>NC_091369.1:14685380-14747880 GCF_038502225.1 Cherax quadricarinatus
TGCTGAAATAACAGATCTATCCAGGATGGGTCCAAGAAAGTGGAGCATACTCAAAGTGTGAACGTACTTGTGCCTCATACAGAATCTTGCAACCTCTACTGTCGAACAGATGCGAGATACGTCATTAAGTGTCCTGGCCTCCTTGTTTGCGAGGTTTACAACGTGGTTCTTCATGGTAAGTTTAGAGTCGAATTTCACCTCAAGGATATAAACTTCATTCGCATGTACCAACACTCTTCCATTCATGCTTACCAGTGCTCCAGTATTACCATCATGGTGCCTAGACACCATCATTTGTGTTTTCTCTGAAGGAAATGTTACCTGCCATCGTGTGTCCCAGGCTGCTGTATGATGATGATTGATGAAGCATATAGTAGTTAGCATTTCCTCTCTTGGATAAGTAAATGTTAGCGTGCAGTCATCTGCATATGCATGGGATTCTGGGATGAGACGTAGGAGGTCGTTGACGAAAACATTCCATAGCAATGGCCCAAGCACACTACCCTATGGAACACTTGCCACAGTACGATGTCTTACTGACTCTGTCAAATTGATAACTACCCGTAGAGATCTACCTTGAAGGTAATCGCTGAAGAGACACTGAAAGAACCAACAATGTCCAGTGAAACTACACAGGTGAGTGTGGATTCATCCAGTGACTGGTGCCACTTAGTGGAGAGGTTTAACAATAGATCAGCAGCAGAGTAACCTTTTCTGAAGCTATATTGACGGCCACAAAGAAGTGAGCGGTAGTCGAAAAACTCTATCATTTACCGTGAGATTATTGTCTCAAGGATCTTGACAGTAATTGACAGGAGTGACACTGGTCTGTAGTTACTGATTTCTTGACTGTTCTTCTTTTTGTGAACAGTGACTACATTTGCCCCTTTCCATTCTCTCTCTCTCTCTCTCTCTCTCTCTCTCTCTCTCTCTCTCTCTCTCTCTTGCTGCAGGTACAATATTCAAATAGATACTACACTGGAACACTGTAAAGTGAACGGATTCCTGATGTTCATTTACCAGCTGCAACAGGATGATCAGTTAGCAACGAGGCAACAAAGATAGTAGTAGCTGTGGTTGTAGCCAGGTGGTTGTGGTTGTAGCCAGGCGGTTGTGGTTGTAGCCAGGCGGTTGTGGTTGTAGCCAGGTGACTGTGGTTGTAGCCAGGCGGTTGTGGTTGTAGCCAGGTGACTGTGGTTGTAGCCAGGCGGTTGTGGTTGTAGCCAGCTGGTTGTGTGAGATATAGCAAAACTAGTGGCAATCAGAAGTACAACCACTGGTAGGTTCAACGCTCTGAGTGGCAGTAGAGAAACAGTAATTTATAAAGTATTATGTATAATTACGTAAAAGCAATTGTAGCCCTCGCCTTCTGTCACGATTCTCTTTTCCATAAATTCCAATTTAATTTTTCACTGTGGTACTGTATATTTCTTCCTCTGTTTTCATGCAGTGCAGTAAACGGAGAAAGTGGATGGCAGGGAGAGAACCTTGTGCTTTTCTGTCCGGACTCATACGCATAACATGCACGATAGTCTTTAATCCATATAAAAAAAAGATACTTCTGTCAGCAGATAGTCTCAATGTCGATTTATAAGTCTTTATCTTTCCCATTCTCTCTCTCTCTCTCTCTCTCTCTCTCTCTCTCTCTCTCTCTCTCTCTCTCTCTCTCTCTCTCTCTCTCTCTCTCCCTCTCTCCCTCTCTCTCCCCCTCTCTCTCCCTCTCTCATCAATATGACACAGACAAATAGAAATTTGCAAAGCTGGCGATTTTGTAATGCCGTGATGTGCATATTGGAAACGCGGAATATATTCCCTGCCTTTTTCATTAGTCAAAACTTGGCATGAGCGAAAACTTTTGAAGATACCAATTGAGGGGTTTTATACTGTGGCGATTTTGTGATATATTTTTGCGCCTGTACAGAGAATTTTATGAACTGTACTCATGGGAAAATTGAGGAGCATATTGCAATAAATAACTTTAATGGAATTCAAAATACGCGGGGATTAAAATGTGTAGATTGGTGATGAATAGGAGAGAAAGAGAGAGAGAGAGAGAGAAAGAGAGAGAGAGAGAGAGAGAGAGAGAGAGAGAGAGAGAGAGAGAGGGGTAGTGTATGCTTTCTGAGAGGGATTGGAATAGAGGGAATGGAGGTAGAGACAGAAGACGAGGGGTTCCTGATGAGAAGGATGAGGAGAGTGGAGAGGACCAGGAGAAGTACAGATGGAGAAGAGAGATAGAGAGATGGAAGGGGAAGAGAGGAAAGGAGGGAGGAAGTGGGCGATAAGATGGATAGGGAAAGGAATTAGTAATGAACAGGAAAAAAGAAGGGATGTTCAATGAGAGGGAAAGTGAGAGGAGGAATTGGGAGAGAAGCAAGGAAGAGGAGGAGATGCTTACACGAAGGAAATTGCTTAAAAGTGTAAATAGAGAATGAAATAAGGGATTGAGTGAAAGGAAAGCCAGGAAGGATTGTGTGGACAGGAGAAAAGAAGGGATACAGATAATTAAAGTGGAAAGGTACAGTTAGTAACTGGGTTTGTGTGTGTGTGTGTGTGTGTGTGTGTGTGTGTGTGTGTGTGTGTGTGTGTGTGTGTGTGTGTGTACTCACCTAGTTGTGGTTGCAGGGGTCGATTCACAGTTCCTGATCCCCTTCTTCAATGGCCGCTACTAGGTTACTCTTCTTGCTATTGACCTTTATCATACCTCTTCCCAAAGATATGTATGGATCCTGCCTCCACTACATCACTTCCCAGACTATTCCACTTCCTGACAACTCTATGGCTGAAGAAATACTTCCTAACATTCCTGTGATTTGTTTGAGTCTTCAACTTCCAACTGTGACCCCTTGTTGCTGTGGCCCATCTCTGGAACATCCTGTAACTGTTCACCTTGTCAATTCTTTTCAGAATTTTATATGTCGTTATCATATCCCTCGTATCTCTCCTGCCCTCTAGTGTCCTCGCAGGACATACCCCTTAGCTCCGGGACTAGTCTTGTTGCAAACCTTTGCACTTTCTCTAGTTTCTTCACGTGCTTGGCTAGGTGTGGGTTCCAAACTGGTGCCGCATACTCCAATATGGGCCTAACGTACACAGTGTACAGGGTCCCGAACGATCCCTTATTGACATGTTGGAATGCTGTTCTTATGTTTGCCAGGCGCCCATATGCTGCAGCAGTTATTTGGTTGATGTGCACCTCAGATGTGCCCGGTGTTATACCCACCCCGAGATCCTTTTCCTTGAGTGAGATTTGTAGTCTCTGGCCCCCTAGACTATACTCCGTCTGTGGTTTTTCTATGCCCCTCCTCAATCTTCATGACTTTGCACTTTATATATATATATATATATATATATATATATATATATATATATATATATATATATAAAGAAAGAGAGAGAGAGAGAAAGAGAGAGAGAGACAGAGAGAGACAATGCATATATGTCCATAGCAGGACTCGAACCTGCAAACTCTGTATCAGAGTCAAGAGTACTTTACCACGGACCTGGACCCGCGAATAAGTATGGGCGCGTAGTCGAAGCTAAGCGATGTTATCCCATACCCCCGGGCACCAAGCTCGTTTTGAGAGTTATTTCATTGAATCTTGGCACATGCAGTGGACAATGAAGGAGATTTTTTTTTTTCTTTTTCAAAACGAACTTGGTGCCCGGGGGTATGAGGAAACATCGCTGAGCTTCGGGTATATATATATATATATATATATATATATATATATATATATATATATATATATATATATATATATATATGTATATATATTGTCGTGTCGAATAGGTAAAACATGCGATTTTGGCATAAATAGCAACGCTCTTCTTGCCGAATACGGCAAGCGAAAAATTGTGTATGCAGTAATTTCGCAAAAATCGTTCTGAACGTAACGAAAAAAAAATGTGCTTGTGCTTGTTATAATAAGGTTAGGTAAGTTTTCTAAGGTTCTTTTGGTACTAAATTATTAATTTTTACATTATCAGAAATGGAAAAAATATATATATTTAAATGTATAAGAGAAAATTTTAGAACTAAATTTTAAATGAGCTCTTGTTAATTGACCAATTTTACCTTTTCGGCATCACACACACACACACACACACACACACAGTTTGGGAAGCGATGTATTGGAGGAAGGATCCATACATAGCTTTAAGCTCATGGTTCAGGGAGAGTGACCTAATAGCGACCAGTGAAGAGACGGGGGCCAGGAGCTTGGACTCGACCCCTGCAACCTCAACTAGGTGAGTACAACTAGGTGAGTACACACACACACACACACACACACACACACACACATGCATATATGTACATGATAACAGGTGAAGACTAAGTGTTAGCAACTCTTCACGAAGATAGCATTATATTCCCAAAACTGCATTTCTAATAAGATTCAAAATCCTGTATTTAATGCTAGCAAAATAGTAAAAACGTAAATAAAACGGTATGACGTAATTCTTTTCATATTTACACACGAGCAGACGTAGCGATGTAACACGCTGTTACCCGGCCCAACTAATTTTATTACCGGACACAGGATCCTGGTTTTAACCTATTAATTTATATTTATATAGAATTTGTGTAAAGGTCGTATCATAATTTTACCAAAGGCATGATTCCCGTAAATCCTGGAGCTAAATGGTGTACTGGCATCAATAGTAAAGGAAAGACACAGTGCTGAAAAAGTCTTTATTAGTAAAGTTTCGATCGGGTTCATGACTTGGTAAAAGTTCTACACGGAACGAAGTGTTGTCCCAGTAATGACTTGTTAACCAGCGTGTGCCTTTTCTTCGTTATTCGGGTAAATCGTACACATAGTCGGTGATGGTGGTAATTTGTTGGTCAGGAGACTTGGGGAATTTAATTCTGGTAGGGTCTTAAAACCAATCCTCGTAAATAATACGTGGATTTCTCAAATACGGTTTGCAACAAATTAAACAGTTTAAGCTGTTTGAGTAATGTTAGGTTAGGTCAGGTTTGGTTTAGTTAGGTTAGGTTAGGTCAGGTTTGGTTTAGTTAGGTTAGGTTAGGTCAGGTTTAGTTTCGTTAGGGTAGGTTGTCCTCCTGTGATTAAAGACTCAAGGTTAGATAATCAATGATTAAGACCTATTATACAGTCACACATCTGACTGTCACAGAAAAAAATGAAATACTGGTATTAAAAGGACAGGTTAAATCATAAGAACATAAGAAAGGAGGAACACTGCAGCAGGCCTGTTGGCCCATACTAGGCAGGTCTTTTACAATTCATCCCACTAACAAAACATTTGACCAACCCAATTTTCAATGCTACCCAAGAAATAAGCTCTGATGTGCAAGTCCAACTCAAATCCAACCCCTCCCACTCATGTACTTATCCAAAATAAATTTGAAACTACCCAAAGTCCCAGCCTCAATAACCCAACTAGGTAGACTGTTCCTCTGATCTACTACCCTATTTCCAAACCAATACTTTCCTATGTTCTTTCTAAATCTAAACTTATCTAATTTAAATCCATTACTGCGGGTTCTCTCTTGGAGAGACATCCTCAAGACCTTATTAATATCCCCTTTATTAATACCTATCTTCCACTTATACACTTCGATCAGGTCTCCCCTCATTCTTCGTCTAACAAATGAATGTAACTTAAGAGTCTTCAATCTTTCTTCATATTCCATCACGCAGGATGGAGCTCAATCAAGGCTTTGAAATCTGCCGGCCTGAGCTGGGAAACTACAGTGTGGTAATGAGAAAACAGCCAAAGCATTCCACTATGGGTTTCTCTGCTGCGGGAGCTTGAAAGGTTTCCTTCTAATTATTATTGACAGAATACTGATAATATGATAGGAAAATGGACTCGTGAAAATAATTATTTACACGCGTGTTTATGTTTTACTATAAAACAAGTTTCGCCCTTTACCAAGGCAATACCAACATTATAAGCACAAAAAGATTTGTATAAGAGTAGTTGAGAGAGTCAGCAGAATAATCTTGCTGGAGGTAGTGGTGACAGTAGTAGTAGTAGTAGTAGTAGCAGTAGTAGTAGTAGTAGTAGTAGTGGAAAAAGAAGTAAGAGCGATGGGCACATTTTTTTAAATGACAGGGGAGTACTGTATTCTTAGGATCCATGATATATATATATATATATGTATATATATGCCTAGGAATCTTGAACCTTCCCCAGTAGTAGTTTCGAACCCTGCTGACTGCGATCTTTCCTTGTATATACTCGCTTGTTTCTGCGTGGTGCATTGATGTATATATGAATAAACAGACTGGTGAATGGGGAGGCGTTCACCATTAAATATATCCTTTGTTATGAACCCCGTGACTTACCTTACTAAATGATTACATAAAAACTGTAGACGTATAGCAACAACTTAATTTTTGTCGGCATTTTTAAAGATTACCTACATTTTCTTCATAACATATGGCTTCGTGTAATTTTCTCTTCCCCAAATATAAATGCAGAAATGTTATCTGTAAGTGTAAACACTGTATGGCAAGATATGTATATCCTTCAGAGTATGCATTGCTTTCCCAAATGAATGTTTTAGTGTATGCTTTTAGCTTATATTTTAAGTATGTTTGTCATCAGGAGGTGAGTATATTTCAGTGTACACGCACTGATAGCAAATATCTCGAATTTAGGACCAGAAGTAAATTTTTATGATAGTGTTCTGGTTAATTTCAGCCATAAGGACCCAAGTTGGCAGACAGTACGTGGGTCATTATGGTTATTTTTCGACTATATATTGTCTATAAATGCTGGCGTTATTGCCTTTCTTACTTAAAGAAAATAAACTAATTAAAATAATTGCATCTACTCATCTTTAAAATATTCTTACTAAATCGTCTAAAAAATATCCAACGCATCTAGAAACGTTTAGTTGCTAAAATACTGTCTAACATACCTAACCTATCTTAATCTAACGTAACCCAAACTATAGTAAATACATCATCCAAGAAACATTACGAGAACATTTAGATACGTTGTTTTTATCATTATTCTTAAAAGAAAGAAGTATTAAGTCTGTCGAGGTCATAGAATAACGATAGGTATTAAGATTTGATCCAATTTTATAAATTAAGTGCCTCTCACAGACATTACGGTGTAACATTTGAAAGAAGAAGGGTTCTTAACCATACCCTAATCGAATTCAGCTCAGTGACGCTATGCTTCGAGAACAAGAGCACTGTTGAAGTGTGTTTTGACTGTGGCTGTAGCTCGGGTACCTAGTTCCATCACACTGTGCCAATAGTCACTTCGTTTGATGTATTAGATCCTTTGTCGCCCAGTTAGTCTGCATGAATAACCCAGCTGTATATATAATTAAACTTTCTGCTGATCAGGTAAGCAGAGATTGGAGCTGTAAAGGCTTTTAAATGCTTTCAACTCTTGCGCTGAATTTACACTGAGTCCTGATGAATAAAATACACAGAGTGTAGAGTAAGCTCTGACTGGGACGATGTTTCATTCCTGAGAGAGCTTAGTCAAGTCATAAGTTTATAAAGATTTATGCAGAGCGACATGTTGACACGATGAAAGCTAACTCTACAGCCTATTCTTCAGTCATATCCTCTGTACAGAGAAGCTTTCAAGAGGAAAAACCGCTTATATATGCAAGGTGTTTAAAAAATGATGCACCCAATCTCAAAGTAGTTTACGGAGATACAGCGGGTCCATTTTTTGAAACACCCTGTATATATATATATTTATATATATATATATATATATATATATATATATATATATATATATATATATATATATATATATATATATATATATATATATATATATATATATATATATATATATATATATATATATATATATATATATATATATATGTAAAGTTGTAGCAGCCTTTGCCATGACGGGTCTATTGCAGCTGGATTATTTGTGAGTTAATTTATCAGCTGCTCTTGTAGTCTGTGCTGAAAGGGTAACCCAGACGCTCGTGCCACTAGTGTAGCTGGGGTCCTACATTCCTACCAAATTGAGAAAAATGTTCTGGTGGACTTTCCTTCACTAGCTCTTTGGATCCATTGGAGGAGTGTTAGAAGGCTGGAAAGGCTATTTGAGAGGCTGTACGTATGCCCAGTCCACCTATTCTAACTGGAAGTGTCTCTTGCTTCCGCTGTGATTCGTCCAGGGAAAGGTTTAGGGCTTTTTCTGGCATAGACTTTAGAAGTAAGTCGTACTCTCTCAGTTTAGCGCTGATGTCGTAAGAAGCTTAGGGAAGGATAGGCACCTGTTGAGATGGAAGGCATCGTGGACATCAGTATCGATGATCCTTGTTTATATCCATTGGAGGACAAACATCTGTTTTCAAAATATTATCGTTAGAACTTGACCCAAGTGGAGCACCAAGGAAGTGAGATTAACGACTTTGATACCCACCAAGGCAGCTGTGATTCGTTCTGGTGCGTGTTTGGTGAAGGACACACATTCGCATTTCGATGGGTGAGGCTTATACTCACCTTACTCCTTGAGGTGCTGTTGGGGGTGGTGTTATTATTGACGATATTTTTGTAAAGAAGTAAACTTGTGCAGATCATTCCGCGCAAGGATTGCTGAGGTTCGACCCTGCGTCCTCTAATCGCGATCCAGTCTCTGACGATTCACACTGTTTATTAATTCCCTCGGAGATCACTGCCATTAGTGACAGGGATAACAAAACAAGTGTGTTTAAAGATACTTAATGCACATTAAGCTTTTATTTTAAATAACATCACGTCCATACTTTACCAACTTTAGTCTTCATAAGGCTCAGTCCTGAATGAAGTTGCCGCTCAAATAAAAACTTCTCATTATTTGACTTCGTATTAGTTATACAGTTAGTATACAATGTCGATGATACATGTCTTTGTTACGAAATTATGTAATACAAATATGGATAGACCCAACCTCCTATATTCCCTGGTAATTTATAGAAATGTGCATAATCCGAATGTAGTGTTGCTTTAGTGTTGTGAATAAATCACGATTTCCATCCCCAAGAGTAATGAGAATGTCAGAGAGAGCTGGTTCTTGGTTATTTGTGTTCACTGATGGTGAATATCTTATTACTCTCTCTCTCTCTCTCTCTCTCTCTCTCTCTCTCTCTCTCTCTCTCTCTCTCTCTCTCTCTCTCTCTCTCTCTCTCTCTCTCTCTCTCCCTCGCTCGCTCGCTCTCTTCCCTCCCACCCTCTCCCAATTTTATTTCTTCCTATATGTTACACTGCAAGTATTTACATGTGCTACGTTAAATTTCCTTACATTCAGTATACAAGGTAAACGTGTTCATAATCATCCCACTTTTAAGCCAGGTAATAGCAATTGATAATTTTGTGTTTTGTGCTTGGTGGTTCGTGAATCAATGTTCCTTGATGCACTCTCTACTTCACTCGCCACTACTCACTGTTCACTCATTATTTACATGTCACTATTCACTTCCTAAGTGTATCTGTTTGTGATTTGATGAAGCACACTGCAAGGGAGAAATATCATCAATAAAGAATTCTGCTACAATACGTTTGTTTTCCTTTGTTTCAGTATCTCATACCATGATATCTCCAAGTCTAGAATTCTCACGAAGCCTTAAAAAATTTCCAGGTAGAGGTTACCCTAGCTATTAGCTTTTCTACGAGATAATTATCCTAGGTTGTGGTTTACCCTAGGTGGTGCCTTTTTCCATCGTGTTTCTTATCAAAAGTAGTGGTTTTTCATATACTCTTGCGCTACCGTCCACAGGATGGATATGAGGTGCACAATACACTAGCCCCTTGGGTGGCTAGTTGATTGTGATTTTGGGTGATTGTAAGTGCATGTGAAAGAGATCTGTGATCGACTAGTTTTAATCAAATGTGTTTCTTAGCAGCTGGGCCTGCTTGACCAGTTCCTGTCTACTGTCTTAGGTAGGCTCAGTGTGCTCACTTGTGATCAACAACAGTCTGGGCAGAGCGCGGGCCGCCATTAGCGGACGGAGATTTGAGTCTTCAACATTCATTCGATGAATGACCAAATCGGCGTTAGCGGTTCATCATTCATTCGATGAATGACCCACTCGAATTCAGTGCATCATCAAAAGCAGCCTACTACATTGTGAAAAAGTGTGTACTCGCAATATCAGAGTAATTATCTATACTGTCCACCGAGAGGTATACACATCTCAGCGAGATGTATATACCTCTCAGTATATATACCAAGAGTAATACACGTCTCATTCTATGTATACTTAAAGGCGAATATTTCTCGGTGCATTTTCATCGAGGTTTGTAAATATTTAATTAAATTTTCTCGTTAATCGTGAGGTACAAATCTCGCCTCGGGAGATATATATCAACGCAAGTGGTGTTGCGCTGTCAGTCAAGTTGTCAGCGGTGTTGCGCTGTCAGGTTGTCAGTGGTGTTGCGCTGTCAGGCAGGTTGTCAGCGGTGTTGCGCTGTCAGTCAGGTTGTCAGTGGTGTTGCGCTGTCAGGCAGGTTGTCAGCGGTGTTGTGCTGTCAGTCAAGTTGTCAGTGGTGTTGAGTTGTCAGTGAAATTGTCAGTGGTGTTGCGCTGCCAGTCAAGTTGTCAGCGGTGTTGCGCTGTCAGTCAAGTTGTCAGCGGTGTTGCGCTGTCAGGCAGGTTGTCAGTGGTGTTGCGCTGTCAGGCAGGTTGTCAGCGGTGTTGAGCTGTCAGGCAGGTTGTCAGTGGTGTTGAGCTGTCAGGCAGGTTGTCAGTGGTGTTGCGCTGTCAGTCAAGTTGTCAGCGGTGTTGCTCTGTCAGGCAGGTTGTCAGTGGTGTTGAGCTGTCAGGCAGGTTGTCAGTGGTGTTACGCTGTCACGTTGTCAATGGCGCTGTCAGTCAAGTTGCCGGGGGTGGAGTGTCGCTATCAGTCAAGTTGCCGATGATGGAGTGTCACTATCAGTCAAGTTGCCGGTGGTGGTGTGGCACTATCAGTCAAGTTGCCGGTGGTGGTGTGGCACTATCAGTCAAGTTGCCGGTGGTGGTGTGGCACTATCAGTCAAGTTGCCGGTGGTGGTGTGGCACTATCAGTCAAGTTGCCGGTGGTGGTGTGGCACTATCAGTCAAGTTGCCGGTGGTGGTGTGGCACTATCAGTCAAGTTGCCGGTGGTGGTGTGGCACTATCAGTCAAGTTGCCGGTGGTGGTGTGGCACTATCAGTCAAGTTGCCGGTGGTGGTGTGGCACTATCAGTCAAGTTGCCGGTGGTGGTGTGGCACTATCAGTCAAGTTGCCGGTGGTGGTGTGGCACTATCAGTCAAGTTGCCGGTGGTGGTGTGGCACTATCAGTCAAGTTGCCGGTGGTGGTGTGGCACTATCAGTCAAGTTGCCGGTGGTGGTGTGGCACTATCAGTCAAGTTGCCGGTGGTGGTGTGGCACTATCAGTCAAGTTGCCGGTGGTGGTGTGGCACTATCAGTCAAGTTGCCGGTGGTGGTGTGGCACTATCAGTCAAGTTGCCAGAGGTGGTGAACATTTTGAAAGGCACTATGGCGACTCTTAAGGAGATCCTGAGGCTTGTAGAGGGCTCTTGATCCAAGGTAATGGATCAAGAGCCATCATCCGTTATTCCCCCGGGTTTAGCACTTCAAGATGATTATTACAACAACAACAACGACAAAGACATGAACAATAACAATAATAATTACAGCAACAATAACAATAAAATATCAAAAGCTAATAATAATAATGAAAATAATAAGAAAAACCAAATAATAATAATAATAATAATAATAATAATAATAATAATAATAATAATGAAAATAATAAGAAAACCCAAATAATAATAATAATAATAATAATAATAATAATAATAATGAAAATAATAAGAAAAACCAAATAATAATAATAATAATAATAATGAAAATAATAAGAAAAACCAAATAATAATAATAATAATAATAATAATAATAATGAGGCACCATAAAATTTAGAGCAAAAACTACAGTAATAAAAACATTACAACAACAGCAACAATACTAACAACAAAACAATATCAACAACAACAACGACACTAAATTAACAGCAGCAACAACTACAAAAACAATTACAGCACCAGCAACAGAAACAATAACAACGGCAACAATAATTACAGCAGCAACAACTACAGCAACTACAACGCAACAATAGCAACAACAACAACAACAAAAAATAACTCAGTGTTTGAGACTGATTCTGTAGTTTAGTTCCTTGTATATCACAGAAACAGAATACTACCATGTAAGGTATCACCGCAGTAACAGTACTGTAAGCAGAAGTCAGCATCTAGTGTCTAGATCGTAACAGCTGTAACGTAATCGTGTAACTCAGAGTACTAGTCTAGGGCTGATAAATCTACAAATGCATCAGTTTTATTAACGGAAGTAGGAGTAATAAAGAGTTAAATCTGTCGTCGGATAAAACAAGGTTTTCAGAGCTAGAGGAAAAGTTTGTAACAGAGCGAGCAGCCTTGTTTAGTCCATTAAACTGTCAACTAGGGAGCGAGTATTGGGTAAGGATTAGTAGCTGTAGAGAGAGAGGGGGCTCTTGTTTTTTCTTTGTGTATCAAGGTCTGCAGAGTGTGGAAGCATGTCGAGTTAGTGTGGGATGAAGTGTGATGGTGTGAACAACGATCGGGTGGGAACAAGGAGACTGATGGAACTTTGGTGTTATAGAGTAGATGAATTACGTGAGTAGCTGAGCCATTCTGTTATCCATTGAAATAAGTAGTAAAGTGAGACTTAATTAACGTAGTGCTAACAGTGGGGGAAAACAAGTGATAATTGGGACACGTAGCATGACTTTGCCCACCCATATATAAATATATATATATATATATATATATATATATATATATATATATATATATATATATATATATATAATATATAATATAATGCATCGGCCGTTGAAGAACTGTTGATTCGTGAAATTGTATTTACCATCGAGTATTGGTTCATTGCTTCTCATGAGTATTACAATAAGCAGATATGGTTTGACGTCACTGCGCGATCCGATAAACGGTTCCCTGTGTCCCTTAACCCAAGTTACCTGTACCTCAAGGCAGTTTTTTTTTTAAATTGTACCAAGTGTAGCATAAGTTGATAATCTTAAATATTAGTTTTGAAGAATTGAAAGGAATCACACTTGGCATTTACAAGTCTTCTTAAGGATACGTAAATTAGAATATTCTGTTAAGTTTGAAGCCGCTCGGAAGTTACCTGTTAAGTTTGAAGCCGCTCGGAAGTTACCTGTTAAGTTTGAAGCCGCTCGGAAGTTACCTGTTAAGTTTGAAGCCGCTCGGAAGTTACCTGTTAAGTTTGAAGCCGCTCGGAAGTTACCTGTTAAGTTTGAAGCCGCTCGGAAGTTACCTGTTAAGTTTGAAGCCGCTCGGAAGTTACCTGTTAAGTTTGAAGCCGCTCGGAAGTTACCTGTTAAGTTTTTAGCTGAGGAAGAATTGCAGCTAATAAGATGTGATACTCAAAAATGAATTATGTCATGACAACCAGCATTTTCATTTATGTTTTTTTCAAAACTAAATTGGGACCTATAGAGACCAAAACCAATCCTCAATTTTCTCCTTTTATGTAGAGTAAGAAGTCTTGTGCAAACTTCGTATGCACAATTAACAATATTTTAAGTGGTCATAAGTGCACAGTGTTAATGGCACATAAAACACTAAGTTGGTTTAACGTAGGACAACCAAATAAAGTGACATATTTTTGAAAATTAGATGCGTTTTGCAGTTGTAATGTATCCCACAAAATTTATGCGTACACAGCCTTAACCCTTGAAGCGTTTGATCCATTTCGTACGATGCGTCAACCATTAATAAATCTTGCTGCCGTTCACATCAAAATTCGATCCAAGTTAGAAGATAAGTCCGGTTTCTTGGATAAAGGACCCTCACTAGCATCAAGGCCAAAAAAATGCAATAAGGTAAAATCCTATACCATTTGGATATTAAAAATGGCTAAAATGGCATCAACATACTCCGTTAAATACATCAGTTTTCTAAACGGGAGCCGATCAAAGGAAATAAAATTTAGAAATGGCTTATGTAACATGTATATGGCACCGATGTATGCAAATATTCCCATGAATCTTGCCCAAGTTATGTTTCTAATAGGGTAAACGATAACGTTGCTGAGAAATGTTACGAAAAATAGGAAAATTTGCCTATGTTAAAATTATTAAGTCCGTAAATCTGGGGATTTTTTTCTTGTTTACTTTCCATATTTTCATTTTATTTAAAATTCTTTACAGTCCTGTCCTCTTTAAGGGGAGGGGGATTGCTCCTTGGCGCTGTGAAGAGGCTCTTGGTCTGAGGAATTAGACCTTTTGGTCTCCTTCCTCAGACCGAACTTATTTACCCCGCAATCCCCCCTTCCCTATCCCATCCTCCCCATCGCTCTTTTTCCATTTCCTCCTGCTCTCCCCATCCCCCCTATCCCCTTCCTCTTTTCAACCTTCGGGTTCTTCCCACAGGGACTCTAGTTCGTAGGTAGGGCAAAGGGTACTATGGTCCATCCCATTCCGTTGAGATCCTTGGTGGTGGTGTAGTCTGCCGTGGAATCTCGATCGCCTGGGGATGTCCCTCTCCCTCTCCGGTCTCTCGTGGGGTGACTTTGGGTGTTTTTCGGGTGATGGATGTATCTCTGGAAGCTGTCTTTCGGATTCCGGGGGGTGGTGGCCGAAGGAAGTATGCTTTGTAGCAGGTATCCGGCCGCTCGGTAGATGTGAGATTGCTATCCCAGATTGTTAGTTTACTGGCATGAAGGGTAGGGTATGGCACGGGTTTCATGCCGTATCTGTACTACTTGCGGTGCTGGGGTCCTCTTGGGCGAGGAGGGGGAATTACGGCCCTTTCACTCCTCCTAGAAGCTATCCCTCCACGTTCCTCCCTTTTTTATTGTTTTTTTCTTTTCCTTTTTTCTTTTTTTTATAAAAAAACAAAAAGAAAGAAATGACATAACCATGGAGTCTCAGGTTCATGAAACAGCTCCCCCCTGGGCCCCTTTCTGCTACCGCACCTTGTTCCAACCCTACCTCGTTATCTGACCACTCTTCGGACATTTTTCATGTCCCTGTACCTCCTGCTGGGGCCGTTTCATCACCCGCTACAGGTACTGATGTTCCGTCTGACTTCTTTCATACATCTGACCTCCGTACTTCTTTGACAATGCTTCCGGCTTCTCCGTCTACGGTACAGCGATTTTCGGATCGCCCCTCCTGTCCCATGTCGGACCGACTCCGGTGCCACACATAAACGCCCAAGACCATTACATGATGATTATCTTTCGCTTCCTTCTCATTCGACCCAGAAAAGACCGGTACGACACACCCTCCCCTTACACGCTATGTTTCCAAATACACAGTAGACTAAATTTTTTACTCTGCGACCGACTTATCCTGACTATTTTTGCGATCATAATATTAACAAGGCGCTCCTACGCCATGTTGGTCGAGATGTATCCTTTCATGCTCTCAAGAGCGGTACAGAATGCTAGCCAAGCTCGCGATCTTTCTCTTCTTACAAATATAGATGCTATTCCTGTAACTAATGAAAAACATCGTTCTCTCAATTCTTGTAGTGGTTCTGTCATTCTACCTCATACCATTGTCCAACATAATTTCCAGATATGTGGCGATGACATTCTGGAACACCTTGAGCACCAAGACCTCCCAATCCTTAAGTAGTCACTTATGTCCTTCCTGCCCGCAGGCAGAGACGATAACCTTGCCACCTTGCTGTGAGCTTCCGTCCTCGGTTATATTGCGGAACACCGTTTACAAGTTCGAAAGATGATCCCTACACCACAACAGAGTAGAAATTGCTGGTGTTTTGGTCATCCAGCAAAATATTGCAGGTCTGTGACCGAATGCCCAGTCTGTGGTGCCGACGACCTTACCAATACGACTTATAGTTTACCTACCTCTTGCCTTAATTGTTATGAGGCTCACCCATCTTACTCTCGTCGTTGCCGAGTTTACTTAAATGAGCAAGAAATCCAATGTCTCAGAGGCAGAAGGCTTTCCTTATGCTATGGCAGTCTCTCATCTACGCCTCCTCGGGAGATTTCCCCGAGTTACTAAACGAGATCCCCCCGCCCCCACCTCTGGAGTCCCAATTTCCGCAGCCTCCTCTGTGGTCACCCCTTCCACAGTCATCCCCGTCTCTAATTATTTTGCTGTACTGGACTCAGAGGTCCCTACCTCTTTTCACTTACAAGTTTCTGTGTCTACAAGACCTCGTACAACTACTACTACTCATCGCCCCTCTACTTCTCCGAAGTCCAAAAAATCCCCATTGTTCAAATCTCCTTTAACGCTTCCTTCCCTTCTTCTACCTGCACATTTTACCTTTCCATTCTCTGTACCTGGTTCTTCACCTCTTACTAGCTCTGTTACGAGAGTGGAGGTTCATCCTCCTCCTCCTCCTCCTGCTCCTCCTCCTCCTCCTCCTCGTACAGTGCCTTCCTCCTCTGTCCCCTCCCAAGTTTCTTTTCCTTTTGCCCCATTCCCAGGTCGCTTTCTCTCCTGTCCACTCCAAAACTTCTCCAGGTCCCTCTACCCTTTCGTCCACCCCTACTCTGCTAAATTGAATCGTCACCACGATCTTTACTCACCCTCCTCCTTCCATCTCCAATATCATCCAACATGTCCTCTGAAACACTTGAAGCTATATCCGAATATACTGAGAAAACTAGACCATTGATGGACACCGATCCACCTACTGTTCCTCCACTTCACTCTTCTCAGTCTGCACAACTTCTTACTTCACAGCATCCCAATCCTTCGCTGTTTGTGCGTTTTCCGCTGCCTCCACATGTGGACTTTTCTAACCCTTCTATTCCGTAGATACCTCTATCTTCAGATTTCTTGTATCTTTCTCTTCGTAAATCATGGCTTATTTACAGTGGAATATCCGGGGTGAGCTTCAGGTGTTGCTATGCCGGCTTTACCATGTTTGTGTTTGTTTACGAGAACCCAAATTTACGCTCCACTGTATCCATCCCATTTCGGGCTATGTTTTATTGTATTCCTCGGATCCTTTTCCCGATGGTACCCTTAATGAAAGTGCACTTCTTATACGCACTGGTATTCCATACCATCAGCTCTTTGTTAATGCTTCGGGCATTATGTATCCCAGATGTTGCATTTCTGGTTTCTTCCTTAACGCTACTGCTTCTGTTACTTGGCGATTTTAATGCTCATCATTTTCTTTGGAAGGGGGGTCTCACTGTGACTCCTGCGGCATTCAGTTGGAGGCTTTTCTCGATTCTCTCCCGCTCCATGTTTTAAATATGGGTACTCCCACCCATTTTGATCCTCGTACTCATTCTCTCTCTCATCGATCTCTCGGTTTGCTCTTCCTCAACTGTACTTGACTTTACCTGGTCTTTCCTCCCATACTTGCATGACAGCAATCATTTTCCAATCATCCTTACTTCACCTTTGTATTCACCACCTCCTTGTAGTCTACGCTGGCAATTTAACCGAGCGAATTGGGAGATTTAGTGAGGATCCTTTCTCGCTTTCTCGCCCTCCACTGATGAGCTTTTACGCCTCTTCTCCTCATGTTTAACTGCAGCTTCAAATTCTATACCCCCAAACCTCGGGCAGGCATTCTCAGAGGTGAGTTCCTTGGTGATCTCCTGCTTGTGCTCGGGCATTGCGTTTTGAAACGCGCTGCGTGGGGCAGGTACCGGTACAATAGAATCACAGAGAGACTCCTTGATTTTAAGCAGAAGAGATCGGTCGCCCGCCGTGTAATCCGTGACGGTAAACGCACTTGCTGGCGGGATTATATTTCTACCGTTACTTCTGCTTCCTCTGAGTTCAGTCTGGAGAGAAGCACGGAAGCTGAGTGGTAAATACTCTCCTGACCCGGTTCCTGTTTTTCGGGCTGCCGGTGTCACTATAGCAAACCCGCTTGACGTTGCCACTGAAATTAGTAATCATCTTGACCATATTTCTCAGGGGCTTCATCTATACCCCTCGTTTCGCTCCTCAAAGTCTGCCAGAGAGCTAAAGCCTTTAAACTTTCTTCTATCAGAGAAGAATCTCATAATGTTCCTTGTACACTTCTGGAACTAGAGGGAACACTCTCAGCTTGCCGATCATCACCAGGGCCTGACGACATTAATATTTGTATGCTACAGCATTTATGTCAGTCAGCCCTTGCAGTCCTCTTTCGACTCTTTAATCTTATTTGACCACGAGTTCTTCCCCAGCTGTGGAAATCTGCCATTGTTTTCCCTTTCCACAAACCGGGTACTACGGGACACGATGCCTCCCATTATCGTCCCATTGCTCTTACCAGTGCAGTTTGCAAGGTGATAGAACGTCTGGTAAATAGACGTTTGATGTGGTATTTAAAGACGCACAATATTCTCTCCACTAGCCAATATGGCTTTCCTAAGGGCCGTTCTACCAGTGACCCCTGACTACTCTTGGATACGTATGTTCGTAATGCCTTTGCCATTAACCACTCAGTTATCGCTATCTTTTTTTTGACCTTGAGAAGGCATATGACACAACTTGCAGGTATAACATCTAGGCCCAGGCCCACTCCTTAGGCCTCCAAGGCAATCTACCATTTTTCATCAAGAATTTCTTAATTGAGAGACATTTCCGTGTTCGGATTAATAATATGCTTACCCCGGATATTACCTAAGCTGAAGGTGTCTCCCAGGGATGTGTTCTGAGCACAACACTTGTTCTTGTTAGAAATGATCTGGCATCTATTCTTCCATTTAATATTTGGTCATCATTCTGTTGATGACTTTGCTATCGCTTGTGCTGGCCCTGACTATCATCTCATTGCAGTTTCTCTCCAGCATGTGGTTTAAATTTTCTAGTACTAAAACTCACTAAATTACTTTCAGTAGACGTTCTGTCGTCTCTGATCATCCATTGTACCTCCACGGCTCGCGTATTCCAGAACATGATATGGTCAGGTTTCTAGGCCTTTTGTTTGACCGTAGGTTATCCTGAAAACCTCACATTACCTTTCTGAAGGCAAGTTGCCATAGCCGGCTGAACCTTCTTAAAACCTTCGCTATCTTTCGTGGGAGGCTGATCGTAGAACTCTCCTTCGACTGCAGTCAGCCCTAATTTTATCGAAACTCGATTATGGCGACCTGATATATTCAGCGGCCTCTCTTGCTACTCTAGCCTTAACCCCATCCATCACCAGGGATTACGTTTATGCCTCAGTGCTTTTCGCTCTTCACCGGTTGAAAGCCTCTATACAGAGGCGAATATTCCGTCCTTGACCGATCGCCGTGATGCTCATTGCCTTCGTTATTATGTTTGCTCTCATGACCTCCACAATCCTTCCATATATAGGATAGTTACTGATGTTAGTAGACGTTCTTTATTTGTTCGTTGCCCCTCTTTACTCCGTCCCTTTTCTCTTTGCCTACATTCACTCTTGCCCTCTCTTCAGTTACCACCTTTCTATGTTCATGTAGCATCTCACTTTTCCCTACCCCCTTGGGAAGTTCTGACGGTTCGTGTCTGTTCTTTCCCACTGCCATGCGTGATAGCCCAACTGCCTACGGTGGCTTCTCGCTCTTTTCCTTAACCACTTCCGATCTCATTCTCATGCCATCGCAGTGTACACCGATGGTTCTAAGTCTTCTGAGGGTGTAGGATTCACAGCAGTGTTTCCAGACAGCGTCGTGCGAGGACATTTATTATCCTCGGCCAGCAATTTTACGGCTGAATTGTATGCCTTTCTCGTAGCACTTATCTATATTGCATCTATGCCTGTGTCACCATTTGTGGTAGTTTCAGATTCAGTGCTTTGCAGGCTATACGAAAATTTGATACACCTCATCCTCTGGTTCTTTGTATCCAACTTTGGTTACGCCCTATCTCTAGCAAGCTCAATATTGTTTTTGTTGGGTCCCTGGTCATGTTGACGTACAGGGCAATGAACAGGTAGACAATGTCGCGCGGTCAGCAGTACATGACCTCCCAGTTTCATATAGAGGTGTTCCATTCACAGACTATTTTACTGTAATTGCTACCCACCTTCGCACCCGTTGGCAACAACGTTGGTCAAATCTGCAACATAAACTCCATTCTGTTTCTGACCGTCTTCTTGTCATCAATGTCGAGGTTGGGAGGCTACTCTCTCCTGTCTTCGCATCGGCCACACTCGTCTTACTCACGGGTATCCCATGGAGAGGTGCCCTGTTTCCTTGTGTGAGAATTGTCAGGTTCCAGTCTGTTAGCCATATTCTGTTGGACTGCCCACTCTGTCGACGATCACACAGAATTTACCTCCACCGTCGTCACCGCTCTAATGCCCTTACTTTACCTTCCCTTCTTGCTGATGGACCCTCCTTTAACCTAGACTCTCACTGACTTTTTAATAACAAATGATTTACTGCATAATCTCTGATACCTCTAGCACTCCTCACAGCCCTTTCTACCTCAGTCTCTTGCTATCCTCTACCCCTGCATTATTCACTGCCCTGCTACACTCCATGACCTAATAATCCCTCTCCCTCTTGCTACCCAATACTCCAGGATACTTCCTTTCCCTGCTGTACTGTATGACCCTTGTAGGTTTAGCGCTTTTTTATTATAATCTACAGTCCTGTAAGAAAAAACGTTCAGATCCTTTTTTAAAAATTAAATTTGATAAAATTGGCAACAAAAATGGGCAACCATAGAGGTCAAAATTAATACATAAATACTTATCAAGTTACACCAGCCTTATGAAGCTGATCAGGAGAGACATTAGTTTAATGAGTGAGGAAGAATTCGCTTAATAAAATTAAAGTGAAATATGCACAGCTAAAAGTGAAGTGCAATCTGTGTTTTAATAAAGTCCACCATGGGTAAAAGTTTGAAGCATTTTGGAGCAATTAATGTGATTCTAACGATTCTAAGTTTAACCTTTTAATACACAAATAACTCACACATAGAGAGCTTATGACGACGTTTTAGTCTGACTTGGACTATTTACAAGTCGCACTAACACACGAAGGTGAGGGACAGAGAGATGAAAAAAGAAGGAATTGGAGGAGTAGTGGTAAAGAGAATGCTAGCAGTAGAAGTAGTAAGTAGGGGGAATAGTGGTAGAAAGGGGAGCGAATCGAGGCAATAATAGTAGAAATGGAATAGCAGTAGTAGTGGTAGAAGTAGTAAGTCTAAAACCAAAAGAAAGGAGAACTGCAGGACAGCTAATAGTCCACAAAGGTGGGGCCAAAAACCCAGAGAAATAAAACTGTAGGACAGAACGCACCTAGGCAGAAAGAAAGGAGGTAGGTAGAGAAAAAAAAGATCAGGTTAAGTCACGAGTGTTATGAAGTTTGGAACAATTGACTTATATACTTTCTACCTCACTTTCCTGTGTTAGTGTGACTTGTAAATGGTCCAAGTCAGACCGAAACGTCGTCATAAGCTCTCTCCAAGGTGCGAGTTATTTGTATATTGTTTCCCTCAGGGTATTGTGCCTTTTCTTTAACCTTATTAGTAAAGTTTCAATTGTTTTTGCCTGTTTGGACTAAATTTATGGGTTATCATCCTTATAGAATGCATTATCAGGAATATTATTCATAATTATGCATTAGTTATTGAATAAAAAGTGAATATCACTGTTCACTTAATAAAATTGGTAAATTGGGGCTGGTGCCATCCAATGGCAGTGTGAGCTTGAGGGAAGAAAATTTGAAGGCGATCAGATGAATCATTCTCCAGTTATAGTGCGGATTTCATTTTTAATTTTCTACATCAACAAATTTGCCTGCCCGTAAACAAAACTTAATAGACATTATCACGACTCTAAGGCGCATTAACCATTAAACATTGAGGCCGTTCAGAATATGTAAATTAGAATTTCTTAAACTTTACTTATCAGGAATAAACATTTCGCTCTATTTTACAAGTAAAATTGTCAAATCTGCGCCAACACATGAGAATTTTAATCCCCATCATCGTATTCCTTTGGTACAATTTGTGAACATTTAAGCTCCGCTACAGAGGTTCTGGAAGTTATCCAAACCATTCCATGAGGTTGGTAATGGGTTCAATAACTTTGGTCACAGAATGCATGACCATGCTAGTTTTTCCAAGAATGTGTTCCTCGTTCCCGTACATAAGTGTTGAAAATATAAAGCGGACTAGAAGAAGTGGGAGGAAAGGAAATAAAAAAAAAACAGGTAACTTTTTGATGATCTCCATTTGGGATATTTATTAATAACCAACTTAGTGGAGCTTATGCTTTGTTGATAGACGACTTTCGGTGGATTTCAGTTCACTGCGTGGAAAAACAGATGTGTCAAGGTAAGATGTATATTCATAATCAGGAAACAGAACAACCGTTTCCTGATGCAGGTGTTAGTAATATGATGATCCGCTAGTGGAGATTTTGGTCATCTGACTAAGGCCTTCCGCTGGCTTGCCAGTCCACTCCTTTAAAGAAACTGACAGAGTAAGCAAGAAGAGTGGTTATATCTGTGCTTGTTCCTGAGTTTAATTATAGAGTATTTTCCAGTTCATGTATTTACCTTTTCACAATAGAAGGATTCTCCCTTAGTGATATTGGTAACAATGCATTTATGTACTGCTACTTGTAGGGGCGACGACGGGTGTTGAATGAGATACTGCGCTTGGGTCTCTGTATTGTGTTATTGCACAGCAGAATGTTCCACCAGTAGTGTTCTTTAAACTGTGTCTTATGTGGTGCTCCACCAGTAATGTTACCTTAAGTGGTGCTCCACCAGTAATGTTACCTTAAGTGGTGCTCCACTAGTAATGTTACCTTAAGTGGTGCTGCACCAGTAATGTTACCTTAAGTGATGCTATTCCAGTAATGTTACCTTAAGTGGTGCTCCACCAGTAATGTTACCTTAAGTGGTGCTCCACCAGTAATGTTACCTTAAGTGGTGCTGCACCAGTAATGTTACCTTAAGTAGTGCTCCACCAGTAATGTTACCTTAAGTGGTGCTGCACCAGTAATGTTACCTTAAGTAGTGCTCCACCAGTAATGTTACCTTAAGTGGTGCTGCACCAGTAATGTTACCTTAAGTAGTGCTCCACCAGTAATGTTACCTTAAGTGGTGCTGCACCAGTAATGTTACCTTAAGTGGTGCTCCACCAGTAATGTTACCTTAAGTGGTGCTCCACCAGTAATGTTACCTTAAGTGGTGCTCCACCAGTAATGTTACCTTAAGTGGTGCTCCACCAGTAATGTTACCTTAAGTGGTGCTCCACCAGTAATGTTACCTTAAGTGGTGCTGCACCAGTAATGTTACCTTAAGTGGTGCTGCACCAGTTATGTTACCTTAAGTGGTGCTGCACCAGTTATGTTTCTTAATTATGGAACACAAACTCACAAATCACGAAAAACTGAAACTCCTTTAAACTTTCAGCAGTTACTGGAGAGTTAAGGGAAAGTTATGACACAGTTACCAGGAGAATTATACTAAGTTAATGGCAGAGTTAATGATGTTACAGGAGAGTTATACGGTTTATCAAGGAGTTTCAGGAATTTTTTAAATAGTTGTGAAAGTGAAGAGAGAATTGTGAGTTTAAGATAATTTTTTAGAGAATTAGTGGAATTTATTGAGGCAGGTGAGGGAGTGTTATTATAATCATGGGGGAGCGCTAAACCCATAGGGTTATACAGCGCATGTAGGGGGGGATGCAAGGCATTCAGGCTCAATTCAGGGAACTGGATCACGGATCCAATTCCCTAGATCAAGAGCCCCTCATCAGTGTCAAGGAACCTCCCCAGACGGGATGGGAGGAAGTAGCTTCTTGGAACATCTGTAAACGTTGTTTAACCTGGTATAACTGTACCAAAGGTTGCTTATGAAATTGTTTAAATTTCTTAAGGAATAATAACATCTAATAACTTGTTAATGCAAATTTTGAGCAGCTGTGTTGTTGTATAACATTGGTGGTCCTGAGATAACTAGTGAATAACATTTTAGCTTGGCTTCAAAGTTGCTGATTCTTAGTCATATGTTTTAATTTTTTTTTTTTAGCTGCGTATGTCCTAATTGGTCATTTTCTTTGAAGATATTTGTAAGTTTGTGGCCTTGTGATAATTACTGGAAACCTCTTTTGATATACATCAAATCTTTAGTGGTAATATTTACGGGCATTTGAAAAACATGGATGACTCTTCGTTGTTCCTTCCTGATGTTCAGGGGAAAGGACTAGGGTTATTAACTACGGGGATTCCTTACTCAGATCGCACAGCGACCAAAATGTATCTAGTTATATTTATTGATAAGCAGTTTTATTTATGAAGCCCAGGATCCACGCCTCTTGTGTTCCAGGAAGTCATCCCCACCTTTACTGCTATGTACTGTCTACCCAGAAACTTTCAGCTGTCTACTTTTGCAACAGCGCCGATTATTGTAATTCCAGCCTCAAGTTTTGTTCATAACTCAATTAAAACTTCTGCCTCAGCATCCCTGCAAACTTATCCTCCTGACTTTTATGTCAAGAGTTTAGCATCTATTATAAATGCAATTCATGCATGTTTTTCAATATATTGTTTTGATTATGTAAATAATTACAACCCAAAATGTAACTGAACTTTGAAATCGTTTAGAATTAAAGTTGTCCTGGGTATCAATTACTTTATGAACCGAATTTAACAGACTGAACTAATATACTTTATATTACTTTTTCTACTACTTTTGAAATACCAAGTTTATTAAACTACAATTAGTCTCGAGACACTTTTGTTATAGACGTTTGAGACACTTTGCAACATTTGTCCAGAGATAACCTTTCATCAAGTTGGTTTTCTAAACCTTTTGTATAGTAATTTCGTTGTTAATGAGAAATGTCAGTTTTTAGAAACATTGAAATGTTAAGTTACCTCTTTTTAGAGGTGTGCTGGAGGCGATCCTCACCAACGCTGTTACCTTTTTCCAGAGGTGTGCTGTTTTCGTTCTCTCCAACAATGTTCCCTCTTTCCAGAGGTGTGCTAGTAGTGGTCCTCCCCAACACTGTTCCGTCTTTTCGGAGGTGTGCTAGTAGTGGTCCTCCCCAACGCTGATCCGTCTTTCGAGAGGTGTGCTAGTAGTGGTCCTCCCCAACACTGTTCCTTCTTTCCAGAGGTGTGCTAGTAGTGGCCCTCCCCAACACTGTTCCCTCTTTCCAGAGGTGTGCTAGTAGTGGCCCTCCCCAACACTGTTCCCTCTTTCCAGAGGTGTGCTAGTAGTGGTCCTCTCCAACACTGTTCCGCCTTTTCAGAGGTGTGCTAGTAGTGGTCCTCCCCAACACTGTTCCGTCTTTCCAGGGGTTTGTTTTAACGGCCCTTTCCAACAGTGTTCCTCTGATCAGAGGAGTGCTGGAGAAAGTCCTCACCAACACTGTTATATCTATTCAGTGGTGTACAGAACACTTTTTTCTCGAACCGTTTGTTGAATTCTAATTAGATTACAAAACCGTTCTCCATCTATTAACAAATATTCAGCTGAGTTTTTTCTTGAAAAGAGAAAAAGTAAAAGGATGCTATGACGAAAATGCAAATCCCAATCACAACGGAATAAATAAGGCAGTCTAAAAGAAAAAAATATAAAACTGATGGTGCTTGATGTTGATATAGAAATTAAAAATAATGTGTACTGACTTTGCATGAAATCTACGAGAGTAAAGTGTGTAGACACTGTCATGGTTCTTCAAGAATTTATTTATTTATTTATTAATTTGAACATGATACAGTGAAGTACAAAGGAATACAGTTATTACAGTGCAACATGCCAAAGCCCCTTGTATGCAGAGCATTATGGGCAGGCTTGAAATTAACTTAAGATTAACTAAGCAATGATATATTCAGTGGTAAAAACATTATTGTAAACAGATAACAATTTAGCACAAATGAGTATTACAAAGACAGGTCATATGGTTATTTACTGTGTTGCTGAGCATTCAGAAGAATGGAGTATTCTGTTAGGTAATGTAATTAAAAAAATAAAGTTTGATTGGGTCACAGGTTAGACATTTATGAGATACAATATACGAGATACAATTATTCAGTATTTATTTACTTGTGGGTGAGTAAGTGATTTTTGAGAAGAGAATTGCGACTTACTCAGTTTACTTTAGAAACTTTTAGAAAAGGTATATTTAGTATCATATTTGTGAAACTATCATCTCAATTTTTTTTATAACTAAGAAATAATTATTTTACGGTAGCTGAATTATTTGTCAGTATATATGTTAAATGCAAAATGATTGCCTAGGGGACCATAGCTAACTAGGACCGTAGAAAAATAAACACATAAGCAGTACAATATGATCCTTTATTGACAACGTTTCGCCCACACAGTAGGCTTTATCAAGCCACAAACAGATTTATTAATGCTCACATACCTTTCACCCAGGTAGATCTGTTTGTGTAGATGTGTGTGCGGAACGTTGTCGATAAAGGATCACATTATACTGCTTATGTGCTTATTTTACCGTCGTCGTGTCGGTATTTTATACCATATACTTCTAAGACCGTAGCTTACCCGGTCTTAAGTCGCTGCCTCAACGTCTTACGTAATGAAAGAGGAAGTTAAGATATCAATACGCCCTTTCTCCTTTCTCCTTGTGTTGATAATGGGTTTGAGAACCTACAAGTTGATGAATAAGACACATGTGCAACATTAAAAATCAGCAATTGTTGCACAAGTCGCATTTTTCTCCTTTCTCCTTGTTATAACTGTGTGCATGTTGCAGTCTTATTTCCAGAGAGAGAGAGAGAGAGAGAGAGCTATTAAATAAAATATTCTCCTCTCTGCTTGGTATAGTTTTGCAAAAAAAAGTGTTGTACATACCATGGAAATCCTGGAACTGGTGTACGTACTATGAGAAGGGGAGGGTAGAGTTGAAAAGGCAGAAAGAAAAAAAAAGGCAGCATAAACAAGGGAGAGGAGAGAGGAAGATCAAGTTAGTGAGACCAAGATAGAAAAGGGCCAAGAAAGAGTGGGATAAAGAGCAAGAATGTAGCGAGAGAAACAGAGTGAAAGTGAGAACACGTGAGAACGGGAAATAGCAAAAGGGAGCGAGATAGTAACGAGTGTTAAAGCCAGAGATCAAGAGGCAAAGGAATCGAATTTGTGAAAGAAAAAGAACGAAAGAGGGAGAGAAAGAGAGAGAGAGAGAGAGAGAGGGGGACAAAACAGATTGGGATAGAAAGAGATGGGGAGAATGAGAGGGAGAGAGAGGAGAGTGGGGGAGAAGAGAGGGGGACAAAACAGATTGGGATAGGAGGAGATGGGGGAGAAAGAGATGGGGAGAATGAGAGGGAGAGAGAAGGGGAGAGTGGGGGAGAGAGGGGATGTAAGAGAGAGAACAAAAGTTAGCAAACCGACATTTACAAACTTTTAACGTTTTTAGTAACTTTTAACTTACTTTTACCATCTTTTGTGACTGAGGTCGAGAGCAGACTGCATGCACGGACGCTTTCTCACTCCCACCCTTAAAAACATATAAAAAACGAGGAACACTGCAGCAGGCCTACTGGTCCATAATAGGCAAATCCAGCTCGAGTTCAAACCCACTAACAAAAATATCTACCCAACCCATGGAATAAGCTTTGATAACCCTGTTAACTTATGTGTAAGTCCCACTCAAATCCAGCCTCTCACTCGTGTGTTTATCTAACTTATATTTGAAGCTACCCAAGGTTTTAGCTTCAATGACCTTACTAGGCAGATTGTAACACTTGACTGTATTTCAAAAATAATATTTTCCTTTATGATTTCTAAATCTAAACTTATCCAATTTGAATCCATTATTTCAAATTCTAATACCAACATTAGAGCATTTGATAACACACACACACACACACACACACACACACACACACACACACACACACACACACACACACACACTGCACAATAGGATCATTTTTTATTACTCAAATTATATGCTTTTGTTTTGGGAAGGACACACAGCGTAGTATTTTCCAGATGTATAGATTTCTACTTGCCAAAGTTTCTTGAATTTATGCGCTAACTTGGAATAGCGTCTAAAGAAGATCAAGAAGTTGTGAACGCGTAATGAGACCGAGAAGAGAGTATATATACGTACCTAGATGTATTTCTCCATGTATATTCCATCAGAGGTGCGTATCTCTGTATATGCCTTCCAGGTGTACGTGTGCATACCTTTTCCATTCCCTCTCATATGTGAATATCAAAATGATATACAATACCGACAGATTGGTAGGCAAGACACACGGGCAACTTTATTCGGAATAAAGTTGCCTAACTGTTGCCCATGAGTCTTACCTACCACCCTCTCATACGTCTTGACGTCTATTCATCACTCACGAAATCGTAATGACACGATTGCAAACAAACCATACCACGGGCGGGGATAGAATCGCGGGTTCTATCCCCGCCCGTGGTATGCTCTATTCATCACACGTCTCGCTCTTCATCTTCCTGATCTTCCTTTTCCTCTTTATTACTCCACTTCTTCGTTTGAGCCTCTCAGTGTACATGCACTGATAAATGTATATCTCTCAAGATATGCTCCCAGAAGTATATATATATATCAGTAAATATATCCTGAGGGATATATTTACCGAGATATATATACATGTATACTGTAATCCTCTTAAAGAGAGCTCTCATGATGATAAACTGGACACGTGCAGTATTTGAGTGTCTTTAATGAGGAAACGTTTTGCCACACAGTGGCTTCATCAGTCCATACAAAGGTGAATGGTGAAGAACAGGAGGAGTTTGAGGTAATCAGTCCCTCAGCCTTGAGTCGATGTGATCAGTCCATCAATCTTGAAAAGAATACAGCATATGTGCGAAGTAGTGGCTTATATACTGTAGGCAGGAGAGGTGCCGTAGTCGTAGGTGGTATCATATTTGACCAATGTGGAAGTAGGTCATGCCCAAGGGTTAGGCAAGTTGAAGAATTCCTCATTAAAGATACCCAAATGCTGCACTTGTGTACAGTTTACCAATTTGTCGGTTATCTGAGCCATTCATCTACAATCTCTCAGGATATTTGTACTGAGACAGATACAATTCTCGGTGTATACGTGACAAATGGTTTTGAAAACCGACAAGTTAAAGATTAAGACACTTAGGCATCACATGGGAATCTTTATTGAAGAAACGTTTCGCCACACAGTGGCTTCATCAGTCCAATACAAAGCAGGGAGGAGTAAGGAGAGGAGGAGTTTGAGGTAATCAGTCCCTCAGCCTGGAAACTTGTCGGTTTTCAAAACCATTTGCCACATCTGCCAAACACTGCAACATCATGGGATCTTGATACAAAGAATTCTTCGACACTTGTCCAACCTTAGGACGAAGACCCACTTACACTAGTGGATGGTTCCCTGTGGTTCTCCCTCCTCCTGCTTCGACTCGCCTAACTGCAGTATATAAGCCACTTCTCTGGCCCTCTGCTGTACTTCCTGCAAGAGTGATGGAGTGAACACATCAATTCCAGGCAGAGGGACTGATTACCTCAAACTCTTCCTCTCCTTTCTGCTTTGTATTGGACTGATGAAGCCACTGTGTGGTGAAACGTTTCTTCAATAAAGATTCCCATGTGATGCATAAGTGTCTCAATCTTCGGTGTATAACCTGAGAGATATACACTTCTCGGGCATATACACTGAAGACTCAAGCGAAGAAATGGAGTGATAGAGAAAAGAAAGATGGAATGGAAGATCAGGCAGAAGAGAAGGGAGAGGAGTGAAGCATGTGATGAATAGAGATCAAGGCATATGTGAAGGAATGGAAGGACATGACAAGTGTAAACTCTCTCCCCCTCAATGAAGATAGCCGTGTCTTTTGTGAATCTGTCCCGAGGGCTCCTTTTTTTTAACGTAAGTGATGAGATTAATGCTCGATCTCCTGGAGAACACCTGACTGCGGCATCCCTAACTGACTCGGAAATGCTTCTGGGCGATCTCTTGGCGCCTCAATCCTAACCTGGAGCTCTTCCCGCACTGGAAACTCAGACCCTAGTGTGACCTGGAGGATGCGCCCAGCTTCTCCCTCGGCGCAATGATGATTCATGGACTATAAATGCGCCACAGGGTCAAGTGGATCGCAACTATCTGCCAAAAAAAGCATCTCTACAGTAATGCTCAAACCGACATTGAACATTTGGCCGATCGCACACTAATAAATAAACATCTAAACCTTTATCACTGAAGGAGACCTTCCAGACACAAAAAATAAAATTCTTTTCTCTACAAATGCAGAGATTTCTGAATGTCCATATACTATTGCAAGAGCTCATAGCCCACATCATTCAAGGCGTTTACAAGTGAGGGGCTCTTGACCTAGGGAATTGGATCTGTTTCCGTTCCCTGAATTGAGTCTGAATACCTTCCATCCCTCTCCCCACAGGTGCTGTATAATCCTACCCAACGGGTTTAGCGCTCCCCCGTGATTATGATTACAATAATCAAGGCGTATACACTTAACCCTCTCAAAAGTGGGATGAGCATCGACAGAAAGATTCAGCACAGGCCATTACCCTAATGCATCGATACACCATTGGCAATGCTCCATTAATTATCTACTGTTATTCTGCTCTCAGTTCCTGTCGAGGATAAACATTTAGAATTACGGCATTCCCCTGTCATTACAATTGATACATACACTCCCCGCCCGTCAATATACATAGCCGGCTTACTGATAAGAGAGTTTCAGACCACCATCTCGGTAATGCCACAAACGTTGGCGCTATGATTACCCAATAAAACATTGCAGGTCAACGGCGTAATAGCCTATCTGAGGTTCCGTAAGTCATATGAGCAAGATTCAGAGCACCTTCCTGCTTCGTCTATAGCGATGCGCACCTCTCGTATTCTCTCCAGCGCCCATCAAGAGAGCGAGATCGATGTTAACAAGAATGACTGTCTTATCACTGGGCAAATTTTTCGTCTCCTACTCCAGAGATGCCAGGAACCCCCCAAGACCCAGTAGTGCCCATCTATAATATCACTGAAGAATTGAGACACGCAACATATGGGAATCCAATCTTCGGAAGAAGATTAGTGGATGGTTCCACTATGACCCCGCCGCCGCCGCCGCCTCCTGCTTTACCTCACCTGACTACAATATATAAGCCACTTCTACGGCCCTGTGCTGTACTTTCTACAAGACTGATGGACTGAACACATCGACTCCAGGCTGAGGGACTGATCACCTCAAACTCATCCTTCTTGCTTTGTATAAGACTGATGCAGCCACTGTGTGGCGAAACTTTTTTTCAATAAAGATTCCCATATGTTGCATGAGTGTCTCAATTCTTCAACTTGTTGGTTTTCAAAACCATTCATCACATATAATATCACTCCTGTCTCCACCCCTTAAACTCTTCACACTAATGTAGTCCCCCACGTCTTCGGCACTAAGTAACTTCGTTGCTCCACAACCAGCACAGTCCCAAAAACGACCACATCGAAGCCAAGCACCAGTGCTTATATCCCTTTCACAGACTATAGTCTCTGAATCACGATCTCAGATTTCGACACGACTAGAATGTCCGTAGAAATACTTGCGTATTCACATACTGTTCCCAAACCCATAAGAGACAAACTACTTACACTGTCTAACCTTTCATAGTTCTTTTTTACCTAGCCGAGCTCCCCCGGTAAACCTCTCTACCTCACTTCCCTCACCCGACTCGCACATTACACCCGCTGCAGGTTTCATTAATACGGAAAACGGAAATACTAGTAGGCATTATGGATTACTTCGAAGAGACAGCAAAAAAAAAATTAACTTTGGCAAGTCATCCGTCAAACAGGAAACATGCCAGGGCCTTCATCCAAATTAAAATGCCGTATGACTCTGGCAATAACTCAGCCCTGCCATCAGCCTCCAAACAACATATCCTACCCCATCATGCTGTTAAAGCTTTACCGAAGACAGCACGTTTATCGCAAAACTCAAAACATCCACATCCACACTACACGCATATTCCTTATCACATATGCCTTTTCCACCTGACATTCATTCCAATCAGAAATTACCTATTGCTCAAGTAATGTTCATTTTACAATGGAATATTAAACTATGAACAAGAATTGGGAAAACTACCTCTTGTCTCTCATCAAGACGCTGAGCAACATACCGTAATACATTTGGATATCCTATATTTGGCTGTTTTACATTCATTCAACATCCTCCCCTGAAGAATCGTGCAAATGAAATTTCACTTTTATCTTCACAACAGCATTCTGTATTTCTCTTCTGCCTCATTATACCGCAACCTGTGTCTATATGGACAGAGGAGTACATAGTCTTCTCTCAATATCATTCCCCTTCACGACTCACGAAATCGTAATGACACGATTGCAAACAAACCATACCACGGGCGGAATTGAACCCGCGGTCAGAGAGCCTCAACACTGCGGACCGTCGCGTTAGCCACTGGACCAGCTAGCCACAATAAGATTCGTCCAACTAGGTATATTTCTACACCATAGGAAGGTTAGCATAGGCACCACTGTGACCACAAATGCAAGTTTTTATAGACGAATCTCCAGCTAGCGTGGCCGTGACGAACTCTAGCTCAAGTCCCCTCAATGCCGTCAACATGACTCACGAAATCGTAATGGTCACAGTGGTGCCTATGCTAACCTTCCTATGGTGTAGAAATATACCTAGTTGGACGAATCTTATTGTGGCTAGCTGGTCCAGTGGCTAACGCGACGGTCTGGAGTTTTGAGACTCTGACCGCGGGTTCAATCCCGCCCGTGGTATGGTTTCCCTTCACGACCCTTGTCTATACCTGACATGCAATTTCTGGTCTCCTCTTTACCTCTACTCCTAGTATTAGGTAATTTCAATTCTCGTCATTTACGCAAGGATGGATCACTTTATGACTCAGGCAGAAACCAGTTGGAATCATTTATGTATCCATCTCCCTTTTCAGTTCATAAACACACCAGGATTCACGAACCCGTACCCGTTCGCGTATCGATCTCAGGAAAACACTTCAGAAATGAGTACCCTAGGTGTCGGCCGCATGCGCTCATGCAGTTAGTTTCAATAGCTGCCATTACAGTCGCACCATAAACCACTCTCTACCCTACAAATAAGTTCTTAAGCTGCTCACAATATAGGTGCGTGCGCATAATACGAAAAGTTACATGATCTTGCTGATAAGCTTTCGTGTCAACTGTCAACGCCATTATCTCGTTGTGCACAGTCTGGCAAATTGTGTGAAAATCAGCATGCAAATGTTCCGCTGTATGTGCTCCAGTCCTCGCAAGTGCCGGCGATAGTGGCAGATCCTGACGAAGTCAACAAAGTAATTGGGCAACACTTTGTTCGTATATACCTAAACCTACACTTACCAACCGAGCTTCTTGAATGCATACTTTAACAAGATTTTGTTTCATTGCACTTCGTACTGCAAACTGATGAACCATGCAACACTTTCTTGCACTTCGATTACTTACATTCATATAAATGCAGTCCTCTGACAGGCGGACCTGATGATGTGAACAACATTAACGTCCCTCGACTCGTGATTTTCACTTACACCATTTCAACCATATATAACCCAAAGGTATTTTATCCTCACAGTGTAAAAATGACGCAGCATTTACTTGTCGTAAACCAGGTATCTCAGGACACAACCAGTCTTATTATTGACTAGTAGTTCTTAATAGTGCTATTTTAGAACATGCAGTCAGTAAATACCTTGATGAATAAGACACACGTGCAGCACTTGGGTATCTTTATTGAGGAAACGTATCGCCACGTAGTGGCTTCATCAGTCCTAAAGAAGGAAGAATGGTGAAGGTCAAGAGTTTGAGGTAATCAGTCCCTCAGCCTGGAGTCGATGTATTCAGTCCATCAGTCTTGATGAACTGATTACATCGACTCCAGGCTGAGGGACTGATTACCTGAAACTCCTTATCTTCACCATTCTTCCTTCTGTAGGACTGATGAAACCACTGGGTGGCTAAACGTTTCCTCAAAAAAGATACCCAAGTTTTCCACATGTGTCGTATTCATCAATTTGTCGGTTATCTGAATCATTTATTTGCAATAAATACCTTCATGGAGACACTTCAGCAATCGAATAAATGAAAGCCTTTCCAAGGATTTTGTACAGATTGAATGAGTAAGACAGGATTCCATCCTTAGTTCTCTGCTGTTTTTACTAACTATTAATGACCATTCGTTAGTTCTCTCTACAAATATGTGGTCATCTTTGTGTGTGGATGATTTTTTTTACCATCGCCCGAGACAGCCACTTTATAACATGTAATAAAAATAGAATTACTGACAATATATTAGGTAAAAGAACGAATGTGCAACTAATGTGACATTTTATTGCGGCAACGTTTAGCTTTGCAGGTGTTGACAACAGTTTGACAAAGCTCATAGAGGGCGCAACTGTCACAATAAATTGTCACATTAATTGCACATGTGTCCTGTTACCTAAATCTGCAACATACTAATAGATCACTTAAGCCAACTGAGTCTTTCGCATGGTTTCAAGTTCTTTATTGCCAAAACTATCTTTATAACTTACAAGAGACGCAAAAGGCGTTTTATTTCTGTGTTTCCCTATCTAAGTAAATACAAAGTATGTACAACCATTCATCTATATATGCAACAGTATAATTCCTAGACCTCATCTTTGATTGATGAATATCATGGCAGCCTCGCATCTCTCTGAAATCTAGCTCAGGCTCTCTTACTCAGCCTACGGGTTTAGGGCTCTCCCATGATGATGATAATAATAATAATAATAATAATAATGTCTTACGCGTCCCTACTATAATTTATCTCCTTTAACTTGGAGATAAAAGAACCCGTCACAGACTGCATACAGCCATAATTATGTCCATGTGGAGAAATTTTCTCCAGGAGGGGGGTATCAGCCCCCTTCAGCCCCCTTCAGCCCTTCCAGCCCGGAGGGGCCACTCAGAAGGGGCGAGCGTCTTGTTTACTGCTAGAGTGAGTAATTGATCACAGATGCTATGCCACGTAGTCAAATGACCTCTGCTCCTTGCAGCAGTGTTGCAACGTGTATTTTTATAAGAGACAGTACATCTCTTACTTAGCAGGACAATTAAGGAAAATCCTGCTCCCACTTTATTACCATAGTAAAACTAAAAAAAACAAAACTCTGTTGAGAATTTTGGCCTTACCTGCTGTGTTTATTATGACTATATATAATGAACACTTAGCTGATAAATGACAGCAAGTCGTCTACACAGCCGCCCCTGCAGACGAGGTCTAGATGCTGTCGAAACCATCACAACAGTGGGCTGTCAAGAGATACAATTTGTAAGTATAAATTACCCCTAGGGGGTGTTATGTCAGCATATTTCATTCGATGATGGCTGACGAAATACTTACTTGTTTGGACTCAAAAGTCCACACCTTACTGCCGATTATAGGTTGATTACAAACTCCTTGTGACTCAAGAATCGCGCAATCCCCCGATCTACAAGAAATTCGTAACATACCTTGCTCTTTGTAACGTGAGCTATGGTGTTCTCAACACCTTCGACAGATATCGGTGACTTGATAGAAGCTGAAGTGTCCTTGGATGTCCACGTCTTCCATTGTCTAGGAAACGCACACTGGTACACTATGTTCCACAAGATTTGTCTTTATTGTTCACAATGCATCACAAGAGAAGCTGATCACACCTCTCTTATGTTTATCGTGTTTTGTGAGACACTTTGTCCACACTAACGCACAGACCAGTGTTCTTTGTTGGTTATCCTGGCGTCAGTGTCACTCTCACTAGAGTCAAAGATAGTCTGCCAGACGCCACAGCACTCCATGCTGTCACTGCCCCCAGCACAAAAAAAAAACGCTGACCTAGTACCTTGCATCCTTGTCACCTCCTCGATGAAGCAAAGCAGAATGTTTGTTTCTTGCTGTCTTAATCATAGACAACAATGTACACTAGTTTTACTATGGTAATAAAGTGGGAGCAGGATTTTCCTTAATTGTCCTGCTAAGTAAGAGATGTACTGTCTCTTATAAAAATACACGTTGCAACACCGCTGCAAGGAGCAGAGGTCATTTGACTACGTGGCATAGCATCTGTGATCAATTACTCACTCTAGCAGTAAACAAGACTCTCGCCCCTTCTGAGTGGCCCCTCCGGGCTGAAAGGGCTGAAGGGGGCTGAAGGGGGCTGATACCCCCCTCCTGGAGAAAATTTCTCCACAGTCCAAGTTAGACTTCGGGGATCAGGTATTCTCCTCAGCCTTCCCAACTACTTTTCAGAACCTTAATGTCGTTCATATTAGAGTACTAATTTTATCTTTCAAAGCATTTCGTTCTTTCCCGGTCGAGAGCATGTCAGCAGAAGCAAACGTCCCTTCTTTGGAAGCCAGATACGATATCCATCGACTTTATTTACTCATTCCCACGACCTTCATAATTCTTGACACAGAGAATAATTACGGATAATAGCATCAGTTCATTTAACTGTCAACCTCATTTCTCAGGGTCCTGTAACCTCCGAGTACGAACTCTAGCATCATCGCTTTAATTTACCTTCTCCTTATTTACACTCCTTATTCCACCCTTCCTTACTCCCCTGGGAAGTTTCAGTTGTTCACATTTGCTCCCCTTCCCTTTCATGCCTGAGAGCCAACACATATGCAACAAAGTATCGTTCATTTTTTCTTGATCACACTGGGTCACATTGTCATGTTATGAGACTGTACATGGAGAGTATAAGACTCTCATAAAGCGTCGTGCATGCTGCTTTCTTAATAAAGAATTTCGTGAACATTTACTGATCTTGGATAGCATTTCTGTAGCAGTTATATGCCATTCTCATGGCATATAACTCATTTGTAGTCATATCAGACTTTTTTTTGACTGGGACTTGCACAGGAGTAAATAGATTTATCAAAGCTTATTGCTTGGGTAGTGGTGAAAATGGGTAGGGCAAATATTCTGTTAGTGGGATGGATTTGTGAAGGGCCTACCTAGTATGGGAAAACAGGCCTGCTGCAGTGTTCCTCCTTTCTTATGTTCTTATCGAATTACAAACTCTTCAGAAATATAACGCCTCACACCCTACCATTATCCATATAAACAGCTGTGAGATTTTCTTGCCACTCAAAGCCAATTTTTCTGGGTTCTTGAACGCGCAGACATTCGGGGTATTGAACACTCAGAAGATGCGTAAGAAAATGCAAAGTAACAGCTCAGGATGACAAGGTTATCACAATGTTGTGGAGAACTATCTCCAATTTTGAAAAGGGGGGGGGGGGTAACTCTCAGCCGCCTCAGCCCTCTGATGGGCCTAGCGCTCTCAGAAGGGGTTAGTGAACTTTTCCACTTGCTTATTCTCAGGATAGCTAGCAAACGCGTGTCAGAGCCGGGCCTCTCATGTTGATATCAGGGCATTCCTCGCTCTTTACCAAACTTGCTCTCCAACTGCACAAACGAGATTAATCCTAGAGTAACTGCAATTTCCCCACAGCAGTAAAATTTCAAATAAAAACATCCCCTACTCAATCTACAAGGTAGAGGTATGGTAGGGAAGACACATGGGCAACAGTTAAGCAGCTTTATTGCGAAACGTTTCGCTTACACAGTAGGCTTCTTCAGTCAAGTACAGAGTCCTTGGCTTTATATCAAGGAGCATAAATAATAGGTGTCCTCAGGGTCTTCAGCTCTATATAACTTTGGTTAGGCCTCATTTAGATTATTCTGCACAGTTCTGGTCACCGTATTACAGGATGGATATTAATGCTCTGGAAAACATACAGAGGAGGATGACAAAGTTGATCTCATGCATGAGAAATCTTGTGCAAGAAAGGTATAAAATACCGACAATATGAAAGTTAAGACACATGTGCAACATCTGGATATCTTTATTGTAGTAGACGTTTCGCCATCCAGTGGCTTTATCAATACAGATTCTAGGACATAATAGGAAGACAGTAGAACTATATACAAAAGATGAGGTAATCAGTCCCTCGGCCTTGGAGTTAGTGTTCACAGCATCGTGGTGGAGGAGAGTCTGGAGCAAAGGCAAGAAGACTGGCGCTTTTTATAGGCGTCAGTGAATGGGACGGGCAGCAGACGAGGGCAGTCACTGGTAGGCGGGATTCCCCAGTGGAAGTAGGTCCTTCCCAAAGAGATGGGTTAGTTGCAGCAGCCGTGAAGAAGGTCTTGTAGATGTCCTCTGAACCAAGATTCCATGATGTTGCAGTGTCTGACAAGTTGTGCAAGAAAGGTATAAAATACCGACAATATGAAAGTTAAGACACATGTGCAACATCTGGATATCTTTATTGTAGTAGACGTTTCGCCATCCAGTGGCTTTATCAATACAGATTCTAGGACATAATAGGAAGACAGTAGAACTATATACAAAAGATGAGGTAATCAGTCCCTCGGCCTTGGAGTTAGTGTTCACAGCATCGTGGTGGAGGAGAGTCTGGAGCAAAGGCAAGAAGACTGGCGCTTTTTATAGGCGTCAGTGAATGGGACGGGCAGCAGACGAGGGCAGTCACTGGTAGGCGGGATTCCCCAGTGGAAGTAGGTCCTTCCCAAAGAGATGGGTTAGTTGCAGCAGCCGTGAAGAAGGTCTTGTAGATGTCCTCTGAACCAAGATTCCATGATGTTGCAGTGTCTGACAAGTTGTGCAAGAAAGGTATAAAATACCGACAATATGAAAGTTAAGACACATGTGCAACATCTGGATATCTTTATTGTAGTAGACGTTTCGCCATCCAGTGGCTTTATCAATACAGATTCTAGGACATAATAGGAAGACAGTAGAACTATATACAAAAGATGAGGTAATCAGTCCCTCGGCCTTGGAGTTAGTGTTCACAGCATCGTGGTGGAGGAGAGTCTGGAGCAAAGGCAAGAATCTGTATTGATAAAGCCACTGGATGGCGAAACGTCTACTACAATAAAGATATCCAGATGTTGCACATGTGTCTTAACTTTCATATTGTCGGTATTTTATACCTTTCTTGCACAACTTGTCAGACACTGCAACATCATGGAATCTTGGTTCAGAGGACATCTACAAGACCTTCTTCACGGCTGCTGCAACTAACCCATCTCTTTGGGAAGGACCTACTTCCACTGGGGAATCCCGCCTACCAGTGACTGCCCTCGTCTGCTGCCCGTCCCATTCACTGACGCCTATAAAAAGCGCCAGTCTTCTTGCCTTTGCTCCAGACTCTCCTCCACCACGATGCTGTGAACACTAACTCCAAGGCCGAGGGACTGATTACCTCATCTTTTGTATATAGTTCTACTGTCTTCCTATTATGTCCTAGAATCTGTATTGATAAAGCCACTGGATGGCGAAACGTCTACTACAATAAAGATATCCAGATGTTGCACATGTGTCTTAACTTTCATATTGTCGGTATTTTATACCTTTCTTGCACAACTTGTCAGACACTGCAACATCATGGAATCTTGGTTCAGAGGACATCTACAAGACCTTCTTCACGGCTGCTGCAACTAACCCATCTCTTTGGGAAGGACCTACTTCCACTGGGGAATCCCGCCTACCAGTGACTGCCCTCGTCTGCTGCCCGTCCCATTCACTGACGCCTATAAAAAGCGCCAGTCTTCTTGCCTTTGCTCCAGACTCTCCTCCACCACGATGCTGTGAACACTAACTCCAAGGCCGAGGGACTGATTACCTCATCTTTTGTATATAGTTCTACTGTCTTCCTATTATGTCCTAGAATCTGTATTGATAAAGCCACTTGATGGCGAAACGTCTACTACAATAAAGATATCCAGATGTTGCACATGTGTCTTAACTTTCATGAGAAATCTTCCCTATGAGGATAGACTGAGGGCCCTGAATCTGCACTCTCTAGAAAGGCGTAGAATTAGGGGGGATATGATTAACGTGTATAAATGGACAACAGGAATTAATAAAGGGAATGTAAATAGCACGCTAAAAACATCTAGCCAAGACAAGACTCGAAGCAATGGTTATAAGTTTGAAAAATTCAGATTCAGGAAGGATATAGGAAAACACTGGTTTGGTAATAGAGTTGTAAATGAGTGGAACGAACTCCCGAGTACCGTCATAGAAGCTAAGACGTTGTGTAGTTTTAAAAATAGGTTTAATAGATACAAGAGTCGGTGTGAGTTGGACCTGACTAGCTTGTGCTAATAGATCTGATGCCGTGCTCCTTCCTTAAGTGGATGCGACCTGACCTGACTAGGTGGGTCATTGGTTTAAGCCGGGAGGTGACTCGGACCTGCTTCCCATGGGCCAATAGGCTTGCTGCAGTATATCTTATGAACATTAAAATGGTATAAAATACCGACAGATTGTTAGGCAAGACACATATGCAACAGTTAGGTATCTTTATTTCGAAACGTTTCGCCTACACAGTAGGCTTCTTCAGTCGAGTACAGAAAAGTTGATAGAAGCAGAAGATACTTGAAGACGATGTAATCAGTCCATCACCCTTAAAGTTTTGAGGTGGTCAGTCCCTCAGTCTGGAGAAGAGCATTGTTCCGTTGTCTGAAACAATATGAAGTTGAAGTGACAGAATGGGGCCTTATATAGTGCCAGGAGGTGAGACGTAGGTTGCTTTGGGAGGGCAGGTCCCTCTCAAACCCAGCCGTTCTCACTAGTAGAGGTTGTCGAAGTTGATGGTCTGTACCAAGATACCCTTGTGTTGCAGTGTCTGACAGAATGAACATTAAAATGGTATAAAATACCGACAGATACCTAACTGTTGCATATGTGTCTTACCTAACAGCATATCTTATGTTCTTTATAAGTAAAACCGTCTCACCGCTGTACAATCCACAATGGAGTAGCTCTGGTTTTCTTTATTAAGTAATAATAAGAAGGAACTGTATGTCGTTGTCACCGCCTGTGGAGTCATTTTTACATGCTTTTATCCAAAGTAAAGGTGTTTTATGTCGTCCTCATCCAATGTGGTTGCCTCCTAGTACGTTTTCATCCAGTTTGAAGTCGTTCTTGTATAAAAGACTCTTCTTGTGTCATCACCCAATATTTTGGTGTTATTGCAAACCGTGTGCCTGCAACATAGTTATCTTAAGTCATCTCTGATCCCTTCTTCATCCATATGCAGGCGTTTCTGTGTCATCTTGGAAGTGTATGGATGTAATATTTGGTGTCTTCATGTAGAATGAAGGTAAAGGTTTTGTAAGCCGCATTCATGAAGTGCGGAGGAGTTCATGCAAATCGTCTGCATCCAGTCCAGAAGCATTCTTGTAAGTCTTCAGTCAACCACGGCTTCAGTCAGTCACGGTCGAAAGAGTAAGTTATTAATAATTAAAAAAAAAAAAGAAGTTTGTGTATGTCGCTTTAAATTTTTCAGTCGCCTAGAATTTTTTTTGAGCAAATGACCTTTCAGGAAATATGTCTAAATGTCAAGAGCTCTGAATGTGAAAGAAATTTCTTAATGTATTTTTCACTCAGTTCGGTTTCTTTTTTTTAAGCTACAAAGAATTTAAAAAAAAGTGTGAATACGAAACATAATTGCCAAAGTCTCAATGGTTAAATGTGAAGTATTGTCCGCAAGACATTGTTATCCCCACTCCAGCTTCCAAATACCTCCTTATCTCTCTCTCTCTCTCTCTCTCTCTCTCTCTCTCTCTCTCTCTCTCTCTCTCTCTCTCTCTCTCTCTCTTTCTCTGTTTCTTTCATTCTCTCATTTTCTTTTAAACTCTGTGTTCGACGCAGTCACCCTGGCTACACTACCACACTCTATACACCAACACACAGCTGACTCCATTCAAGCTCCCCGCAAGTGAACTTCCCTAACTGTTTCAATAATGAGTTACACCCATTGGTGTGTTTCAGTGGCGGTGCTCCAACACGCCCAACTTCTGGCTCAACTGTCTAGGATGCCAGATATTGTCCTCAAGTATAACACGGAGATTCTTGGTATAGAGCCGACCTCTATTATAGGAAATGAAGAGTTACCCAAAGCTAAACGTTGTGTTTAATCAAATTTCTATTTGTAACTGATGTTAAGTCGAAGGTCGTATGAGCAACTCTTGGAAGGCGAAACGTATTCTTGATAAACGTCTCGTTATTTTTCTGTCTTTTTTCCAAACACATTGCAGGAAATTTTAAAAATATTTTTCGACAAGGAGCTTCAGATCTTGACTCAGTTTTTAACTCGACTCACATCTTTACTTTCTCGCTTTTGGAGAAAGGGGAAGCATATACCTTGATGCTGGTACCGAGATCCTGATCGAAGGATTGGGGCAAATTTTCCCTTTCATGGACACTGCCTAATTGCCCTCCAGTTGCCAGGTGCTGTAAAATACCTCATATCACAAACACAGCTCTATCCCATATAAAACCTGTATTATAATAATAATAATAATAATAATAATAATAATAATAACAATAATAATAATATATTTATTTCTACAAGTACATGTACAAGGTATACAGACCATAGCTGACATCAGTGACATACTACTATATAGAAAGCCGTTTGTTAAGCTGAGCATTTCGGGCAAATTAGGTCAGTTTTCTCCCAGGATGCGACCCACACCAGTCGACTAACACTTAGGTACTCATTTTACTGATGGGTGAACATACACAACCAGTGTAATGAAACACGCCAAATGTTTCAATCCTCTCAGGGATTCGAACCCAGATCCTCGCCATGACAGGCAAGAGCTTGAACCGCCAGGCCACAGGGCACTGTGTCTTGATATATGCTGTGATTATATATCAGTCGAATAGGTAAAATTTGCGATTTTGGCTTAAATAGCAAAGCTCTTCTTGCGAATAAGGCAAGCGAAAATTTGTATATGCAATAATTTCGCAAAAAATCATTCTGAACCTAACGAAAAAAATGTTTAATTGTGTTTGTTTATTATTAAATTATCGTAAACTTATCTAAAATATATTTAGTTGGATTAGGCTAAATTAAATTGCGCTTGTTATAAGGTTAGGTAAGTTTTCTAAGGTTCTTTTGGTGCAAAGTTATTTTTACATTAACATATATGAAAAAATATATCTTTAAACATATAAGAGAAAATTTTAGAAACTATTTAATTTTAAATAAGTTCTTGTTAATTGACCAGTTTTACCTATTTGGCACTAATATATATATATATATATATATATATATATATATATATATATATATATATATATATATATATATATTATACATTTTTTTTTCAATAAGTCGACCGTCTTCCACCGAGGCAGGGTGACCCAAAAAGAAAGAAAATCCCAAAAAAGAAAATACTTTCATCATTCAACACTTTCACCTCACACATAATCACTGTTTTTGCAGAGGTGCTCAGAACACAACAGTTTAGAAGTATATACGTATAAAGATACACAACATATCTCTCCAAACTGCTAATATCCCGAACCCCTCCTTTAGAGTGCAGGCAACATTGTACTTCCCATTTCCAGGACTCAAGTCCGGTTATATAAAAATAACCGGTTTCCCTGAATCCCTTCACTAAATATTACCCTTCTCACACTCCAACAGATCGTCAGGTCCCAAATACCATTCGTCTCCATTCACTCCTATCGAACACGCTCATGCACGCCTGCTGGCGTGCATGAGCTTTGGGCTGACAGTCAACAGCCCAAAGCCTTGCTTTTAAGATGGTTTTCGGAAATTTAAAATAAAATTATTTCAATTTCTGCATCTTTTCCAGGCCTAGTGCTACTACGAACTTAATGATAGTGTACGCAAGTTTTTAGGATTTGATATGCACTGCAAGGAAAAAAAAATATTGTGATTCGCTTTAAGTCGACACATGTTTTACTGCGGTGGTCTGGAGTTTAACCCCCTCAAGGGAGGTTCCTTGATGCAGGTGAGGGGTTCTTGATCTAGGGAATTGGTTCTGTGCTCCGGTTCCCTGAATTATCTGAATACCTTCCCCCCCCCCACATGCGCTGTATAACCCAACGGGTTTAGAGCTCCCCCATGATTATAATAATGGAACCCAACCCGCCGTATCGGTATAAAGCTGAAAATCCAGTACACCAGAATTAGTAGTTAATTATGACGAAATACTTTTCCTTCGTAAAACTGCGTCCTGTATTTATGACTGTCACCTCTACACTATCAGACTGGTGGTGTACAGGTGACATACGGCCTTGAAGACCCTCGTGTAGCGGATGGGCACTGAAAATAAACCGATCGACTGACCGACGAATCGACCGACCACTCGAGTGACCTGAAATTTACCAGAAGTTTCCCTGAAAACTGTTTCAGTGGTCATTGCCTCCCGCAACCTGGTCCCAGACTAGGTCAGGTGGAGGACCTGTTTAACTAGGCTGTTACAACTAATGACAAGCAGTTCAACATATGCATCACAGTCCGGCTGATCAGAAACTGACTTGAAGAAAGTATCAAATTTCACCCTGAAGACATCTAGAGGCATCTTAGTAATTGTATAATGAGCATTAGTCTTATCCTGGTTACACTTACCGTATTCTCTTAGATGAGGTAACTTTTCACGGTCTGATTTATTTGTTTAGATTTGGGACCAATCCCTCAAGGATTTTCAAGGAGCAAGTTATGTATTTTCTCACCTTTGTATCAAGGAGTACAGCTCGAGACACTTTCAAGTATTCCCAGAACTTAAAGTGCTGGAATGAATTAATACAAACAGTGGAGATTCTGTGTAAATCCTCTATGTCAGCAATTTTTCCTGTCATAAAATGGGACTGTTGGTGCATGGCAATATCATCATTTAGAGAGAACAAGTGACTTAAAGAGCATCAACAGAACAGAATATCTTGCTTTTAAGGTTCTAGTTATTCATTTTCCTTCTGGTTCTGGTAATGACTTGCGATCCTTCAAAGTGACAGGGAGGATAATATCGGAGGATAAGTCCCTTACTGTAGTTTCTTTACTGTGCGACGTCCCCCCAATGAGAAGCAGGGGCGCCACGAGTACACTAAGAGACGACACAATAAGTGTCAGGGGCCCCAAGACTATTCAACTGCATCCCAGCATACATAAGGGGGATTACCAATAGACCCTTGACTGTCTTCAAGAAGACATTGGACAGGCACCTAAAGTCGGTACTTGACCAGCCTGGCTGTGGATCGTATGTCGGTCTAGGTGCGGCCAGCAGTCACAGCCTGGTTCATCAGGCCCTGATCCACCGCGAGGCCTGATCACAGACCAGGCCTCAGGGGCGTTGACCCCCGAAACCCTCTCCAGGTTTACTCCAGGTATAGATATACTGTGTAGTTAGAGTTAGTATTAAACTCTGTTCCAGTTTTTATATCCTCTTTTAATAATCTCTCTTTACTGAACTTCGCTCTTCTTTTTATTAAGCTTCTGTATATTTTTTTTATTGTGGTTGTATTCAGAGCTTCACATGTGAGCGCTTATAAAAATGTCAATCCTAGAATCATCTGCAAACACCACCTGACTGATTGACCAACCAATTACTGAGTATGAGAGAGTACTGTGACACCACCGTTCATTGTGCTGTGACACCACCGCTCTTTGTGCTGTGACACCACCGGTCCTTGTGCTGTGACACCACCGGTCCTTGTGCTGTGACACCACCGGTCCTTGTGCTGTGACACCACCGGTCCTTGTGCTGTGACACCACCTTTCGTTTGGCTGTGACACCGCTGTTCCTTGAGCTGAATCACCAACGTTCTCTCTGATATCATGAAATAAGTGTAATAAAACAGCGCACCCAGTGCTGTATTGAGAGAGATGTGTCACTAAACACAGCTCTGTGCTGCCACTAGACAGCTAAGTCCTTAGGTGTACTTGAGCGTGAGAAAGCAACACAGGAGCAGCACTAAACTGGCGAACGCACTGCAGGTAGCGGGTTGAAAAGTGAGCTGGCCTGGAGTTACCTAGTGAGTTAGGGAAGCTATAACGAGTGTGTTGCGATAACGAAGAGTTGCGCCCCTTAGCGAACTTGGGCCAAGTTGGAGGAAAACCCACCTTCAGCCCAAGTTGCAGAAACAGTGAAGAAGCCTTAAACTCAGAGAGGCAGTAACACTAATTCCTGGCGGTAACGATGACAAGGAGTGTAACGAGGTGGTCGTAACACAAAGTTGGTGTAACATTAGGGAGGTGTGGAGGGGTCGTGGAGGTTCGTGGAAGGGTCGTGGAGGAGAGTCGTGGAGGGACTAGAATGAAGACGCTAGCGATGCAACTCAGCCGTGGCAAATTTGGCTCCATTTTGCGGAGTTGTTATGCTTGATTCTTTCGAGTAAACGCTTGAAGATCTTACACACTGAGGTGAGAGTGGCCGGGTTCTGCAAGTTGGGACCATGAACCTTCTTATCGTGACCCATACCCAGCAAGTGGCCGGGTTCTGCAAGCTGGGACCATGAACCTTCTTATCGTGACCCATACCCAGCAAGTGGCCGGGTTCTGCAAGCTGGGACCATGAACCTTCTTAGCGTGACCCATATCCAGCAAGTGGCCGGGTTCTGCAAGCTGGGACCATGAACCTTCTTAGCGTGACCCATACCTAGCAAGTGGCCGGGTTCTGCAAGCTGGGACCATGAACCTCCTTAGAGCGACCGATACCCAGTAAGTGGCCGGGTTCTGCAAGCTGGGACCATGAACCTTCTTAGCGTGCCCCACACAGAGAAAAACCTTATCTCGTTATTTAGGCATAAGGAAATAAAGGCCCTAAACTGTAGCTTGTTTATCTCGTGCCTAAATCCGGTCCTACTTACTGATGTCCCTCCTTCTATACATCTCAGCAGTCAGTGGTGTAGGCTAATATCCCACTACTATTCGCTTTCTTTTTTAATATTGCAACAAGCAGAGGCACACGGCTCAGTTGTAAGTTGAAGACTCAGATGAATCACAGGGATGTTAGGAAGTATTTCTTCAGTCACAGTTGTCAGGAAGTGGAATTGTCTGGGAAGTGATGTAGTGGAGGCAGGATCCATACATAGCTTTAAGAAGAGGTATGATAAAGCATATGGAGCAGGAAGAGTGACCTAGTAGTGACCAGTGAAGAGGCGGGGCCGGGATCTATGACTCGACCCTTTCAACCACAACTAGGTGAATACACACACACACACACACACACACACACACACACACACACACACACACACAACCCCACCCACCACAAGAACAAGCAGACGGAAGAAATGTCACATGTAGTAGAAACACCTTAATTACGACAACATTTAACCAAAACAGGACTTTATCTAGGCAGAAAAGAGCACATGAGAATAAGCAACATAGAAATGTAAAGGAAGGTACACATGAATTATTTCTTAGTGGGCGAAACGTTAATATTAGTGTAGTTATTCACTGCATCTGCGTAATTCATTTCTTTTCTGTGTATACAAACTATTATAGTTACAGATTATGAAGGAATATATTCACCAAGAGGTGCCTATATGCTGAGAGTTTACTGCAGTCCTCACCTTAGAGATTAAAGTACTCTTGTCTGGCAGTGAGTAGGTTAAATGCAGCGTTAACGACCCTCACCTTAGGGATTAAAGTACTCTTGTCTGGCAGTGAGTAGGTTAAATGCAGCGTTAACGATCCTGGTGTAGTCGATGGGTTTTACACTACCCATTAACTAACCAACCACAACATGCATCAGTTTAGTGGTGGTCATCGACACCATGCCTAACCCTTCTAGGGTAGGGTAGGTGCCTGAGCCCGAGCCTTTAGCTCATAAGACTGTCATTCCCATTTGCCCCCTTGGGGCGGGGATGGCAGACCAGAGAGGCCTAGCTTGTGGCTAGGCCTGGGGACAGTTGGTCCCAAAGATGAGGAGGTACTTGTGCCTCCTCCCATGGGAGAGTTAGGTCTCAGACACTCCCTAAAGAGGGAGCCAAGGCCGGGCCACCACTTGGAAAAGGCCCGGGCCGGGAGAATACCGGCTAATATTTAATAATAATAATAATTAGTGGTGGTGTCCGTCTCTAGTGTCTCCTACCTCAGGTGTTTGTTAGATTATGGTCTTTTCATTGATAAAGCAACCACTGGCTTACTGGTGCTATATATGCCCATGGCTAAGCATCAGCAAGCGTACCAGTGCAGGGTATCAGGAATTAAGCAACGGTTGGTGTGCCTGAGCTCTATACTCCTGGTTAAGCGGTATATACTCGTGGTTAAGCGGTATATACTCGTGGTTAAGCGCTATATACGCGTGGTTAAGCGCTATATACGCGTGGTTAAGCGCTATATACTCGAGGTTCAGCGATACATACTCGTGGTTGAACGATATATACTCGTGGTTGAACGATATATACTCGTGGTTGAACGATATATACTCGTGGTTGAACGATATATGCTCGCGGTTGAGCGCTATATACTCGTGGTTGAGCTCTATATACTCGTGGTTGAGCTCTATATACTCGTGGTTGAGCGCTATATACTCGTGGTTGAGCGCTATATACTCGTGGTTAAGCGCTATGTACTCATGGCTAAGCGTCCGCTGGCATACCCGAGGTACATTTTCCACCCTCAGTGGGTAAACAAAAGATGACATTTTTCTCTCTCAGGATATCAGTGATATAATTAAAGGCAAAAGCCTGGCTACAATATCTTCCAGAATACTGAAAACACTAAAAGTTCCATAATTAGTAGGTTTCAGGAAATGTGAAAGTTAGATAAGTAAGTATGAGACCATTAACAATGGAGATAAATTATATAATGTCTTTGCTACCTCAAAAAACAAAGCTAGAATTGTCAGTAAAACCAAAACGTGTCTGTCTATATAACACGAAAAAATATTTTTCACGAATTGTGGTAAACAACTGAAAAGGGATGCAAGAGAAGTATCAGTCAAAACTTTTAGAAACCTTACAAAGAACGTTACAAGAGAAGTATGTGTTATAAATGTTATTACAGAAACTTTTCTCAAACTGGGGAGGCGCCCTAAGCCAGACTTCCTTTTTTATTTTTATTTACCTCAGGGGAGAGCGAGATTTCATTCGCTGGGTATTACTTTAAAATATTGACAAATTTTTGTATGAGCTGAAGGAAGTGAAGATATTTATTAAAACTGAGGAAATTGTCTCTCTCCATTTTTTTTTATTTCGAAGGAATTTAGCTTATCACTTACTTATCAGTCCTGTATTTTTTTCTTTTTTAATTCTTTCAGTCCTCACCCTTAAGTTACAGAATATGGAAGGCAATCAACCCTGATTACTACCCATTGCCCAGGAGCTTTACTCAACCCTCAGGCTCTAGTTCATCATCGTGAAACAATGTTAATTACTTAGAGACATTTATGGGAATTGCATTATATTACGGAAACATAGTATCATTTCGTTGTCTTGATTGAAAATAAAAAAAAAATGGCCCAGTGATAACATTAAACCTCAGATCGAGAGTTACCTTTAAACTCGGGAGAACACTGTACGGCACTGACTATGATACAGTATTGACGACCTGACTGCCAGGTTCACTTTTTGATACTATGTTATAAACTTAATTATCATGTCCGTTGACTGTTGATACATGATTTGAGAATCTTACTGTTAGTACTTCTGACAGGTGATATAATACTGAGGATATGACTGTCAACTTTTCTTCCTTTTGATACTGTGTTAAAAACACTATTATCAGGTCCGCCGAATGATATATGTTTAGGGACCTTACTCTCAGGCCCGCTGACTAGTGAACCCGATTGTCAGGTTCGTTGATTGGTGATACAATGTAGAGGACATGACTATCTGGCCAACTAATTGGTGATACAATGTAGAGGACATGACTATCGGGCCAACTGATTGGTGATACAATGTAGAGGACATGACTATCTGGCCAACTGATTGGTGATACAATGTAGAGGACATGACTATCGGGCCAACTGATTGGTGATACAATGTAGAGGACATGACTATCTGGCCAACTGATTGGTGATACAATGTAGAGGACATGACTATCGGGCCAACTGATTGGTGATACAATGTAGAGAACATGACTATCGGGCCAACTGATTGGTGATACAATGTAGAGGACATGACTATCGGGCCAACTGACTGGTGATACAATGTAGAGGACATGACTATCTGGCCAACTGACTGGTGATACAGTTCAGCTTAACAGAATTAGCGGAACATTCCTCTCATCAGCTCTTGCTCAGCTGTTGGTCGATGCTATGTCTGGGGAGACTTTAATTTCCAAACTCTAATTTTTCTTCTTCTATTCCACCTATGCATCATTTTCATCCAGTAAAAGTTTCTGCTTTTAGCTTCTGTTAAAGATTTTATCTGACCTAATTCCCTCTCTTAAGTACTCGAATATTTTTTCCACTGAAATAAATGAATATTTCCTCATATATCGGTCTCACTGGGCTGTCAGATGTTTTCATCTGAGACTGACACGGATCACCCACCTCTCTAACACACGATAAGTATATCGTGTGTTAGATATATACACGATAAATATATCGTGTATTAGATATATACACGATAAATATATCGTGTATTAGATATATACACGATAAATTTATCGTGCATTATATATATTACATATATACACGATAAATATATCGTGCATTAGATATATACACGATAAATATATCGTGTATTAATATACACGATAAGTATATCGTGTATTAATATACACGATAAGTATATCGTGTATTAATATACACGATAAGTATATCGTGTATTAATATACACTATAAGTATATCGTGCATTAATATACACGATAAGTATATCGTGTATTAATATACACGATAAGTATATCGTGTATTAATATACATGATAAGTATATCGTGTATTAATATACACGATAAGTATATCGTGTATTAATATACACGATAAGTATATCGTGTATTAATATACACGATAAGTATATCGTGTATTAATATACACGATAAGTATATCGTGTATTAATATACACGATAAGTATATCGTGTATTAATATACACGATAAGTATATCGTGTATTAATATACACGATAAGTATATCGTGTATTAATATACACGATAAGTATATCGTGTATTAATATACACGATAAGTATATCGTGTATTAATATACACGATAAGTATATCGTGTATTAATATACACGATAAGTATATCGTGTATTAATATACACGATAAGTATATCGTGTATTAATATACACGATAAGTATATCGTGTATTAATATACACGATAAGTATATCGTGTATTAATATACACGATAAGTATATCGTGTATTAATATACACGATAAGTATATCGTGTATTAATATACACGATAAGTATATCGTGTATTAATATACACGATAAGTATATCGTGTATTAATATACACGATAAGTATATCGTGTATTAATATACACGATAAGTATATCGTGTATTAATATACACGATAAGTATACCGTGTATTAATATACACGATAAGTATACCGTGTATTAATATACACGATAAGTATACCGTGTATTAATATACACGATAAGTATACCGTGTATTAATATACACGATAAGTATACCGTGTATTAATATACACGATAAGTATACCGTGTATTCCCATCATCTCCGACCTTCGTATGATTTTGTTTGACACTTATCCTCCATATGAATTACTGTAATTATAGTCTCCACAGGATGTAGAGGCGTCATGCTGACAGTTGTATGAACACACAGACTTATACTTAGGACTGTATTTCGTATAACTGTCTAATTACCTGGAGTATACCTGGAGATGGTTTCGGAGATCAACGCCCCCGCGGCCCAGTCTGTGTCCAGGCCTTCTGGTGGATCAGGGTCTGACTAACCAGGCTGGTACTGCTGGCCGGACGTAAACCGACGTACGAACCACAGCCCTGCTGATCAGGTACTGACTTTTGGTGCCTGTCCAGCGCCTTTGGTCTCGATTTCGATCAGGGTTGAATTTTCTCAAGTTATACAGAAGAGTCTATCTTCCACATAAAGCTAGCTGTCAGGTCTTATAACCAGTGATATAATGGTTGCGGACCTGACTATCAGGTTCGCTGACTGGTGATACAATTTAACCTGACAGAGGTGGCGTAAAACTGCTCTCATCGCTTCTTACCCAGCAGATGGTCGATGCTCCTGGTGGGGAGATTTTGCCATCATTTCTCTCATTTTATGTTACGTTTTCCCTTCTGCATACTTTACTTCCAATAAAAATGTTTTCGTTCTTTTAGCGTCTATTCAAGCTCACCATTTTTTATGGTATTATATACAGTGAATATAAGACATACGTGCAACATCTGGGTATCTTTACTGTTGACGTTTCGCCATCCAGTGGCTTTATCAATACAGATTTTAGGACATAATTATATACAGCAAATCACCTCAGTATTAGACAGAAGAATCCAGCTGCGCAACAACACGTCACTGTAAATAAAGAAACGCACTGTTAGACATGTCTAATTCATCATCACATGTTGCTGCTTATCCCATACAGGTTTAAAGCTTATTTTCGATATATTAATGGAAATAATTACACACACACACACACACACACACACACACACACACACACACACACACACACACACACACACACACACACGCACACACGCACGCACATACGCACGCCATTAGGAGAGACGTTGTACATAGCACCCAGCTCTCTGACATACAACCTCGCAGCTTTACGCGATTGTCTATGCAGCACCAGAATTTCCTGTTCGTATTTTATATGCACTCAGTCGCAACTGTAATATGTGTAATTGTACACGTGCCCGTTAATGCAAATATCTAATTAGCCAATCATGTGGTAGCACCTCAGTGCCTAAAAGCATGTACATATGGTCAATAGGTATAGTTGTTGTTCGGGCCAAACATCAGAACGGGGAAGAAATGTTATTTAAGTGAATGCGGCCGTAGAATGACTGATGGCGCCAGACCGGGTGGTTTGAGTATCTCAAAACCTGCTGATTTCCCGGAATTTTCATGCACAACAGTCTCTAAGAGTTTACAGAGAATGGTGTGAAAGACAAAACATCCAGTGAGTGGCGAAAACCCCTTGCTAATGAGAGAGGCCAGAGGATAAGGACCGGACTGGTTGAAGCTGATAGTAGTTCAAGCAACTATGTTCTACAACAGTGGTATGTAGAAGACATCTCTGAACGCACAACACGTTGAACTTTGAAGTACACGAGGCTAGCGGTAAACGACCATGCCGGGTTCCACTCCTGTCTGCTAAGAACAGGAAACCGAGGCTAAAGTGGGCACAGGCTCACTAAAGTTGGACGGTAGAAGATTGGAAAAATATCACCTGGTTGGTTTGACGAATCACGATTTCTGCTGCGACATGCAGATGGTAAAGTCAGTATTTGGCATAAACCTTTCGGATGTGGTGGAATGGAAGATTCGCAGCATGATTGTGCAGCTGACAAATATTTAGCAACTTCGTGACACTTTAAAGTCAACATGGACCAGAATCTGTAAGGAATGTTTCCAGTACGTTGTTGAATCTATGCCACGAAGAATTCAGGCTGTTCTGGGGGCATAAGGGGTCCCCTGCCCCCTTTTACCACCAGAAGGGTGTACCTAATAAAGTGGCCACTGAGTGTATGTTTGCCAAATAATAACCTATATGGAAACAGAAGCATGGAAAATAAAGTTGATCTGCATATTTCGACCCCCCACTAGAAGTCCTTAGCAGACGCAAAAAACGAGATGGGAACATGTTTATACAGGGAGGGTGTGGAAGTGAGTATAGATCTATACTATAGATCGTCAGGTTAGCAAGCGAGTGGGGTGTCGGATCAGGAAACGAGTGGGACATCAGATCAGGAAGCAGACGAGTGTAAAGCACCAGGTCAGCAAACAAAGAATTGAAACCAAACTCCAACTTGGGCAAGTAGTTCCACTGTACTGTTACTCTGAAACACATACTGGCGTTCTGAATTAGATGCCATGCTGGTATACCCTTCTTAAGGGATATTTAAAAAAATCTAGTTGCCATTGTTCCTATGAGATGTTATAATTAGGCATAGTGGCTATCGAAATGATTACATGGTTTTCGTTAACAGCTGCAGTGTGATTTGTGTGTAATGGTGGCAGCTTCTCAGTAAATATTGTGATAATAATTGTTAAAATGTTGAATAACGCCTGAATTTTGTTGCCCATAACGAATCACCCTTTTGTGTTCAATGATCCTGGTTAATAACGTTCTATCAGTTTGCAGGATGTATACTTGGCTGTAATATTTACACGGTGTCTGATAAATTCCTGGTGCACTGTGTGGCACTAGTATATGTTTCTTGTAAAAGTGATTTGCCGGGTCACATTGTTAAGAGTATTGACTGTTCCTTGGTGGAAGGGCACCATGAGTTCTGATTTACTGGGTTGAGACGAGTCTTTGTGAACTGAGATCTTATAATAGCTGGTATTTGCTTTCTTTTCGCCTTGTTGATGGACCACTCAAGATATCCTTCTGAGAAGTGTGCTTTGATGTCAACATTTTTTCAACCCCTTTATACTCACTTCTAATATATTAGAAGCTACAGTGTTGCGTGTGTTATTGTATATTCTGTTAGTGAGTTCTAAAGTGCTTTATATATCATGGCAAACCAGGTCAGACAGTAAAACAGTTTGTATAGCACTGGTAGACGATGCTAGTGAGTTCTACAGTGATTCATACATGATGGCAAACAGCGTTTGTGAAGCACCCATTGTGGTATACGGATAATAAATAAGTGGAACGAAGATATATTGAGATATATGAGTTTGCTTTTCTTTCCCTTACTTCATCTAGCTTCTCTCTCTTATACTTATGTTCTCTCCATGACTCTCTCTCTCTCTCTCTCTCTCTCTCTCTCTCTCTCTCTCTCTCTCTGTTTCCATGTGCTCTTTTATCCTCATATTTCTAGCTGCTATTTCCTTTTTTCATCTTCGCCTCACTAGGTTTCGACAAGCTTGCTCCATAACACCAGACAACCTCCTCGGTGCGCTCACTATGTCTTTCTCAGTGTGTTCTGTGCGCAAAAGGCTCCTGGGTGTTCAGCAATTCTTGACGGCAGGATTCCCGCTTGATGTAGTGGACACCAGGCGATGTCAACAGCCATGGAGTGGAGAGTGGAAACAAGGATGCTGAAGCGCTGGTGTATTCTTCTGAACAATGTGCATAAGGTAGTGGAGGAGCCATGAGAGTCAGAGAGTTTAAGTTGGGTGATTTTTTCCCTAGGAAGGATGTTTAATTCAGGCTGTATTTTTATTTTCTATTGAAATTCACGAAATATATAATGAGCCAAGATATGAGCAAGAAAATGAACAGATAATGAGAAGGAATGTGTAGGAAGGAGTAGGAAAAAACAGAACATGATTGTATGAATATTACACAGTACTAAATGGAAAGTATTTGCAATTACTTTCCTTTTAAATATTAAGAAAAGTGATGTAGAATATATTATATCACCAAATTAGTCAGGTATAGCGGTGGACTTGCAACATTGTCAGCGGTGTGTACGCCAACAATCTTATACAATGATTGTGTTAGAATGAACACGTGTATATGGTTAAAAAGGTTAAAATAACAATAAAGAGAGGGTATTGTAGGCATTCGTTTATTTAATAATTATGTGTGGAAGGCTGGAATAGCAACTGGAAGAGGAGGAACGGAATGTGTATGTAGAAAAATGGATAAAAAAAAGATAATTTAGAAATAAAGAATAAGTTTAGATATGCTGTCAAAAGGCATTGGATAATTACAATTTGTAGAGGAAATAATTCAAGGATATTTAAACAGTAGACATTCCATAACAGTGGACTAAGCAAGCTTCCAAGCAGAACACTGGCACTGTCTTGTAGACTGCGCAGAGCCAGAGACTCCAAGTGCATGCAGTTATGCTAGAAGTTCCTGATGCCATACCTTGTCGAACGTGCCAGAAATATCCATTGTTATTACATAGCTGATCTTGGATTCATCCAGTGAGGTTGAACAGATCAGCTAAAGTATTACATTTTCTGAATCTCTAATGGCGGTTGCATAAAAATCGAGTGAGAGTAAAAAGAACGTAATTTGTTATGACGATAACAGTGAAACTGGTCTGTAACTGTTAGTTATCACTGTTCTTCTTACGTGAACTGGGCCTATTTGTTAAATAATGAAGACCATTTATCTGTGTTAAGCAGAGTGGATATATTCGAGTGAAGTGACGCTAGCTGGCCACCACATCTACTAAGCAATCTTGGGATCACTTTATCTGGGCTCATAGCATTTTCTTGTTTCAGGGATTTAAGGGAGAGATAACCTCATCTTGTCTCATTGTTACTTCCTGACAACTTTGACATAGTCCTTTTGGCTATCAATGGAGGTTCCTGAACTGGATCAGGGACTTGCATCTTGTCAATAAAATCTTCAAGGAGGTCAGATTTTTCTTGACTGCTGATAGCAATAAAGTCATCCTTCTGATTGAGAGGTGGAATAAAGCCAACAGGTGAATATCCATTTCTCTCCTTGATCAAGGATCATCCGATGCCGTCTATCTAGAGATGGATCAGTTTTGAACTTTCTCCATTTGCCAACAGGTTTGCCTGTGGAGCTTTCCATTAAAGGTCGTAGAATGCTGCTATTTACCAGTAGCAGCACTAACGCAGCAATGATAGCCTACCAAAGGTTGATTTGAAGGCCTCGCTACATACTGAAGGGTTGGGATATACTTGTGTTTGAGACTAAAAACATCACCTCTTCGGATGCAGAAAGGGACAGCTAATTTCCTTTTCCCCACAACCAAGTTGTTAGATGATTAATCTCATTACTCTGAAGTATCAGTATAGTATAGACAACAATGTGATCAGATGAGCCAGCATATCTAAGAGGTTTGCATGTGACTTTGCCTTCATGCAAATCAGTTACATCTGAGTCGAAGGAACCAGAGATATGAGCAGGAAAATATATGAAGATATATCCAGAACTGTAAAGTTATCAAAATCCCTCTGTACAAGGTGCTATGTGAAAGTTCTCAACTCTAATTTTCGCGTACTTCCTGAATGAAATATGAAGACGGCACAGATCACGTTGCCTAGTAGTCTCGTTTGTGAAGTGGCGTGGCAATTTTCAGTGGAGTCGATCATTGCGAAGAGGATACATGGGCTATTTTTTTTTTTTGTAGCGTCAGTGCGTTGATTCAATTTTTTTTGCATATAAAAGAATGGAATCTTGAAAGGAAAAAGTGTGTGTGTGTGTGTGTGTGTGTGTGGGGTTGTGTGTGTGTGTGGGGTTGTGTGTGTGTGTGTGTGTGTGTGTGTGTGGTTGTGTGTGTGTGTGTGTGTGTGTGTGTCAGATTCAGCAAGTGATAAAACAATGGGTTGGATACAGTGTTTTGACAAGTTTTCTTCATTTAAAGCATACTGAATTCAGTTGTGGAAGATGAGCATTCCGGCAGTAAATCACTCAAAAAAAAAAGAGATGCTAACAATGAAAAAGCGAGGAATGCTCTTCAGAGTATCCAGGACTTTGTAAAGACTATCGGAAATTCATATGGATCATTTCGAAGCCTTTTGACTGAAAATGTAAACATGAGGCAAGTGAATGCAAAACTTTGTGCCCCTCTTGCTAACTCAAGACCAGAAAGACCATAGGGGGTCGTTCCCCACGCTCCCTCCTCCCCAGATCTAGCCCTCTGTGACTTCTGTGTCTCTCCAAAAATAAAAGTGGCGCTCAAGGAGCAGCGTTTCAACGACGTGGAAGAGATTTAAACAGAATTGCAAGCTGTGCTAGACGCCATCAGGAAAGAAGAGTTCCAAAAATATTTCTAGAAGAGACAGAGGCGCTGGGATCAGCGTATAGCCTCCCAGAGAGAGTGAGTCAAGAGAGAAAACTTTTACTAGGTGATTAGGCAAGCCTATTTCTTTTTCGTGGCAGTTTAGGAACATTTTGATTGCACCTCGTATAACAATATTTCAGACTGCCAAAAAATTATAACATTTTTGGCATTTACACTGAAGAATAAGGGGAGTCGACATTATCCATCAGAATGTTGTGTTTACTAGCTGACATTGTGGTCTGTACACTGAATATGCTAATATAAACATACCATGATTTATGCATTGAGAAGATTTTCATCCCGGATTAAAATCAGATCAAATTAGCATAGCATGTCCGAGGTAGTGATTTTCACTATAAACTCAAGCATCACCAAATATAATAAGATTTGTACTTAAAAAGAACCATTACAATCCTTCTCATTGAAAGTACAGCGGCAGCTTGTGATGTGCTGGAGTTTTCATAGAGGTGAGTTGTATATCACATAGCTATTTGTGTGTTACGAATTCAGATTGTGGAAGGGAATATATTTTATTTTATTATGTTGTTCAATACAAGTAAAGAGTAAAATACTTTTTACTAAAACCTACCAACTTTTAATTTTTCTACATATTTTTTTGTATTTTGTACTACAGTTGCCAGCGTTTGGAGTAATAAACTAACAAGTGAAAGACGTCGTTGTATTGTTCCAATTTAGTATAGTTATAATTAATGAATTGTATAATAAGCATACTTAAACACAAGGGGAAAAGGAAAGGCGTTGGGTAGGAAATTGGCTAGTCAAAAAAGTTCTACGATATTTATGGTACACAGTAAACAAGCTGATAAGACATATGTGCAACTCTTGGCAGGATTTTTCTAGGCAATTTCAAACTGGAGACACTGATAGAAATGAGATAGTTTTAAGGTGTTCAGTCCCTTTGTCTTGAAAATTTAAAAGTAGTTTTGTTTTATATCCTTAATTAAAAGCATTCATTCTCTTAGCCTAAAACAGAGGTGGGGGGGGGGGAGACATAGATTCTGGAACTATGGTAAAGTGTAGCAGTTAGAGATGGCTTCACAAGAGGGTGACACCTGCAAATTGAAGTAGGTGATGTCGATAAGTTTGACCAGCCTTTAAAAATAGATTAATGTTAGTCAGAGGTATTTAGCTTCAGAGTTGCTGAAGATATCCACAGCTCCAAGATTCCTTCGCTGTATAACCTTTGTGGTTTAGCGCTTCTTTTTGACTATAATAATAATAATAATCCTAGATTCTTTTACTGTTTAGGGAAAGTATCATTTACATGGTACATAATACCTACAAGCTGAAAAATACGACACATTTGGGAATCGTTATTGTCCAAAACGTTTCTCCTGTGAAACGGGATTCTTCAGTCGATAGTGGAGACCTGTAAAATAGTGGGGAGGTAATTTTCAAGCGTTCGCCTCTGGTCCTAGCATAAATCTCCACTCTAATGCCTCTACTTTAAGCTGAGAATCTGAAGATCTTCAATAAAGATTAAGAGCTGAAACACTATCAGATCTTCAAGGCTAAGGGAGGGAATACTATCAGATCTTCAAGGCTAAGGGAGGGAACACTATCAGATCTTCAAGGCTAAGGGACGAAATACTAAAAATTCTCCAAGACTAGCGGACGGCACACTATAAACCCTTCATGGCTAAGGGACGACGCACTATACATTCTTCAAGAATAAGGGACAGAACAATATAAATTTTTCAGGGTTAAGGGACAGTACACCGTACATTCTTCAAGGCTAAAGGACAGTATATCAATTCTTTAAGGATTCGGAACACTATAAATTTTTCAGGGTTAAAGGAAGAAACACATTCTTCATTGCTAAAGGACTGAACATATTAAAATTACCGACAAACTATTTCCATTACCTCCAGTATGAAAGTCGCCTCTAAAGAAGACTGCTGCACAGGCTAAGAGTTTTGGAAATAGATAAGTGTAGCACATTTGCCTTATTCATCTAAACATTTTCACTACCGCTGCTTCAAACATTAATTAACAAAACACACCATGAGCACAAGGCGACAAGAACATAGTTTTTCCCCTTGTGAGCACAAATAATTTAGTATGTACTCAGGCACACATTACTCGCCAGCTACAGGATGAAGTGCTTTTGAATGCGACTCTGTCAGACCCTCCGACTGGTGATACAGTGTTGAGGACACGACTCTTGTCAGGCCTGCTGACTGGTGGCCCGCTGACTGGTGATACAATTTAACATGACAGAGGTGGCGCAAAATTGCTTTCGTCGGCTATAGGTCAGTTGCTGGTCGATGTTCGGGGTGGGGGAGACTTTTCTTTACTTCTATTCCTCAAGTTTTTCTCTGCACGTGTTCTTTCAGTGAAAAACTTTACTATTATTGAACCTTTACTATTATTGCACTTTAATTTTTTTTATTCAACTTGTATTAAATATTATTTTCTCGATTAAATTCCTTGCCCTCTGTACTCGGCTGTCTTTATGGTGTTGTGGTGCAGGTTTATGGTGTTGTGGTGCAGGTTTATGGTGTTGTGGTGCAGGTTTGCTCACATTTCTACCTTTGTGTTGTCCAAAATGCATTTTTGTTTTGAGACTGACACTATAGACTGACACTATAGACTGGCAGTATAGACTGGCAATATAGACTGGCAGTATAGACTGGCAGTATAGACTGGCAGTATAGACTGGCAGTATAGACTGGCAGTATAGACTGGCACTATAGACTGGCACTATAGACTGACATTTTAGACTGACATTTTAGACTGACATTTTAGACTGGCACTATAGACTGACATTTTAGACTGACATTTTAGACTGACATTTTAGACTGACACTATATTGACACTTTAGACCGACACTTTAGACTGACACTTGAGAAAAACACGGGCCACGCCGTAGAACACACAATCCTACCTACATCTCTTAGCCATTTATACATACCAGCTTTGGCCTTTTAGCTCATTAATCTTGCCTTCAGAATTTATTACTGTAATTATAATCATCGAATACTTGATTACGCAAATTTTGTTTAGAACAGTTTCTACTACTGTGTTCGATACTAATTACTACGTAATTAGCAAATGATAATTACTACATAATTAGTATCGTAGGTCCCATAGGCCTGTCCTTTTCGCGTCGGTAAGGATTAAAATACATCGAGTGTGGAGGCTGCTAAATAAGAGATAACTCACATTATCATTCCTCTACGCCTCTCACCCATTATTTACCTCTTTTTTTTAATCATACTTTCGTTTTTTAAGCATTATTTGTTCTCGCATTTGCGATATTTTATTTTTTGTCCACTCATTTCTTTTTTTTTCTGAGTATTTCTGTCAATACAAGTTACGTGCATATTTATATTCATTCAGATCATCTAAATATTAAAAATATTTCATCACTGATGGTTAGCCAGAATATTTTGGTACGTATTTTTTCTGGTGACTCTAGTTCACATTTTTATAAATTTTTAAACTTCTTGAATGGTGAAGAATGAGGCACTTGTGCAATATTTCGGAATAATCATTTTGTGGAAACGTTTCGCCAGTCAGTGGTTTCTTCAGTCCAGTACAGAGAACGGTGGAAGAAGAGGAGTTTTAGGTAATCAGTCCCTCAACCTGGAGTTGATGTGTTCAGTCGGTCAAATTCCTCATTTTCCATTGTTCTCCCCTGTATTTGACTGACGAAGTCACTGGCTACCGGTGTCTCATTCTTCAACTTGTGGGTTTTCTAAACCATTTACACCATTTCTTGAAGAGCGTTCTGATGCTGGTGAAGAACTGATTATAGAAGAAATTGAAGTTACCATCATGCAATGCCTATTAGCTAGGCACTGCTGGACGAGGCTGCAGGGGCGCTGACCCCCGGAATACCTTCCAGGAAGACTTCAGATAGCATTTTTTCCTGGATACACTGACATTGCAATATAATTAAAAATTGAGTTCTATGTACCTTACATTTAATTTTGTTGGTCACTTCGTTTGTTTTTACCAACTGAGGTTAAATACCTCACTGAAGGTCCCAGCTTTAAACTTCCAGCAATATTTTTTCATGTCTATCATAGTGATTTTATCACTTTAGTTAAATAGTTATGTAAGCTAGATGTGTTTTGGTCGCTGTGCGGTTCTGGTTGCTGTGCGAATCGACAAGTGTTCCCATATTCTATCTCACTGCGCGCGAAAAGGAATATGCGTGCGGCAGAAGATCATAATGTAGTTAAATATCAGTATTTTGAGCATATAGGTGCCATTCATTAGTTAGAAAATGATAACTAGCATCTTCAATAAAAATGGAAGGTTGAATTCTACTGAACCTAAACTAATACGAACCATCCACCGAGATACACCAGCTATGAAAGTTGAAAGCCAATTAGATGAGGCAATCTCTAGTAATTGCACATAGACCAGTATGCTAATATACGCATCCATTTTTAAGTTTAAGACCTGTCAATTCTATTTAAGGCCACTCGGCTGTATCCTCTGTTCATCAGTGGTGGACGTTTGAAGCCGATCGTATTGGTATTCACAAATTTTTGCATGAAAATCAGCATTTCCATTATTCCAATTTCCTTAAAAATGGGAAATTGGCACCTTCACATCCCATTATAACACCAGCATTTAGGATTTGAAGTCGATTGGAAAAAGTATTCTCCATTCTTCAGTCACTGCAGCGAATCAAATTTCATAAAAATGGCCAATTAATATTTACATAATCCATAATCAGCGCTAAGCATTTCTTAAAGGAAACACATATGTTAGGTTTGAAGCCTTCCAGAGTATGAATTCAATTATCACACAGAAGCCATCAATATCCAGTTCATTAGCTTTGTTATTAAACTTCAGGTAACCTCGTAAAGGAACTCTTAAACAATTTCTAAATTATTACATATCCCCACATAGGTTTCAACACTATCTTGCCTCCTTTACAATCTCTC
>NC_091369.1:14752880-14792880 GCF_038502225.1 Cherax quadricarinatus
AAGCTTTACTTTTGCTGTTCTGCAACAAATCATGTAATTTAATACAAGCAAAGAGGATCTATTAGAGATGGCGTTTTCATGAAGTTTCCTGTACTCGAATACAGGGACACCAAGTAGCATTCATTTATCTTAGGTAAATAGGTTTCGTTCACTTTTCCAAGGTTATACATTGAGTGGTAAGAGAGATCAATTGCATTTATTACCGGTTAGGGCAAGCATTTCTCGGGAAGTATTGACGACATTCAGAAGTTGAGGGACTTCGTATGGGTATTGTGGTGGTGCTTAGTCAGCTTCTCCCACTGCATGTATGGTGGAAGGTGTGGAAGAGATTTCCTCTGGGAGAACACCCACAAGCTGACTACCAGAAACCTCGTCGTCAATTTTCACAGGGGAGAGGATAGTGAATGAGATTCCACTTCGAAGCATTCCTTCTCAGTGGATACACTTGTAGCCATCCGTGCCACATAGCAAACGGATATTGTGTTATTAACACACCGTTGAATAGTATGTACTCTCCCTCGAGAACATTGGAAACGATCACCATAATTTCACTGAGAGAAGCATTGAAGATTGAGACACTTATGCAGCATATGGGAATCTTTATTCAGGAAACGTTTCGCCACACAGTGGCTTCATCAGTCCAATACAAAGAGGAAGGCGTAAGGAGAGGAGGAGTATGAGGTAATCAGTCCCTCAACCTGGAGTCGATGTGTTCAGTAGATTGTAGATTGATGGACAAGATTGATGGACTGAACACATCGACTCCAGGTTGAGGGACTGATTACCTCATACTCCTCCTCTCCTTACGCCTTCCTCTTTGTATTGGACTGATGAAGCCACTGTGTGGCGAAACGTTTCCTGAATAAAGATTCCCATATGCTGCATAAGTGTCTCAATCTTCAACTTGTCGGTTTTTCAAACCATTCATCACGAGAGAAGCATTGAAGTGGCGTCTTTTTTGTTGATATAGCAAGGCTCCAAAAAACCATGATTTAATCTAAATCAAAATCTTTAACAAAGTAAGAGTTAGATCAATTTTATCTAAGCGTCCGATGACTGCCTTCTCATTACTTTGTACTATTCACCATGTTGTGATGTGATGTGGAAACGTAGTGATTTGCGAGGTTGAGGCAAATTAGTGTCTGACAGCTTGGAGGGGAAATCAATGAAACTTGTGATTTCGAAAGTTTCACGACCTAAATATACTCGGAGAATGACGACTTCAGCTTGCCCTTTTGGCATTTTCCAAAAGAGTATGCTGAGGTCGTCGACAGGAAAATTTCAGTAATGGAGTCAGAGTCTTTCAACTTTTCAAAGATTTTCAAACAAGCAGGAGGTTTCCAGATAATCAAGTATCAACGACTACTACAACATTTGGTGATAACTTGTTTTATCCTTTATAGTGAAAAAATGTGGCCTTTTACTTTACTGTCAAATATTTAGAGGAAACGCCGCAGAGAGTTTAGATTTCACAGGGATGGCTAATACAGACAGGCTAACACATGTCTCACGAGAGAGAAGTATTCTGACAGTATTTACTACCGCACCAGTTTACGTGCTTGGCCCCTTGTAATAGTGAACCCATCAGGAAAAAAATATATTCTAGCCCAAATATAAGTAATTAATAACGACTCGACGATAAGAGACAAGGTTGGCATCATAACGGTGATGGGCACCACCGCCTCGAAGACCTTTCTTCAGGTAATTGTGACTGTTAAACGAGCCATATGTATGTCAATGGTCTAGTGAGATAGATTGCTTACACTGACAAGTGGCATGTCCCGAGATTACTTACTTACAATGCGCATCAAAAGAGCGTCTATAGGAATCTTCGATATGAACTAGATCTAGCACTATTGTTGTCGGAGTTGTAATGTCTAGCTCGAGTATGTCGAAAACAAGTAACCACACGCAAGGACTTTAGGTTTAGGCGAAGGACACCCAAAGTTCTTGCCTCAGAAGCTACTGTCATTATAGTAGGTGGCTTAGTAAAGGATCGTTAAGCGCTAGGTCTATTAACTAGACTTGACATGAGCAGTAACGATCATCACAGGTGCAGGTAAGGACGAAACGACGCAGAGTGAACGACAAACCAGGTTACAGTCCAGCGGGACTGTCTTTAAGAGCATCATTGACTTTATACGCCTCGTAAACTTTGAACGATGGGACTAAATTGAGCTGATCATTATCTTTCCGGATACTAATGGGAAGGTCTTGACGCATTACTCCATTAAACAGAATCTTTTTCGATTCTCGTGGCATGGATCATAACCTATGTCTTTGTTAGTGCGCTTCCTGTCATGTGTAAAGCAGATAAGTGAGTTACTTGTGGAACATTTCGTTATCTTTATTCTGAGAGACGTTTCGTCAGCCAGTGGCTTCGTCAGGGAATTGCGGAAGATGAAGAAGTGTTTGAGGTAATTAGTCCCTCAGCCTGGAGTCATTGTGTTCGCTTCATCAAAACTGATGGAGTGAACATATCGCCTCCAGGCTGAGGGAAGAATGGCGGAAGATGAAGAGGCGTTTGAGGTAATTAGTCCCTCAACCTGGAGTCGATGTGATCAGTCCATCAACACTGCTGGAGTGAACATATCGTCAAATTCCTCATCTTCTATAGTTCTCAACGCTGGACTCAAAAAGCCACTGGCTGGAGAAATGTTTCCAGAATAAAGATACAAAAATGTTACATAAGTGTCTCATTTATCAAAGTGTCCCTTTTCTGAAACACTTATCGAAAAAAAGGCAAGTACACTGATGGTTGAGGTCAAAATAAGAGCAAAACTCTTCGGGTCATCTATATCGACAGTTTGACTAGTTGAGTTTAAGCTCCTGGGCTTCTTGAGTGTGTTGATGTATAGCTCCAGGGCCTCTTGGGTATGTTAATTTTCAGCTTCAAAGACTTTAAAAGGGAGCTACGGCTCTTGAGTCCCTTGAGGACTTTGATGGCGCTCTATAATCATTACGGGTTTAGCGTTCTCCATAATAATAATAATTATAATAATAATAAGGATTTTTACCTACTGAGCAGTTTGAATATTTTAAATTACAGTCAATAGGTTTCTTGAAAATCCTGAACTAAGGACTTAAGCCTCTTGCGGGAAGGATTGACTTATAGTTCCTAGATCACCTGGGGAGTGGAAAGACTGCTATAGGCCTGTTTATTGCATTGAGTTACAGGGGGCTGGGATCATAGTATACCGTACAAAGGGGTGGGGTCATAGTATACCATACAAGGGGTTGGGGTCATAGTATACCGTACAAGAGTCTGCAGTCATAGTATATCGTAAAAGGGGCTGGTGTCATAGAATACCGCTCATGGGGCTAGGTTCATAGTATACCGTACAAGCGACTAGGTTCATAGTATACCCTACAAGCGGCTAGGATCATAGTATACCGTACAAGCGGCTAGGTTCATAGTATACCGTACAAGCGGCTAGGTTCATAGTATACCGTACAAGCGGCTGGGTTCATAGTATACCGTACAAGCGGCTGGGTTCATAGTATACCGTATAAGCGGCTAGGTTCATAGTTATACCGTACAAGCGGCTAGGTTCATAGTATACCGTACAAGCGGCTAGGTTCATAGTATACCGTACAAGCGGCTAGGTTCATAGTATACCGTACAAGCGGCTAGGTTCATAGTATACCGTACAAGCGGCTAGGTTCATAGTATACCGTACAAGCGGCTAGGTTCATAGTATACCGTACAAGCGGCTAGGTTCATAGTTATACCGTACAAGCGGCTGGGTTCATAGTATACGATACAAATGGCTGGGTTCATAGTATACCGTACAAGCGGCTAGGTTCATAGTATACCGTACAAGCGGCTAGGTTCATAGTATACCGTACAAGCGGCTAGGTTCATAGTATACCGTACAAGCGGCTGGGTTCATAGTATACAGTACAAGCGGCTAGGTTCATAGTTATACCGTACAAGCGGCTGGGTTCATAGTATACCGTACAAGCGGCTGGGTTCATAGTATACCGTACAAGCGGATGGGTTCATAGTATACCGTACAAGCGGCTAGGTTCATAGTATACCGTACAAGCGGCTGGGTTCATAGTATACCATACAAACGGCTGGGTTCATAGTATACCGGAGATACTTCTCTCGGATTATACAGCAACCACATCCATTTAAATTTATAATTAACTAGATTAGAGAATGTATAGGCATGTGTTAGATACTGCATCAATAAATACACACTACTGTTAATCAAGTGTGTCTTTATTGTAGATCATCTCAACTAAGCTCTTGAACATCCCACTGGTGTTGTATGTAGTTGACGATTTGTCCTTATCGTTCTACTGAAGTCTTTCGCCTTCGGCTAACAAATCTTCACATTTGATGTATGGAACTCATCTTCTGTGACGGAATATAATTAAAAAACATAGTTTACGCTCCCCATTGCTGTATGGTATTTAACTATCATATGGAATAGGTTAGCAGTATATTCCTGTATCTAAATTTGATACAAAAAGTGTAGCTGGTGAAATTGAAGTCTGCCTAACTAGATTGAGAAGGCTATGGCAATTTACCCAGCAGTAAAAGTTGATTTTTTACCAAAAACTCAAATTCCCTGACACTGCGTTTTTCTATGCTGATAATTGTTAAATAGAACCCACAACCAGGTGGGTGTGGAGTTCTCACTCTGGCACAATTCCAGATATTCAGTATGGCAACCAATACTGCCGCTTTAAAATGTAAATGGATATAATTTTTTGTTCAAAGTTTGCTAGAATTCTGGCAACAAATTATGTGAACAAGACTAACCTGAGACAAAGTTACTGAGGCATTCTCTCCTGTCATTGGTTTTCTTAACTGTGTTTGTTCACAGTGGTAATTTGCCCAGCCTTACAAATGATTCTCCCCTCAGGGAAGGTTCCTTGATGTTGGTGAGGGGCTCTTGATTTAGGGAATTGTATCTGTGCTCCAGTTCCCCGAATTAAGCCTGAATGTCTTCCACATCCCCCCCCCCCAGGCGCTGTATAATCCTCCGGTTTTAGCGATTCCCCCTTGATTATAATAATAATACAAATGATTCTAAACACGCAGATGTGGAATAGTGTCTTCAAGTTTCGTTTCAAGATATCGTAATGATTGTATGAGTGCTTCTTTGCAAATAGGATGAACCATGTGAAATATAACACTGCTGAGTCAACAAGCCCACATACTGAAACTCCAGATCATTTCGCTCTGCAGAGTGTAGTTAGATTAATGGATAACAGGTATATGGAAATCCAAGAGCATTATCAAGGAAATACGGAGGATGCAAGCTTAAGTCTCTGGTCATTCTCCTTGCACGTTGCTTGCAGCGTCTCTCTTTTCTTTCATTTTTTTTTGTCCGGTCTTCTCCCCTCCTCTTCTCTTTTGGTGGTAAGTATTGGCGATGTTGAGTTGGTGTGGTGATAGTGTGGCGGGATGGTGGTCTTGATTATTCATTTTGGTTATGGGTGTAGCAGGCCGAGTTGATGCGCAGTGGCGTTTTAATTTGCGTAGTTTATCAATGATGATTGGTGATGCCGTGATGGTGGCAGGTCGTGGAAATTTGTCTGGACTGCCTCCTTGTGAGCTGCTCACTCTGGAAAGTACTGTTGATACAGACACTCTGAGATTAGTTGTCCCAGGCTCACAAGTGGCTTTTATGGCAATTTCCATATGCAACTGATCTTGCAAGAAATTCCTAACTACATGCACGAATGATGGACTAACTCGCTTGGTAGTGTAGAGTCCTCTGGTCCCTCACCCTCAGGAAACCATGTGCAGTGAAGGACTTATTTGGTCTTAGGGTGTCCGTCTGCTCAAGACCCCACAGACTGACTAAAACCCACGTTTTCCCAGAATATCATTGGCCAACTAATGCTGAGAGAAATGGAAGGTATTGTCTTACTGTGGCTGGCCTATGAAGAGACGAATTTCCACAGTACTTAGGGAAGCCTCTATGATTTTGTATTCCATAGGCAAATGTATGAAGACTCGCGGGTTCTCCGACCTGCTTCATCTGCTGTCTCGATAGTGTCTGGTCTTAAAGACGAGAGCTGGAGTCTCTCTCACTCCCGCCTTCGTTTGAGCACGGGGTTACCAGTTCTATTTAGATAATATAACCTAATATTCGCCTATATTAAAAGCCTAAGCCTACCTACGTTAACGTCCTAAGGCTACAATATTAACATCTAAGGTTACTTCTCTATTTCTAATATTAGTTACTAACTGTATAAACTTACCTAAACCTTCCTTGAAGGGTAAATATATGAATTAATATGTACAGTCGCTACCTCCGCCAACTAGGTATGTGTGTGTGTGTGTGTGTGTGTGTATGTGTGTGTGTGTGTGTGTGTGTGTGTGTGTGTGTAAGGACTTGTACTGCTTATTTATTGTTTACCCTGTGGAAGTTATATGGTCTCCCAATAAGTTTACAAATCCTCTCGCCGGCGAAGGTAGATGCTAAGTCTAAATCAAGTCTGCCTCCCGCAAGCCCCTACAGTGGGCCCTGGACAAGAGTGCCGTCCGGCCACCAGACTCTGGTCTAACTTCAACTGTCCAGTTTCCGCTGCCTGGACCTCTGGGGGTGGAAACTTGTAAGTTCTGGTGATCTTAACACCCTACCCTTTAACTTCAATGCTTTCCGAATGTCTAGCCTTGTCTGAGTGGCTCTTCGTACTTTCCCATCCAGTGGCCCACATGCCCTGGTAGCCTTTCTCCCCACTGATACAAGGTTCTCCCTTTTCAGGTATCCCATAAAATCGTCTCCCCACGGTGGCTAAGCGTTCGTCACTCCCTACTTGGTTTGGCTTACCTGGTGGTTCATCGGGTATACTAATACTCATTATTACTACTCCCCCAGCTATAATGGTGTCAGCTTCTCCCCCTCACTAGCGTTGCAGGGAATTCGGATGGAATCCTGCCACCGATGATATATCCTACTGTTATTGTCACTGTTTCTACGGTGGCAGCGCCGAGTCCTACTTGTAGGTTACTTGCAGGGGTAGCGTGGAAGGTTGAAGGAAAACAACCGTGGACTAACTCGGGGTTTATTTAAAAGGAACGGAGGTTCACAGCGGGCAGAGTGAAGGGAGAAGGGGCGAAAGCAAGGCTGCGGAGGGGGTGGATGCTGATCCTAGGAAGGGAGGCCGTCAAGTGCAATGTACACACCTCAGTGGCAACATGCAAACCCCATGAACTTCCTAATGGAAAATGTGGACTCCCTTCTGCTCCAACACAACATATCATAATTGTTGGTGACCTCAATCAACACCTTATTCAGAGGGACTTTGATGACCTTCTTGCGGTATTTGATATGAGAAACTTTGATTTCCCTACTCACATCTCTGGCTCCTCCCTTGACCCAGTAGTGAGTGATCTGGCAGAACGTATGGTCAATTGTCAACCCCTCGGCTACGCTGGATCATCTGACCACAAGGCTGTTTTTACGACACTTAGGATCCCAACAGAACGAGGTGGAGTCCACACGCACAATCTGGCTATAGGAAAGAGGTAATTGGACAGCCCTTTGCTCTGAGCTCGCCACCACCGATTGGAAAGCTCCTCTTCAAGGGGATGCTGACAATCAAGTGAAAGCCTTCACTGGACACATTCTTAATCTACAAGAACACATTCCTCACCTGCAATATGGTTTGGCTTTCGTTGTAGAGAGGCTGCTACTGCTAAGTACAAGGCATGACGAAGGTATAAGAGACATCCTAAAACCTATAACAGGAACTTGCACAGGCAAGCCTGTAGGCCTATGGGTGAAGTTCAAAAGTAGGCCATCGCTAAATGGGAGGTGGACACAAAAAGAAAGCTAGCATCAGGTAGGGTAGGCTCCAAAACCTGGTGGTCCCTGGTCAAGGAGAGACAAGGTTATCTGCCTGATGAACTCATTCCACCTCTAAATCGACAGGACGGGACCACCTATACTAGTAGTCGAGAGAAAACGGACCTCTTTGCCGAACACTTTGCTACCAAAATGCAGGTTCCTGGCTAGCTGGAAGAACTGTATCAAAACTGTCAGTGGTGACAATAAGGCAGGAAGAGGTGCATTTCCTTCTTAAATCACTTGACCAAGAAAAGGCTGTGGGCTCAGACAAGTTGAGCCCAAGATTGATGACAAGATGTGCAGACCAGCTAGCAGCACCTTAAACTCGCATCATTCAGCACTGCTTAGTGCAGTGTAAATGGTCTTTTCTGTGTATAGAGGCAAATGTAGTCCCTGTTCACAAAAAGAAGAGCAGAGCAGAAATCAGCAAATACAGACCAGTGTCACTCCGGTCAATCACTGGCAAGATCCTTGAGACAATAATCTCAAGACAAATGACAGAGTTTTTTGATTATCACTCACTACTTTGTGATCGTCAATATGGCTTCAGGAAAGGTTACTCTGCTGATGATCTGTTGTTAAACCTCTCCACTAAGTGGCAGCAGTCACTGGATGAATCCAAAGTCAGCTGTGTGGTAGCACTGGACATTGCTGGTGCTTTTGACCGGGTGTGGCACCAGGGTCTCTTAGCAAAACTGCAAGCTCTGGGAATTGCAGGTTCTATGCTATGTCTCCTCAGTGATTACCTTCATGATAGATATCTAAGGGTTGTTCTCAATGGAACGGAATCAGCAAGACATCCTATTGGGGCAAGTGTTCCACAAGGAAGTGTACTGGGACCATTGTTATGGAATGTCTACTTCAATGACCTTTATCTCGTCCCAGAATCCCATCCATATGCAGACGACTGTACTCTAAGCTACATAAATCACCAGCTAAGAGCTATATCAGCTTGGGGAAACAGATGGCAAGTAACATTTGCACCTGAGAAAACACAAATGATGCTGGTCTCTAGGCACCATAATGGTAATGCCGGTGCAGTAGCAAGTATGAATGGGAGGGCGTTGGTACCTGGGGAAGAAGTTGAAATCCTTGGGGTGAAATTTGACTACAAACTGACCATGAAGAATCACGTTGGAAATCTTTCAAACAAGACAGCCAGGAAGCTTACGGAACTTCGCCGTATCTCGCATCTGCTTGACAGTAGGGGTTGCAAGATTCTGTATGAGGCACAAGTAAGCTCATACCTTGAGTATGCTCCACTTTCTTGGTTTGCTTGCCCTCCCCCCTCTCTCTTCTGTGACTGCTTGACAGAGTAGAGAACAGAGCAAGACGTCTCTTCTCTCGCCTGGACCCATCCTGGATAGATTTGTCATTTCAGCAGAGCCTTCAACACAAGAAGGATGTGGGTGGCCTTACTGTTATGTATAATGCCAATATTGTCAAAGTACCACACTTGGATCCACTTCAAGGACAGCGTGAAGCAAGCTTCTATACCACAAGACGGGCAGACAGCAGCAACTTCACTCTGACTGTACCCTTCTCCTGAACATCACTTCATCTGAGATCATTTATCTCCAGGATGACTCGAGTATGGAACACAGTCATACAACATTATGATGTTTACGAGAAAAAGTCAGTTGATCAAATGAAAATGCTGGCCCACAGATGGCTCCAACTTCATCCTATTCCCTACTTGTATGTCTCATAACAATAAAAATGCTTTCAAATGAGCTGATGTAGGTAACAGCTCTTAGCTTGTCAATAAAGTTAGGAATCCTTAACCTGTAAATAGCTCGTCATTAACGCTAGAAATCCTTAACCTACTTGTCAAACCCTGTGTAAAAAAGTGATGGAGTGGGCATCGCATCACTGCCCTGGGCAGGCCTAGAGGGGGCAGACAACATAGGATGTCTATGCAGACAGTACAGGCTGTCTACAACAGGCGCTGTATAATCCTACGGGTTTAGCGCTCCCCATGATTACAATATTATTTTACTAGGCTTCAGAAACGAATTGTGTTGGAATTATAACCCAAAATTCATTACATAAAATTCCTCTAATATATGCGGGATATTAATATATTAATATGAGAACATAAAATATGAGCACTTCCATAGGACTACTGGCCTATGGAAGTACTCGTGTGTGTGTGTATATATATATATATATATATATAATGTATATATATATATATATAATGTATATATATATATATATATATATATATATATATATATATATAATGTATATATATATATATATAATGTATATATATATGAAGATTTTGTAATATGCTTAACATTTACCAAAATAATTAGTGCATCAAGGCAGCGCTGAAGGACCCTTATGGGTTTAGCGCTTAGTTATAACTAATATACTAGGGAAGGAGGGAGGGGGGGGATCTGACTCCTAGATCTAAAAAAAAAAATCAGAATTTTGCAAAATATATTAGTGTTGTATTATCAGGGACACGCGTTGCATTTTTAATATGAAGCGCTAACCCGTATGGTTTAGTAGAGGTGCAAGGATAGTTGGTGAAGGCTCGATACTCCGTCCGTTAATAAATACCCGTGTGTTACGCCTCTTTGCGCCTGCTGCTCTTGTCACCTAGTGGTAAATAGGTACCTGGGTGTTCGTCTCCGTGCACCTGCTACACTTGTTAATAAACAGGTACTTATGTGTTACCCTCCATGCACCTGCCGTCCTTGTTACCTGGTATTAAATAGGTACCTGGGTGTTACCCTCCGTGCACCTGCTACACTTGTTACCTAGTAGTAAATAGGTGCCTGGGTGTTAGCCTCCGTGCACCTACTGTCCTTGTTACCTAGTAGTAAATAGGTACCTGGGTGCTAGTCTCCTTACAAACGCTGCCCTTGTTAGCTAGTGGTAAATAGGTACCTGGTTGTTAGTCCCCTTGCACCTACTGCACTTGTTACCTAGTAGTAAATAGGTACCTGTGTGTTCTCCGTGCACTTGCTACGCTTGTTACGATAGTAAATAGGTACCTACTTGGGTGTTGTCCTCTGTGCACCTGGTGCCCATGTTACCTGGTAGTAAATAGATACCTGAGTGTTAGTCACCCTGCACCTGCTACACTTGTTACATACTAGTAAATAAGTACCTGGGTGCTAGTCTCCTTGCCCCTCCTGCCCTTGTTACCTAGTAGTAAATAGGTACCTGGGTGCAAGTTTCCTTACCTCCGATGCCCTTGTTAGCTAGTAGTAAATAGGCACCTGGTTGTTAGTCCCCTTGCACCTGCTGCACTTGTTACCTAGTAGTAAATAGGTACCTGTGTCTTAGCCTCCTTGCACCTGCGGTAAACCCGAAAGAATCATATATACATAGTTTATGGTTAATTAAGTCATTAATGCTGCATGTCACCTGTGTACCATTAGTCAAGATCACTTGAAGGTAATCAGGTTCGAGGTGAAGAAGGAAAAACGGCTCCAATTCCGTGGATCAAAAGCCATTCACCAACAACAAAGAATTTTCCCTTTTGGCGGGATATTAAATAAGAGTATTTCCTTTAGGATAAAATGCCCAGCAATTTTAACTCTAATCTCAAAGGTTTCTTTAACTAATGATAAAATAACGTTTTATTTTTATTTAAATTTCATATTTTTGCTAATCCCTGAATAAACAGACAATTATAGAGGTTTTGGGGGGGATTTTTTGTATATTGTTTATCTTAAAAGATTATCAATATGGGCTATCACTTTCTTCGTTAATAATTGATAAGTTTTTATCACTTGTGCCGCTACTAATCAGAATTCACTTATTTCTTTTAGCGCGAATATTCAGCCAATTAAAACCTCGCTTTTTTCACGACTTGACGAAATCTAACTCCTCCTAGTACCACCAGAGCCAGCCAATGAGGAGTCAGACAGCTGCTAAGAATCAACCAATCAGAATGCTAGAAACCTCTGACGTCACAATTTTGGGAGGGTGAGGAGCGCGGGAGCGCCATCTTCCCCCACTAGCTCCCAGGAGATCATGGAAGGTGGGTGCTTGCTGCTGCGGTAGGCATTTTTTTCCTCAATTTCTCCTAAATAACTGGTCGTTGTCACTTCAAAGTACTTTAACAACGTAGTGTACACACTGTATTTATAATTGGAGAGGTAAACCTGCAAGAAATATACGAAAATTCTGAGATATTTTCATTTTTTTAATTTTCAGGAAGGCTGCCCCCCCCCCCGCCGTGGTGCTGCTGCTCTACCAACATCTACACTTAAGGTATTTATCAAATATATGACGGTATACATTTTAATGTGACTGCATTCTATTTTAATATGATTGTATTTATGGTAGTGCTTTAATGTGTGATGGTATATATATGCTGTCATGGTATATACATATATACTGTCATGGTATATATATATATATACTGTCATGGTATATATATACTATGTCATGGTATATATATACTGTCATGGTATATATATACTATGTCATGGTATATATATATATATACTTATGGTATATATATATATATATACTTATGGTATATATATATACTTATGGTATATATATATATATACTTATGGTATATATATATATATACTGTCATGGTATATATATATATACTGTCATGGTATATATATATATACTGTCATGGTATATATATATATACTGTCATGGTATATATATACTATGTCATGGTACATATATATATACTATGTCATGGTATGTATATACTGTCGTGGTATATATATATGTCATGGTGTATATTATATAATGCATATATATATATTATATAATTATATATATATATATAAATATAAATGAATATATATAAATATATATAAATATATATATAAATTTATATATAAATATATATATTTAAATTTAAATATAAATATATAAATATACATTTATAAATATTTATACATTATATATATAAATTATATATATATAAATTGTATATATATAAATGTATATATATATATATATAAATATATATATATATAAAAATATATATATTTACATATATAATTATATATAAATATATACATATATAAAAATATATATATTTACATATATATATAAATATATAAAATATATATGTGTATATATATATATATATGTATAATATAATTAATATATATAATATACATATATATAATATACATACACGACTACTGCTACTGTAGTGTGACGGTGTATATACCAATATTGTTTGTTTTTGTACATACGTTAGAGCTTAATTAAGGTTTGTATAAAGGACGCTGCCTAATACGGCCACCCACTTCCTGGGGAAATGCCTAGACCACGGTGACAGGTTAATAATCCATGGAATTGTCGCAGGTTATTTGTATCTGAATACTTCCAATTGCCGTGGCACTGTGGCTCATGCTAGTTTAGAGCTGCTCTATTTTTTATTTACATCCATTGCAGGGGTGGGGGGAAGTTCTGGCTCTTGATCCAAGGCATTGGACTTGTTCTACCCTTTTAGTTTGAACCTGATAGGCTTCCCATTTTCCAGGCGTTTTATGCCTCTGGTTTAGCGCTTCCCCTTAAAGATAATTACTTCTTACGGGTTTAGCGCTACTGCTATTATTGGTGCCAACAAGAGGTAAAATGTGCGCAGCGCAAAGTAGAAGTTGGCGCCAGAAGAGGAAATGCATCTAGCAAAAATAGTTGGAGCCAAAAACAGGAAATGTATGTTGAACAAAATAATTGTTGGCGCCAGAAACGTGAAATGCATGTTGCTCAATGTAACAGTTGGCACCAAAAACAAGTGTAATGAGAAAGTTGTGCAAGTGTAACTACGATGGCGCCAAAATAAGGTATTCTGCGCGAACAAGACTTGGCGCTAGTCTCTGAATATAATTATACGTATATGTTTAAGCGTGTTAAATATATATACTGTGGTGATTTATATATTTTGAAATTTATATAAATATATTACAATTATTAAAAGCGCAAAACCAACAAGGGTCATACAGCGCTGCTATATGTTACCCAAACATGTTTGCGGTAACTATTTCGTGTTAAAAGTTTTAAAAACCAACTTAATTCGAGTAAGATAACTAACAGGTTTTAATAAGTTTTCATTTTGTTTTCAGAAAAGTTTGTCTTCACCGCCTCTGGAAGACAGTAAGACACTCGGTACTTAGTGCACCTGGCGAAAGGTTGGTGAATGTATTGTAATGTTTTAAGCCAATTAGATTTTTTATCTGTAAACCTGCGACCACCTTTTCATTGTCCTGGCGCTTTGTGATCCGTACGCGTTGAACGCATTTATTTGTGTATACAATTTTTAAGTTTATAATTTGAAGCATTTGATCATATGTGCAATAAAAATAGAGAGCCCTTCAACCAAAGGGCTGCCATCACCCTTGGTAGCTCTAAAGGCTACCAACATCCTGAGTAGCCCTAACTTCTGCCAGTATCCTGGGTCGCTCTAACGGCTGCCAACATCTTTGGTAGCCCTAACGGTTGCCATCACCCTCGGTAGCTCTAAAGGCTGCGAACATCCTGGGTGGTCCTAACGGCTGCCAACACCTTTGGTAGCCCTAACGGTTGCCTACACCCTCGGTAGCCCTAACGGCTGCCATCACCCTCGGTAGCTCTAAAGGCTGCCATCATCCTGGGTAGCCCTAACGGCTGTCAACACTATCCCTAACGGCTGCCGACACCCTAGGTAGCCCTAACGGCTGACGTCACCCTGGTAGCGTTAAAAGGTCTGCCATGACTGGTTAGCCATAATACTGCAATCTAAGTATTTCCTTCCGCATAACCATTTTTAAAATTATTAATTTTCAGCCTACCCTGATTAATCTGGTAATTAATCTCTGATTACCCTTTCCAATTCAGTCCCTTGTTCCAGTAGTGTCACTGTCTAGCTAATATTTTTAATATTTAACTTAATTTGTTATAAACTTACTGTGTACATTTGAGCTCTTACTTTTGTAAAATGTATTTAAAAAAATTTATTTTCCTTGGCATAAAAATATTTAATTGTAATTTAAATATCATTGATGCTGTGTACAATAATTATTTTCATTTTGTAACCAAATATTGTTTATCGTGAAGATTTAAGGTTTGTTTCTTGATTTATTTTTGATCATGACAAACAGTTTCATTGTTTACCTTTGAGCTTAAAATTCTCATTTCTTTCAGCCCCTATAAATATTTTTCCTTTCAGCTCAGCATGTCATTATTTTGGGTAAACATTTTTTCTTTCTGCATTAATCCATTTTTCTTTCAGCTTAATCCACTTTTCAGCTTAATTAATTTTTCTACCTTAATCCGGTTTTCTTTCAGCCTAATTTATTTTTCTTTCAGCCTAACTTATTTTTCTTTCAGCCTAATCCACTTTTCTTTCAGTTTTAATCCAGTTTTCTTTCAGCATAACCCATTTTTCTTTCAGCATTTTATTAATACGTTTTTAATACTAATAACAAAAATTTTGTTGATGTACTATTACAATGTTTAATACTTTTAATATAAAGTATAATTTGATTGCATTTTTTTTCTGGTGTATAACCAATTCTTTTCTTTTTTTAGTTAGCTTATTTTTTTCCTTCATTATTAATTTTTATTTTAGAGAGTTGCAACTATTGTTTTACAGCCTAATAACCTTTTTTTCCTTACAGCTTATATACATGAATTTTATTGTTTCAGCTTTTATCCAAGTAAGTTTTTCTTTTTTTTTTTTTTTTTTTTTTTTTTTTTCAACAAGTCGGCCGTCTCCCACCGAGGCAGGGTGACCCAAAAAAGAAAGAAAATCCCCAAAAAGAAAATACTTTCATCATCATTCAACACTTTCACCACACTCGCACATTATCACTGTTTTTGCAGAGGTGCTCAGAATACAACAGTCTAGAAGCATAAACATATAAAGATACACAACATATCCCTCCAAACTGCCAATATCCCAAACCCCTCCTTTAAAGTGCAGGCATTGTACTTCCCATTTCCAGGACTCAAGTCCGACTATATGAAAATAACCGGTTTCCCTGAATCCCTTCACTAAATATTACCCTGCTCACACTCCAACAGATCGTCAGGTCCCAAGTACCATTCGTCTCCATTCACTCCTATCTAACACGCTCACGCACGCTTGCTGGAAGTCCAAGCCCCTTACCCACAAAACCTCCTTTACCCCCTCTCTCCAACCCTTTCGAGGACGACCCCTACCCCGCCTTCCTTCCCCTATAGATTTATATGCTTTCCATGTCATTCTACTGTGATCCATTCTCTCTAAATGACCAAACCACCTCAACAACCCCTCTTCTGCCCTCTGACTAATACTTTTATTAACTCCACACCTTCTCCTAATTTCCACACTCCGAATTTTCTGCATAATATTTACACCACACATTGCCCTTAAACAGGACATCTCCGCTGCCTCCAACCGTCTCCTCGCTGCTGCATTTACCACCCAAGCTTCACACCCATATAAGAGTGTTGGTACTACTATACTTTCATACATTCCCTTCTTTGCCTCCATAGATAACGTTTTTTGACTCCACATATACCTCAACGCACCACTCACCTTTTTTCCCTCATCAATTCTATGATTAACCTCATCCTTCATAAATCCATCCGCCGACACGTCAACTCCCAAGTATCTGAAAACATTCACTTCTTCCATACTCCTCCTCCCCAATTTGATATCCAATTTTTCTTTATCTAAATCATTTGACACCCTCATCACCTTACTCTTTTCTATGTTCACTTTCAACTTTCTACCTTTACACACATTCCCAAACTCATCCACTAACCTTTGCAATTTTTCTTTAGAATCTCCCATAAGCACAGTATCATCAGCAAAAAGTAACTGTGTCAATTCCCATTTTGAATTTGATTCCCCATAATTTAATCCCACCCCTCTCCCAAACACCCTAGCATTTACTTCCTTTACAACCCCATCTATAAATATATTAAACAACCATGGTGACATTACACATCCCTGTCTAAGACCTACTTTTACCGGGAAGTAGTCTCCCTCTCTTCTACACACCCTAACCTGAGCCTCACTATCCTCATAAAAACTCTTTACAGCATTTAATAACTTACCACCTATTCCATATACTTGCAACATCTGCCACATTGCTCCTCTATCCACTCTATCATATGCCTTTTCTAAATCCATAAATGCAATAAAAACTTCCCTATCTTTATCTAAATACTGTTCACATATATGCTTCAATGTAAACACCTGATCTACACATCCCCTACCCACTCTAAAACCTCCTTGCTCATCCGCAATCCTACATTCTGTCTTACCTCTAATTCTTTCAATTATAACCCTACCGTACACTTTTCCTGGTATACTCAGTAAGCTTATTCCTCTATAATTTTTACAGTCTCTTTTGTCCCCTTTCCCTTTATATAAAGGGACTATACATGCTCTCTGCCAATCCCTAGGTACCTTCCCCTCTTTCATACATTTATTAAACAAAAGTACCAACCACTCCAACACTATATCCCCCCCTGCTTTTAACATTTCTGTCATGATCCCATCAGTTCCAGCTGCTTTACCCCCTTTCATTTTACGTAATGCCTCACGTACCTCCCCCACACTTACATTCTGCTCTTCTTCACTCCTAAAAGATGGTATACCTCCCTGACCAGTGCATGAAATTACTGCCTCTGTTTCTTCCTTAACATTTAAAAGTTCCTCAAAATATTCTCGCCATCTACCCAATACCTCCATCTCCCCATCTACTAACTCCCCTACTCTGTTTTTAACTGACAAATCCATATTTTCCCTAGGCTTTCTTAACTTGTTTAACTCACTCCAAAATTTTTTCTTATTTTCATTAAAATTTCTTGACAGTGCCTCTCCCACTCTATCATCTGCTCTCCTTTTGCACTCTCTCACCACTCTCTTTACCTTTCTTTTACTCTCCATATACTCTGCTTCTTCTTTTCTTTTATCAGTATTATTAGTTTTCAGGATGTTTGTCTTTTATTACAGTACTAAATTTGATAGTACTGACATTCAAATGATTTGCATGTATAGTAAGATTCTTGAGCATCTCAGTGTATGATAAACTGTTAGGCGCAGCATATTTTGTTTAACATTGGACAAATGTATCGTCGGCTTAGTTTGATTAATTTTCAGAATTGGTCATTAAATGAATTAGTTTGAATTACTAGTTTAAAAATAAATTACGTTTTCAGACGTCCATTTACCACTACTCAACATCAAGCTTCTTGGTGACCATCAATGCCAGTGAGTCTAAATATTTGCTATGGATGACTTAAGGGGCAAAAAGGAAGTGCTTAACTTTGGGCAACAGCGCGATTTGCAATAAGAATTTTTATTGTAAGTATTGCTCACCAATTAATTACATTTTGTGATACTGAAAGCAAATGTAGAACAGATGGGAGCAGTTAAATATGCTATTTATACTAGGCTGTTATTCGAGGCTTGTCTGGCGTGGCAATCCTTAAGAAAATTCTTGGAAAAGTAGTTATAAATTCAATTGCGGCATTAGAGTTAAGAATTTGATGTGTAAAATATATAACAAACCATATAGTTGTTGATTATAGTTCACTTGTACAATGGGCAAGTTCTGTATGGAAGGCGTTGGTGTTTCAAAACAATAGAGTACAGTGAAAGGAAAGTTCTGTATTAGGTGATATACTACTGTGAAATTTAAAATGGAGTATTGTAGATGGGACGGGTAAAGTAGTAAGGAAGTAAGAAATTACAAGATGGTAATAAAGATTTTAGGTGATCATTAGTGGAAAGGCTGTCAGGTTTATAGATTGAAGGCATTGGGTGGTGCAGTGAGGCATCTGTGGTAACAAAGCACGTTATGCATGGAGGCAAAAGAGAAGTTTTAGAGAATAGTGGTACCAACATTTATATAGGTGTGAAAAATAGGTTGAGGATTTTGGCAGAATATGGAGGAAGTGAATGTTTTCAGATATTTAGGGGAAGACTTATTGGCGGATAAGTCTATGAAAAATGAGGTGAAACATTGAATTGATGAAGAGGGAAAAGATGGGTGATGCATTCTGGCATCTGTGGAGAGAGGCAAAAAGGGGAATGTTTAGATAAGTTACCAACACTTACATGGATGCGAAGCATAGGCTGTGAATTTTGCAGTAGGATCTGAGGGCAATGTGTCCTGTTAATATGCAGAATATGGAAAAAGTAAACGCTTTCTGATGTTGGGGAGTGGACTTGTCAGCGGATTTTGTTGATTAAAGACGAGGTAAATGTGGTCTCATTTGGGAATGGACTTAACGGCGGCGAAATCTATGAAGACTAGGTGAACCTACATAGAATTGATGAAGGGTTTTGAAAAAGGTAGGTGGTGTGTTATGGCATCTGTGGAGACAGCACGTTATACATGGAGGCAAAAGAAAAGAAGTTTTAGAGAATAGTGGTACCTTCACATGTAGGTGTGAAGCATAGGCTGTTAAATTTGCATCGAGGAAGCGGGTGGAGGTAGTGAAGATACCTGAGGGCAATGTGTTCTCTAAATATGCAGAATATGGAGGACGCGAATGTTTTCAGATATTTAGGAGTAGACTATCGACGGATGTTTATGAAAAATGAGGTGAACCATAGAATTGATGAAGAGGGAAAAGGTGGGTGATGCATTCTGGTATCTGTGGAGACAGCACGTTATACATGGAGGCGGTGGGAGACGGCCGGCTTGTTGAAAAAAAAAAAAGGGGGGGGGAATGTTTGGTTAATAGTTGTTACAACACTTATATGGTTGAGAAGGTTAGGCTGTGAATTTTGTAGCTAGGAAGAGGCTGGAGACGGAATATTATTAGAAGGCAATGTTCCCTTTTAATATGGGGAGTATAGAGGAAGTGTATTCTTTCTATTTGAGAGTAGAGTTAACCCACGGATGGGTCGATGAAAGACGAGGTGAACCATGGAATTGATGATAGGAAAAAGGATGGGTGGTGCATTCCGACATGTGTCGCGATCAAGAACATTAACCATGGTGACAAAAATGGAAATATTTGAGAGAATAATGGGACCCATCACCTCTATATGAGTGTGAAGCATGGTTGTGCATTTTAGAGCAAGGAAGAGGCTGGTGGCAGTTTAGATATACCTGAGGGCACTGTGTCTTGTAAATATGCAGAAAATTTGTAGTGTGGAGAATAGGAGAAAGTGAGGGGTTACTAAAAGTATTATCCAGAGCCTTGAGGTGGTTGGACATTTAAAGCGAAAATAGGATGGCTCAGAGGGTGTATAAATCTAGTGGATAGGTTGGAGGGAGGGGGGTAAAGGAGGTTTTAATGCGATTGGCTTGGATATTCAGCAGGCATGTGCGAGCGTGGTAAATATGGTGTGGAGTCAAGTAGTTTTTATAACTACGTGCTATTGGAGTGTGGGCAAGGTAACATGAAGGGATGTAGGGAAACTTTAGCCGGACTTAGAGTTCTGAAAGTGGGAAGCAGTGCTAGTACTCTGATGGAGAGAGATCTGAAGTAGAGTATAGGGACGCCTCTGGCAAGACAGTGATATGAGCGATGGTGGAAGTGTTTCCTTTTTCGGGACACCCTAACTCGACGGGAGACGGCCGTTGTGTTAAAAAAAAGTTCATTCCTAGGAGTTCTATAGCAATTGGAGGAATGGGAAGCAGTCAAGTTGGCTCCTAGAAAAGTTCAAGTTGGAAAACAATAATTAGAGAAAGGATATGAAAAGCATTGGTTTGATGATGGAGTTGTGAATGAGGTGAACAAACTCCAGAGTAGCGTTATTGAAGCTACAACCTTGTGTAGCTTTGAAAAAAAAGATTAGATAATTATACTAGTAGATGTGCTTTGGACTTGGCTAGCTTGGGCCAGTAGGCCTGCAGCAGTGCTCCTTTCTTATGGTCTCATAAAGTACTTCTCCTGAGGAGTATATGGCCTTTCATCGTGGGAAAACTCATTCCCCAGTGTTACCGCAATAAAATGTTTTTTTTTTTTCCCCAACGAGCGAGTTGGACTCGGTTCACACTTACATTTAGTAAAAGACAGTCCTGTTGAAGGTAAACAACTTCTCTTTCAACGAGAGAGTTGATTAACTCATTCTTCAGAATGGTGCTACTCCACTCCACATTTTCACTCGATGAAGGCTAATGTATAGGTTTTGTCAACGGAATTGATGCGACAGTTCTACTCGAGGAAAATAACTGGTTTCATGTAATGTGGAAATTGGACTTTGTCTAGGGTTCTGCTCAGTCTTCGAAAATAGTAGTAGTACCTTTAAACAACTCAAGATATTAAAGTATTTTTAGGGAAGAACTAAACTCGTAGGAATTATACAGTGCTTAGGGAAACGGGAACAATCATTTTTGATCTAAAGAGGTGAAGAGAGGTTCAATTAAGAGCTGCTCACCAGCACCTAGGAACCTCTTACGAAGGTTCAGTCATAAAAATGACTTTCCCGTCAAAAAAAGTTAGGGGCCTATGTCCACAGTTTTATGTAATCGATAAGAAATTGACAAGTATCTTTTGTCAAAGAAATTAGTGGGTTTTGTCCACTCCTACCTACTCAGTCAGGGAAAATGTTTTAGGTTTTTTACTAAGGAAAGCGATGGACTCGACAATTCTACTCATAGACTGTCTCGGATAATGGTAGGTTTCTTTGTACGAGGCAGGTGCTATACTCTGTCCACACTTTTATTTAGTCATGGTAAATGGCTGTAGTTTGCCTTGAAATGGGAATTATAAAAGTCCTTGGTTTTCGTCTGTCACACAGTGAATTTCGTTCACTGAGGGAGTTATGTACTGTCTATGCAGTTAAAAGATAAATGGCTGTATATTCCTCTAGAGGAAATTTTATTGTCCACAATTTTACAGAACCAAGGAAATTGATTGCACTAGTTTCATTGAATCAGATTTTTTTTTAGTTTTATTTGGTCCAAGTAAAGGCTGTAGGTTCTTTTCTCACGGGCACGGTCCCTGGTTGTATTCAGTCAAGGAAAACGACTTTCTTTCGTGGAAGGAGTTAACAGACACCTTCCGTGGTTTAACTTAGCCACAGAAAATGTGGCTATGTTTCTTTAAGTCCGAGAAGTTATGAGATTCTGTCCACGGCTAGAATTTTTTTTTCCTTTCCGTGAGGGAGTTAATGGTCTCTGTTCATGATTTATACTTGGTCAAAGAATATGACTATTTTTCCTCAAAAGTTTATGGGCTCTGTCCACAGTTCTGTTTAAAGAAAATGACTAGTCTTCCATCGAGGGACTTACACTGTCAACAGTCTTAGAAAATTTTCTGCATTTTCTAAAAGTTACGAACTCTGTTCAGCTTTAAAAATACATATAAAACTAAAGCAAATTCCTTGCTTATTTCTACTCAGTGGACCATAACAGTTTAAGGCAGTGGACTCTTGGTTCACATGGCCATATAGTGAACAAACTCGCTGGATTATGTTCACTTTACATCACTCTTCTTCTCTCTTCTTTCATCATCAGGTTGCTTTTGATAATTGGTTTTTATTGGCAGCCTAGCTTCCATTAAAAACACTGAATCAGAAATACTTGCTGTTGATGAAGCATTTTTAGTGGTAGCTTGCTACCACTAAAAATACCCACCCATTTTTAGTGGCAGCCTCGCTGCCACTAAAAATACTCATTTTTAGTGGTAGCTTGCTACCACTAAAAATACCCACCCATTTTTAGTGGTAGCTTGCTGCCGCTAAAAATGTAAACCCACCCATTTTTAGTGGCAGCCTCGCTGCCACTAAAAATACCCATTTTTAGTGGTAGCTTGCTGCCACTAAAAATACCGAAGTACTCAAACAAGTAATTAGTTTTTCTTGTTTGGTTCGTGGTTTAGGGTTCCATGAACGAAGGCATCGCCTTTGTACGAGTCACCCTGGTCTGGCCCGTTTGTTGCAGACCTCACCGCGGTGGGCCAGTGAACATGAAATAGCATTGTTATAATTTTTTAATATTTTATTGTTAAGTAACTGCTTGAATAAGACAATTCTACTTCATGGCCAACATGCAACAATTGTTTACATTATTGGATTCAGTGATACAATAATGTAAATGATCTATCTTCACTGTGAGAGAAGTTTGTGAAATGTTCTCAACTAGTGTAGTCTGGAGGTAGTATGTGCATCTACTGCTTTTAGTTAGTTTGACACGTGTTGCCAACTGGTTGTTTCACTTTTTTCATTAATCACAAGTAAACACTAAACTCCCGAGTCTTACAGTGCAACGGAATGTGCAGGTAATCAGTCTCGATCCAATGAAGTTACAATTCCTTGGATCAGGAGTTCCTCGAATGCATCGAGTTGATTATATATCATTTGTGATTTCGCTATTTATAATTTTGTCTTCTGTACTAATTTTTTTTTTTACAAGTGTTCAGCACCTGGAATCTTTTTTTTTTTTTCTTTCAATATAATCAAGACATGAGAATGGATTCAAGAAATTGCACCTGACCTTCCTTGGATCGAACCTGATAGCCTCCAGTTTTAACAGGTGCTGTTTGATTACTGAGAGAGTAAAGTATTCACTCCACCCCCCCCCCCCCCCCCCAATAAATATATTTCACTGCTAAGCAAGAAGGCATCAGGTATAAAAGCCAGGTTTCTCATAGGATGGATGTACAGATAGTTTGACTGGTCATTTTCCATGTTATGAAAATTACAATAAATTCAGCTCCTATGATTTGCCTTTCATACTAACATTTTTTTCGGAACTATAATTTGTAATTTAGAGAGACTTAGTGGTATAACCATCTGGGGAAGGTTTCTTGATATTGGGGCTCGTCAAGGTAGGCTGATCAGGATTCGAATCTGCTGCAATCCACATAAATATACTATTGCAGCGCTGTATGATCCCTAATGGGTTTAGCGCTTCTTATTGAATATAATAATTCAATGGACAAATCTTCGAATAATTCATCTTGAGCATACATCTTTCAGCGGTTTATGACACTTGATTGTTGAGCGCTTAGTTGCAGAGTATCCACCCCTCAAGGAAGGTTCCTTGATGTTGGCGAGGGGCTCTTGATTTAGGGAATTGGATCTGTGCTCCAGTTCCCCGAATTAAGCCTGAATGCCTTCCACATTCCTTCCCCAGGCACTATAATCCTCCGGGTTTAGCGCTTCCCCTTGATTATAATGCAGAGTATCCTGCTCTGACCCTTGTGGGTTTAGCGCTTAGTGTTGCTGTGTTCCTCGGACAAGGTTCCTTGATGGTGAGGGGCTCTTGATTTAGGGAATTTGATCTGTGCTCGTTCCCCGAATTTAGCCTGAATGCCTTCCACATCCCCCTCCCAGGCGCTGTATAATCCTCCGGGTTTAGTGCTTCCCCCTTGATTATAATAATAATCCTCGGACAAGGTTCCTTGAAGTTTGAGGGACTTGATCAAAGGAACTGGACCAATGCTATAATTCCCTGGATCAGGTCTGGATGTCTCATTCTCCGTGGAACAATGGACCATATGGATTTAGCGTTCCTCCATGAATGTAATAATCTAAACAATCATTCTAGTGAGGCTCTTGATTCTACGAAATGAATTGATTTCCTCCCACTTCTCCAAGACGCTTTGTGACTACGGGTTTAGCTCTTCCTGAAAGTTACTGAATATCTTGCGTATCCCGTCATGGGAGGTTCGTTGATACTGATGAGGGGCTCTTAATCTAGGCCATTCAACGAAAGTTACTTGTGCTGGTGAGGGGCTCTTGATCTAGGGAATTTAATCTGCTTTAGTTCCCAGAATTATGCTTGAATACCTTCCATGACCTGTCCCCCCGCACACACTGTAAGATAATTGCGGGGTTGCAGGCGGTGGTTCTGATCTAGGGAATTGCCTACGGGTTTAGCGCTTCCCTGTTATTATAATAGTGACTACGATGCCTGGTCGTCAAGTGAGCGATGTAACCCTGGTGTTTCTGAACTGGGTATGGGCTTATAGGTGGCAGCACGAGCATGGCACAAAATATGAACTCAGCTGGCAGACAGCATAGGCTGTCTACACTACTGGGAATCTATATAAACCGATTCCTTCCTTAATAGTCCATCGTGTGGACAGAGTCATCCATTTGTCCGGCCCCCGGGAGGATACCTACATTCCTGTCCCCCTCAAGGAAGGTTCCTTGATGTTGGTGAGGGGCTCTTGATTTAGGGAATTGGATCTGTGCTCCAGTTCCCCGAATTAAGCCTGAATGCCTTCCACATCCCCCCCCCCAGGCGCTGTATAATCCTCCGGGTTTAGCGCTTCCCCCTTGATTATAATAATAATACATTCCTGTCAGTGGTAATTCCCTGGTCTGCCAGTGTTTACCTATAATGTGTTTACTGTTCCTGTAAAGTGTTCCTGTAAACAACGTGTTTACTTATAAAATGTGTTTACCTGTAAAATGAAGCGTTTACTCTTGTAAGTGTATTTTTACTGTTCTTGTAAACAATGTGTTTACAAATTTACCGTCACAAATATATGTTTCTTCACTTTCAATCAATGTAACACCAGTCATCTCCAGCAAGACAAAATTTGTTATTCCATATTCGACCACATTTTTTTTACTCTTTAGTTAATTGGAGTTAAATAACTCAATCAAAATTCATAATGGCAGAAAAAATTTATGATTTAAGGAACACACAATGTAATTTTGCTAGTGTTCAGTAGTGTGAAGGTCTAAGAGCAAAACTTGATAAATGAATCTCAGCCTGGATTCACGAGAGGTCGTTCCTGCCTGACAAACTTACTGACGTTCTTCAGTAGAACATTTGAGGCAGTTGACAGTGATAAAGAATATGATATTTTTTTTTGGGATTTTAGTAAAGCCTTCGATAGAGGACCTCACAAGAGACTTAAGAAAAGTGGCAGCTTATGGTATATTTTAATTAGTTAAATTTTACTAATAAACGATATTCTAACCATATCCATCCTAACATAACGTTCCAAAATAACATATATGAAAAAATTTGCTTAAATTCATGTACGAGACATAGTGTTACTTTAGAAGGGTTGCTGCAGTACTCTTTCGCTGACTTCCCGGTTCACCCCATAAGAATTTTTTTTTTTTTTTTTTTTTTTTTCAAACATAAGATGCTGTATAGTCCTTGTGGCTTAGCGCTTCTTTTTGATTATAATAATAATAATTCAAACATAAGACGTGTTATGTTTTTCACTCCATTTACAAGCTCTGTATAACCTATACTGATTTAGAGTATAATCATAATAATAATAATAGGCTGTTGGTACTGTTATGGGCTCTCCTCTTTCTAATTTTTATGGGGAGTAATTCAAAACTGCTTAACTCCCCATAAAAATTAGAAAGAGGAGAGCCCATAACAGTACCAACAGCCTATTATTATTATTATTATTATTATTATGATTATACTCTAAATCAGTATAGGTTATACAGAGCTTGTAAATGGAGTGAAAAACATAACACGTCTTATGTTTGAAAAAAAAATAATTCTTATGGGGTGAACCGGGAAGTCAGCGAAAGAGTACTGCAGCAACCCTTCTAAAGTAACACTATGTCTCGTACATGAATTTAAGCAAATTTTTTCATATATGTTATTTTGGAACGTTATGTTAGGATGGATATGGTTAGAATATCGTTTATTAGTAAAATTTAACTATTTAAAATATACCATAATGCCAATAAACGCAATAATACATAAAGGCGACATAAGCTTTTGGAACGTGAAGAGAAAAAGGCGACTCGCAGAGCGCACTTTACAACAGTTGCATAAACCCTTTTTTTATTGAAGTGTCAGCTACAAATCCGACTTTCTAAGCTAGACTTAAGTACTTTGATTAAAAAAAATTACTGAGCGGCGTACATGGCCATTCAAAATATAAAAACAGTAACTATTACTATTTTGTATGGTAACTTGAATGGTGATTTTTATATCAAAATATATAACTTAAATAATGTATAATTTAAATAAACTTTCAAAATAGTGATAGGATAGTAAAAGTGATATATTAATCAAGAATTTAACTACAGCAAAGAATCTAAAATTCATTATGATACATTTTGTTTATCTTCGTGAATTAACTCATACAATTTAAGTAATTGTTGCACTATTTTGAATAATCAGCTAAGATTATTATTATAATCAAAAAGAAGCGCTAAGCCACAAGGACTATACAGCGCTAATAATAATCAGCTAAGAATATCTGTATTATCATCGTCTTTAACCATTTTAGTATGTAGGACTGTCTGCTTATAGAAGGATATCTGACTGAAAGAGCCTGCTCACTGCTCAACTACGCATACACATCCATCAACTGTGAAGTTAACAGTTTCCTCCCACAGTAGTCTTCCTTGGTCTCTATCCAAGTTTGGGGGACGGTATATCACACCTAAAATCAATTTTTCATGCCCCTCTGAAAATTCTACCCAAACAGACTCAGTATGTGTTTCGGATTTTATACCAGTTTTTATGCAACAATTTAAATGATCTCTGACAGAGTGCCACCCCACCCCCCTTTCCGATATTTCTGTCTACTTGGAACAATTTAAAACCCTGAATGTGAGATTCAACAGGCATGTCCCTATTTTTCATATTAAACCACGTCTCAGTTATGGCAAAAACATCATTGTTACCCGCACTTGCAACTAATCTCAACTCGTCCATTTTATTTCTCGCACTACGACTGTTAGTATATTTTCGGAAACCCTCCCTTCTCTTTTTTCTTCCTTCCTGCTCCATTATGCCTGTTACTCTCCTTATCACCTAATGCCATTGGCTTTCCTATGTTCACCAATAATTCTTCCTCATTCTTCCTATAACTGGTTTCCTTAAAACTCACACTGTCGCTACACTCAGAATACATTGATTTTGCACGAAAACCCATACCACTATTTCTAGTTTAAAGACCTAACAGCTCCCTCCACTGCGTTAACCAGTGCTCCTACCCGAAACCTAGATACGTGAACCCCATCCCTGGTATACATGTCATTTCTGCCATAGAATTATTATTATAATCAAGGGGGAAGCGCTAAACCCGGAGGATTATACAGCGCCTGGGGGGGGGGATGTGGAAGGCATTCAGGCTTAATTCGGGGAACTGGAGCACAGATCCAATTCCCTAAATCAAGAGCCCCTCACCAACATCAAGGAACCTTCCTTGAGGGGTCTGCCATAGAAGAGGTCTCGGTTGTCTTGAATGTTACTGAATTTTCCTTACAGTGCTATTACTTGACCTCCTATACGATGAGCTGCCACTTTTCTTAAGTCTCTTGTGAGGTACTCTATCGAAGGCTTTACTAAAATCCAAAAAAACAATATCATATTCTTTATCACTGTCAACTGCCTCAAATGTTCTATTGAAGAACGTCAGTAAGTTTGTCAGGCAGGAACGACCTCTCGTGAATCCATGCTGAGATTCATTTATCAAGTTTTGCTCTTAGACCTTCACACTACTGAACACTAGCAAAATTACATTGTGTGTTCCTTAAATCATAAATTTTTTCTGCCATTATGAATTTTTATTGAGTTATTTAACTCCAATTAACTAAAAAGTAAAAAAAATGTGGTCGAATATGGAATAACAAATTTTGTCTTGCTGGAGATGACTGGTGTTACATTGATTGAAAGTGAAGAAACATATATTTGTGACGGTAAATTTGTAAACACATTGTTTACAAGAACAGTAAAAATACACTTACAAGAGTAAACGCTTCATTTTACAGGTAAACACATTTTATAAGTAAACACGTTGTTTACAGGAACACTTTACAGGAAGAGTAAACACATTATAGGTAAACACTGGCAGACCAGGGAATTACCACTGACAGGAATGTATTATCATAATCAAGGGGGAAGCGCTAAACCCTAAATCAAGAGCCCCTCACCAACATCAAGGAACCTTCCTTGAGGGGGACAGGAATGTAGGTATCCTCCCGGGGGCCGGACAAATGGATGACTCTGTCCACACGATGGACTATTAAGGAAGGAATCGGTTTATATAGATTCCCAGTAGTGTAGACAGCCTATGCTGTCTGCCAGCTGAGTTCATATTTTGTGCCATGCTCGTGCTGCCACCTATAAGCCCATACCCAGTTCAGAAACACCAGGGTTACATCGCTCACTTGACGACCAGGCATCGTAGTCACTATTATAATAACAGGGAAGCGCTAAACCCGTAGGCAATTCCCTAGATCAGAACCACCGCCTGCAACCCCGCAATTATCTTACAGTGTGTGCGGGGGAGACAGGTCATGGAAGGTATTCAAGCATAATTCTGGGAACTGAAGCAGATTAAATTCCCTAGATCAAGAGCCCCTCACCAGCACAAGTAACTTTCGTTGAATGGCCTAGATTAAGAGCCCCTCATCAGTATCAACGAACCTCCCATGACGGGATACGCAAGATATTCAGTAACTTTCAGGAAGAGCTAAACCCGTAGTCACAAAGCGTCTTGGAGAAGTGGGAGGAAATTAATTCATTTCGTAGAATCAAGAGCCTCACTAGAATGATTGTTTAGATTATTACATTCATGGAGGAACGCTAAACCCATATGGTCCATTGTTCCACGGAGAATGAGACATCCAGACCTGATCCAGGGAATTATAGCATTGGTCCAGTTCCTTTGATCAAATCCCTCAAACTTCAAGGAACCTTGTCCGAGGATTATTATTATAATCAAGGGGGAAGCACTAAACCCGGAGGATTATACAGCGCCTGGGGGGGGATGTGGAAGGCATTCAGGCTAAATTCGGGGAACTGGAGCACAGATCAAATTCCCTAAATCAAGAGCCCCTCACCAACATCAAGGAACCTTGTCCGAGGAACACAGCAACACTAAGCGCTAAACCCACAAGGGTCAGAGCAGGATACTCTGCATTATTATAATCAAGGGGAAGCGCTAAACCCGGAGGATTATAGTGCCTGGGGAAGGAATGTGGAAGGCATTCAGGCTTAATTCGGGGAACTGGAGCACAGATCCAATTCCCTAAATCAAGAGCCCCTCACCAACATCAAGGAACCTTCCTTGAGGGGTGGATACTCTGCAACTAAGCGCTCAACAATCAAGTGTCATAAACCGCTGAAAGATGTATGCTCAAGATGAATTATTCGAAGATTTGTCCATTGAATTATTATATTCAATAAGAAGCGCTAAACCCATTAGGGATCATACAGCGCTGCAATAGTATATTTATGTGGATTGCAGCAGATCCGAATCCTGATCAGCCTACCTTGACGAGCCCCAATATCAAGAAACCTTCCCCAGATGGTTATACCACTAAGTCTCTCTAAATTACAAATTATAGTTCCGAAAAAAATGTTAGTATGAAAGGCAAATCATAGGAGCTGAATTTATTGTAATTTTCATAACATGGAAAATGACCAGTCAAACTATCTGTACATCCATCCTATGAGAAACCTGGCTTTTATACCTGATGCCTTCTTGCTTAGCAGTGAAATATATTTATTGGGGGGGGGAGGTGGAGTGAATACTTTACTCTCTCAGTAATCAAACATCACCTGTTAAAACTGGAGGCTATCAGGTTCGATCCAAGGAAGGTCAGGTGCAATTTCTTGAATCCATTCTCATGTCTTGATTATATTGGAAAAAAAAAAAGATTCCAGCTGCTGAACACTTGTAAAAAAAAAATTAGTACAGAAGACAAAATTATAAATAGCGAAATCACAAATGATATATAATCAACTCAATGCATTCGAGGAACTCCTGATCCAAGGAATTGTAACTTCATTGGATCGAGACTGATTACCTGCACATTCCGTTGCACTGTAAGACTCGGGAGTTTAGTGTTTCCTTGTGATTAATGAAAAAAGTGAAACAACCAGTTGACAACACGTGTCAAACTAAAAGCAGTAGATGCACATACTACCTCCAGACTACACTAGTTGAGAACATTTCACAAACTTCTCTCACAGTGAAGATATTTCATTTACATTATTGTATCACTGAACCCAATAATGTAAACAATTGTTGCATGTTGGCCATGAAGTAGAATTGTCTTATTCAAGCAGTTACTTAACAATAAAATATTAAAAAATTATAACAATGCTATTTCATGTTCACTGGCCCACCGCGGTGAGGTCTGCAACAAACGGGCCAGACCAGGGTGACTCGTACAAAGGCGATGCCTTCGTTCATGGAACCCTAAACCATGAACCAAACAAGAAAAACTAATTACTTGTTTGAGTACTTCGGTATTTTTAGTGGCAGCAAGCTACCACTAAAAATGGGTATTTTTAGTGGCAGCGAGGCTGCCACTAAAAATGGGTGGGTTTACATTTTTAGCGGCAGCAAGCTACCACTAAAAATGGGTGGGTATTTTTAGTGGTAGCAAGCTACCACTAAAAATGAGTATTTTTAGTGGCAGCGAGGCTACCACTAAAAATGGGTGGGTATTTTTAGTGGTAGCAAGCTACCACTAAAAATGCTTCATCAACAGCAAGTATTTCTGATTCAGTGTTTTTAATGGAAGCTAGGCTGCCAATAAAAACCAATTATCAAAAGCAACCTGATGATGAAAGAAGAGAGAAGAAAGAAGAGTGATGTAAAGTGAACATAATCCAGCGAGTTTGTTCACTATATGGCCATGTGAACCAAGAGTCCACTGCCTTAAACTGTTATGGTCCACTGAGTAGAAATAAGCAAGGAATTTGCTTTAGTTTTATATGTATTTTTAAAGCTGAACAGAGTTCATAACTTTTAGAAAATGCAGAAAATTTTCTAAGACTGTCTGTTGACAGTGTAAGTCCCTCGATGGAAGACTAGTCATTTTCTTTAAACAGAACTGGGGACAGAGCCCATTAACTTTTGAGGAAAAATAGTCATATATTCTTTGACTAAGTATAAATCATGAACAGAGACCATTAACTCCCTCACGGAAAGGAAAAAAAGAATTCTAGCCGTTTCTCCTTGAATAGTAGTACTGTGGACAGAATCTCATAACTTCTCCGACTTAAAGAAACATAGCCACATTTTCTGTGGCTAAGTTAAACCACGGAAGGTGTCTGTTAACTCCTTCCACGAAAGAAAGTCGTTTTCCTTGACTGAATACAACCAGGGACCGAGCCCGTGAGAAAAGAACCTACAGCCTTTACTTGGACCAAATAAAATTAAAAAATCTGATTCAGTCAATGAAACTAGTGCAATCATTTTCCTTGGTTCTGTAAAATTGTGGACAATAAAATTTCCTCTAGAGGAATATACAGCCATTTATCTTTTAACTGTATAGACAGTACATAACTCCCTCAGTGAACGAAATTCACTGTGTGACAGACGAAAACCAAGGACTTTTATAATTCCCATTTCAAGGCAAACTACAGCCATTTACCATGACTAAATAAAAGTGTGGACAGAGTATAGCACCTGCCTCGTACAAAGAAACCTACCATTATCCGAGACAGTCTATGAGTAGAATTGTCGAGTCCATCGCTTTCCTTACTAAAAAACCTAAAACATTTTCCCTGACTGAGTAGGTAGGAGTGGACAAAACCCACTAATTTCTTTGACAAAAGATACTTGTCAATTTCTTATCGATTACATAAAACTGTGGACATAATAGTCCCCTAACTTTTTTTGACGGGAAAGTCATTTTTATGACTGAACCTTCGTAAGAGGTTCCTAGGTGCTGGTGAGCAGCTCTTAATTGAACCTCTCTTCACCTCTTTAGATCAAAAATGATTGTTCCCGTTTCCCTAAGCACTGTATAATTCCTACGAGTTTAGTTCTTCCCTAAAAATACTTTAATATCTTGAGTTGTTTAAAGGTACTACTACTATTTTCGAAGACTGAGCAGAACCCTAGACAAAGTCCAATTTCCACATTACATGAAACCAGTTATTTTCCTCGAGTAGAACTGTCGCATCAATTAATTCCGTTGACAAAACCTATACATTAGCCTTCATCGAGTGAAAATGTGGAGTGGAGTAGCACCATTCTGAAGAATGAGTTAATCAACTCTCTCGTTGGAAGAGAAGTTGTTTACCCTCAACAGGACTGTCTTTTACTAAATGTAAGTGTGAACCGAGTCCAACTCGCTCGTTGGGGAAAAAAAAAAAAACATTTTATTGCGGTAACACTGGGGAATGAGTTTTCCCACGATGAAAGGCCATATACTCCTCTGGAGAAGTACTTTATGAGACCATAAGAAAGGAGCACTGCTGCAGGCCTACTGGCCCAAGCTAGACAAGTCCAAAGCACATCTACTAGTATAATTATCTAATCTTTTTTTTCAAAGCTACACAAGGTTGTAGCTTCAATAACGCTACTCTGGAGTTTGTTCACCTTATTCACAACTCCATCATCAAACCAATGCTTTTCATATCCTTTCTCTAATTATTGTTTTCCAACTTGAACTTTTCTAGGAGCCAACTTGACTGCTTCCCATTCCTCCAATTGCTATAGAACTCCTAGGAATGAACTTTTTTTTAACACAACGGCCGTCTCCCGTCGAGTTAGGGTGTCCCGAAAAAGGAAACACTTCCACCATCGCTCATATCACTGTCTTGCCAGAGGCGTCCCTATACTCTACTTCAGATCTCTCTCCATCAGAGTACTAGCACTGCTTCCCACTTTCAGAACTCTAAGTCCGGCTAAAGTTTCCCTACATCCCTTCATGTTACCTTGCCCACACTCCAATAGCACGTAGTTATAAAAACTACTTGACTCCACACCATATTTACCACGCTCGCACATGCCTGCTGAATATCCAAGCCAATCGCATTAAAAACCTCCTTTACCCCCTCCCTCCAACCTAGCCACTAGATTTATACACCCTCTGAGCCATCCTATTTTCGCTTTAAATGTCCAACCACCTCAAGGCTCTGGATAATACTTTTAGTAACCCCTCACTTTCTCCTATTCTCCACACTACAAATTTTCTGCATATTTACACGACACAGTGCCCTCAGGTATATCTAAACTGCCACCAGCCTCTTCCTTGCTCTAAAATGCACAACCATGCTTCACACTCATATAGAGGTGATGGGTCCCATTATTCTCTCAAATATTTCCATTTTTGTCACCATGGTTAATGTTCTTGATAGCGACACATGTCGGAATGCACCACCCATCCTTTTTCCTATCATCAATTCCATGGTTCACCTCGTCTTTCATCGACCCATCCGTGGGTTAACTCTACTCTCAAATAGAAAGAATACACTTCCTCTATACTCCCCACATTAAAAGGGAACATTGCCTTCTAATAATATTCCGTCTCCAGCCTCTTCCTAGCTACAAAATTCACAGCCTAACCTTCTCAACCATATAAGTGTTGTAACAACTATTAACCAAACATTTCCACCCCCCCTTTTTTTTTTTTTTCAACAAGCCGGCCGTCTCCCACCGCCTCCATGTATAACGTGCTGTCTCCACAGATGCCAGAATGCATCACCCACCTTTTCCCTCTTCATCAATTCTATGGTTCACCTCATTTTTCATAAACATCCGTCGATAGTCTACTCCTAAATATCTGAAAACATTCGCGTCCTCCATATTCTGCATATTTAGAGAACACATTGCCCTCAGGTATCTTCACTACCTCCACCCGCTTCCTCGATGCAAATTTAACAGCCTATGCTTCACACCTACATGTGAAGGTACCACTATTCTCTAAAACTTCTTTTCTTTTGCCTCCATGTATAACGTGCTGTCTCCACAGATGCCATAACACACCACCTACCTTTTTCAAAACCCTTCATCAATTCTATGTAGGTTCACCTAGTCTTCATAGATTTAGCCGCCGTTAAGTCCATTCCCAAATGAGACCACATTTACCTCGTCTTTAATCAACAAAATCCGCTGACAAGTCCACTCCCCAACATCAGAAAGCGTTCACTTTTTCCATATTCTGCATATTAACAGGACACATTGCCCTCAGATCCTACTGCAAAATTCACAGCCTATGCTTCGCATCCATGTAAGTGTTGGTAACTATTATCTAAACATTCCCCTTTTTGCCTCTCTCCACAGATGCCAGAATGCATCACCCATCTTTTCCCTCTTCATCAATTCAATGTTTCACCTCATTTTTCATAGACTTATCCGCCAATAAGTCTTCCCCTAAATATCTGAAAACATTCACTTCCTCCATATTCTGCCAAAATTCTCAACCTATTTTTCACACCTATATAAATGTTGGTACCACTATTCTCTAAAACTTCTCTTTTGCCTCCATGCATAACGTGCTTTGTTACCACAGATGCCTCACTGCACCACCCAATGCCTTCAATCTATAAACCTGACAGCCTTTCCACTAATGATCACCTAAAATCTTTATTACCATCTTGTAATTTCTTACTTCCTTACTACTTTACCCGTCCCATCTACAATACTCCATTTTAAATTTCACAGTAGTATATCACCTAATACAGAACTTTCCTTTCACTGTACTCTATTGTTTTGAAACACCAACGCCTTCCATACAGAACTTGCCCATTGTACAAGTGAACTATAATCAACAACTATATGGTTTGTTATATATTTTACACATCAAATTCTTAACTCTAATGCCGCAATTGAATTTATAACTACTTTTCCAAGAATTTTCTTAAGGATTGCCACGCCAGACAAGCCTCGAATAACAGTCTAGTATAAATAGCATATTTAACTGCTCCCATCTGTTCTACATTTGCTTTCAGTATCACAAAATGTAATTAATTGGTGAGCAATACTTACAATAAAAATTCTTATTGCAAATCGCGCTGTTGCCCAAAGTTAAGCACTTCCTTTTTGCCCCTTAAGTCATCCATAGCAAATATTTAGACTCACTGGCATTGATGGTCACCAAGAAGCTTGATGTTGAGTAGTGGTAAATGGATGTCTGAAAACGTAATTTATTTTTAAACTAGTAATTCAAACTAATTCATTTAATGACCAATTCTGAAAATTAATCAAACTAAGCCGACGATGCATTTGTCCAATGTTAAACAAAATATGCTGCGCCTAACAGTTTATCATACACTGAGATGCTCAAGAATCTTACTATACATGCAAATCATTTGAATGTCAGTACTATCAAATTTAGTACTGTAATAAAAGACAAACATCCTGAAAACTAATAATACTGATAAAAGAAAAACTTACTTGGATAAAAGCTGAAACAATAAAATTCATGTATATAAGCTGTAAGGAAAAAAAAGGTTATAAGGCTGTAAAACAATAGTTGCAACTCTCTAAAATAAAAATTAATAATGAAGGAAAAAAATAAGCTAACTAAAAAAAGAAAAAAATTGGTTATACACCAGAAAAAAAATGCAATCAAATTATACTTTATATTAAAAGTATTAAACATTGTAATAGTACATCAACAAAATTTTTATGTTATTAGTATTAAAAACGTATTAATAAAATGCTGAAAGAAAAATGGGTTATGCTGAAAGAAAACTGGATTAAAATTGAAAGAAAAGTGGATTAGGCTGAAAGAAAAATAAGTTAGGCTGAAAGAAAATTAAGTTAGGCTGAAAGAAAAATAAATTAGGCTGAAAGAAAACCGGATTAAGGTAGAAAAATGAATTAAGCTGAAAAGTGGATTAAGCTGAAAGAAAAATGGATTAATGCAGAAAGAAAAAAAAATGTTTACCCAAAATAATGACATGCTGAGCTGAAAGGAAAAATATTTATAGGGGCTGAAAGAAATGAGAATTTTAAGCTCAAAGGTAAACAATGAAGCTGTTTAAGTCAGGATCAAAAATAAATCAAGAAACAAACCTTAAATCTTCACGATAAACAATATTTGGTTACAAAATGAAAATAATTATTGTACACAGCATCAATGATATTTAAATTACAATTAAATATTTTTATGCCAAGGAAAATAAATTTTTCTAAATACATTTTACAAAAGTAAGAGCTCAAATATACACAGTAAGTTTATAACAAATTAAGTTAAATATTAAAAATATTAGCTAGACAGTGACAATACTGGAACAAGGGACTGAATTGGAAAGGGTAATCAGAGATCAATTACCAGATTAATCAGGGTAGGCTGAAAATTAATAATTTTATAAACGGTTATGCGGAAGGAAATACTTAGATTGCAGTATTATGGCTAACCAGTCATAGCAGACCTTTTAACGCTACCAGGGTGACGTCAGCCGTTAGGGCTACCTAGGGTGTCGGCAGCCGTTAGGGATACAGTGTTGACAGCCGTTAGGGCTGCCCAGGATGATGGCAGCCTTTAGAGCTACCGAGGGTGATGGCAGCCGTTAGGGCTACCGAGGGTGTAGGCAACCGTTAGGGCTACCAAAGGTGTTGGCAGCCGTTAGGACCACCCAGGATGTTCGCAGCCTTTAGAGCTACCGAGGGTGATGGCAACCGTTAGGGCTACCAAAGATGTTGGCAGCCGTTAGAGCGACCCAGGATACTGGCAGCAGTTAGGGCTACTCAGGATGTTGGTAGCCTTTAGAGCTACCAAGGGTGATGGCAGCCCTTTGGTTGAAGGGCTCTCTATTTTTATTGCACATATGATCAAATGCTTCAAATTATAAACTTAAAAATTGTATACACAAATAAATGCGTTCAACGCGTACGGATCACAAAGCGCCAGGACAATGAAAAGGTGGTCGCAGGTTTACAGATAAAAAATCTAATTGGCTTAAAACATTACAATACATTCACCAACCTTTCGCCAGGTGCACTAAGTACCGAGTGTCTTACTGTCTTCCAGAGGCGGTGAAGACAAACTTTTCTGAAAACAAAATGAAAACTTATTAAAACTTGTTAGTTATCTTACTCGTATTAAGTTGGTTTTTAAAACTTTTAACACGAAATAGTTACCGCAAACATGTTTGGGTAACATATAGCAGCGCTGTATGACCCTTGTTGGTTTTGCGCTTTTAATAATTGTAATATATTTATATAAATTTCAAAATATATAAATCACCACAGTATATATATTTAACCCGCTTAAACATATACGTATAATTATATTCATAGACTAGCGCCAAGTCTTGTTCGCGCAGAATACCTTATTTTGGCGCCATCGTAGTTACACTTGCACAACTTGGTCATTACACTTGTTTTTGGTGCCAACTGTTACATTGAGCAACATGCATTTCACGTTTCTGGCGCCAACAATTATTTTGTTCAACATACATTACCTGTTTCTGGCCCCAACTTTTACTCTGCACCACAAATATTTCCTGTTTTTGGCTCCAACTATTTTCGCTAGATGCATTTCCTCTTCTGGCGCCAACTTCTACTTTGCGCTGCGCACATTTTACCTCTTGTTGGCACCAATAATAGCAGTAGCGCTAAACCCGTAAGAAGTAATTATCTTGAAGGGAAGCGCTAAACCAGAGGCATAAAACGCCTGGAAAATGGGAAGCCTATCAGGTTCAAAGTAAAAGGGTCGAACAAGTCCAATGCCTTGGATCAAGAGCCAGAACTTCCCCCCACCCCTGCAATGGATGTAAATAAAAAATAGAGCAGCTCTAAACTAGCATGAGCCACAGTGCCACGGCAATTGGAAGTATTCAGATACAAATAACCTGCGACAATTCCATGGATTATTAACCTGTCACCGTGGTCTAGGCATTTTCCCAGGAAGTGGGTGGCCGTATCAGGCAGCGTCCTTTATACAAACCTTAATTAAAGCTCTAACGTATGTACAATAACAAACAATATTGGTATATACACCGTCACACTACAGTAGCAGTAGTCGTATATGTATATTAATATATATATTTATTGGTAGTAGGTTGGTAGACAGCAACCACCCAGGGAGGTACTACCGTCCTGCCAAGTGAGTGTAAAACGAAACCTGTGATTGTTTTACATGATGGTAGGATTGCTGATGTCTTTTGTCTGTCTCCTAAATATGCAAGATTACAGGCATGTCTTGCTACTTCTACTTACACTTAGGTCACACTACACATACATGTACACATTTATTTATACACACTCATCTGAGTTTTCTTTGATTTTATCTTAATAGTTCTTGGTCTTATTAATTTTCCTTTTATATCCATGGGGAAGTGGAATAAGAATCTTTCCTCCGTAAGCCATGCGTGTTGTAAAAGTCAACTAAAATGCCGGGAACAATGGGCTAGTAACCCCTTTTCCTGTAAAGATTACTAAAAAGAATAAGAAGAAGAAAATTGTCAAAGTGGGAAGTCTGAATGTGCGTGGATGTTGTGCAGATGATAAGAAAGAGATGATTGTGGATGTTATGAATGAGAAGAAGCTGGATGTCCTGGCTTTAAGTGAAACAAAGCTGAAGGGGGTGGGAGAGTTTCAGTGGAGAGGAATAAATGGGATTAGGTCAGGGGTTTCAAATAGAGTTAGAGCTAAAGAAGGAGTAGCAATAATGTTGAAGGATAAGCTATGGCAGGAAAAGAGGGACTATAAATGTATTAATTCAAGGATTATGTGGAGTAAAATAAAGATTGGATGTGAAAAGTGGGTTATAATAAGCGTGTATGCACCTGGAGAAGAGAGAAGTGTAGAGGAGAGAGAGAGATTTTGGGAAATGTTGAGTGAATGCGTGGGGAGTTTTGAATCAAGTGTGAGAGTAATGGTGGTTGGGGATTTTAATGCTAAAGTGGGTAAAAATGTTATGGAGGGAGTAGTAGGTAAATTTGGGGTGCCAGGGGTAAATGTAAATGGGGAGCCTTTAATTGAGCTATGTGTAGAAAGAAATTTGGTAATAAGTAATACATATTTTATGAAAAAGAGGATAAATAAATATACAAGGTATGATGTAGCACGTAATGAAAGTAGTTTATTAGATTATGTATTGGTGGATAAAAGGTTGATGGGTAGGCTCCAGGATGTACATGTTTATAGAGGGGCAACTGATATATCGGATCATTATTTAGTTGTAGCTACAGTTAGAGTAAGAGGTAGATGGGAAAAGAGGAAGGTGGCAACAACAAGTAAGAGGGAGGTGAAAGTGTATAAACTAAGGGAGGAGGAAGTTCGGGTGAGATATAAGCGACTATTGGCAGAAAGGTGGGCTAGTGCAAAGATGAGTAGTGGGGGGGTTGAAGAGGGTTGGAATAGTTTTAAAAATGCAGTATTAGAATGTGGGGCAGAAGTTTGTGGTTATAGGAGGGTGGGGGCAGGAGGAAAGAGGAGTGATTGGTGGAATGATGAAGTAAAGGGTGTGATAAAAGAGAAAAAGGTAGCTTATGAGAGGTTTTTACAAAGCAGAAGTGTTATAAGAAGAGCAGAGTATATGGAGAGTAAAAGAAAGGTAAAGAGAGTGGTGAGAGAGTGCAAAAGGAGAGCAGATGATAGAGTGGGAGAGGCACTGTCAAGAAATTTTAATGAAAATAAGAAAAAATTTTGGAGTGAGTTAA
>NC_091369.1:14797880-15021192 GCF_038502225.1 Cherax quadricarinatus
CGGAATTGGAGCCGTTTTTCCTTCTTCACCTCGAACCTGATTACCTTCAAGTGATCTTGACTGATGGTACACAGGTGACATGCAGCATTAATGACTTAATTAACCATAAACTATGTATATATGATTCTTACGGGTTTACCGCAGGTGCAAGGAGGCTAAGACACAGGTACCTATTTACTACTAGGTAACAAGTGCAGCAGGTGCAAGGGGACGAACAACCAGGTGCCTATTTACTACTAGCTAACAAGGGCATCGGAGGTAAGGAAACTTGCACCCAGGTACCTATTTACTACTAGGTAACAAGGGCAGGAGGGGCAAGGAGACTAGCACCCAGGTACTTATTTACTAGTATGTAACAAGTGTAGCAGGTGCAGGGTGACTAACACTCAGGTATCTATTTACTACCAGGTAACATGGGCACCAGGTGCACAGAGGACAACACCCAAGTAGGTACCTATTTACTATCGTAACAAGCGTAGCAAGTGCACGGAGAACACACAGGTACCTATTTACTACTAGGTAACAAGTGCAGTAGGTGCAAGGGGACTAACAACCAGGTACCTATTTACCACTAGCTAACAAGGGCAGCGTTTGTAAGGAGACTAGCACCCAGGTACCTATTTACTACTAGGTAACAAGGACAGTAGGTGCACGGAGGCTAACACCCAGGCACCTATTTACTACTAGGTAACAAGTGTAGCAGGTGCACGGAGGGTAACACCCAGGTACCTATTTAATACCAGGTAACAAGGACGGCAGGTGCATGGAGGGTAACACATAAGTACCTGTTTATTAACAAGTGTAGCAGGTGCACGGAGACGAACACCCAGGTACCTATTTACCACTAGGTGACAAGAGCAGCAGGCGCAAAGAGGCGTAACACACGGGTATTTATTAACGGACGGAGTATCGAGCCTTCACCAACTATCCTTGCACCTCTACTAAACCATACGGGTTTAGCGCTTCATATTAAAAATGCAACGCGTGTCCCTGATAATACAACACTAATATATTTTGCAAAATTCTGATTTTTTTTTTTAGATCTAGGAGTCAGATCCCCCCCCCCTCCCTCCTTCCCTAGTATATTAGTTATAACTAAGCGCTAAACCCATAAGGGTCCTTCAGCGCTGCCTTGATGCACTAATTATTTTGGTAAATGTTAAGCATATTACAAAATCTTTATATATATACATTATATATATATATACATTATATATATATATATACATATATATATATATATATATATATATATATATATATATATATATATATATATATATACACACACACACACACGAGTACTTCCATAGGCCAGTAGTCCTATGGAAGTGCTCATATTTTATGTTCTCATATTAATATATTAATATGCCGCATATATTAGAGGAATTTTATGTAATTAATTTTGGGTTATAATTCCAACACAATTCGTTTCTGAAGCCTAGTAAAATAATATTGTAATCATGGGGAGCGCTAAACCCGTAGGATTATACAGCGCCTGTTGTAGACAGCCTGTACTGTCTGCATAGACATCCTATGTTGTCTGCCCCCTCTAGGCCTGCCCAGGGCAGTGATGCGATGCCCACTCCATCACTTTTTTACACAGGGTTTGACAAGTAGGTTAAGGATTCCTAGCGTTAATGACGAGCTATTTACAGGTTAAGGATTCCTAACTTTATTGACAAGCTAAGAGCTGTTACCTACATCAGCTCATTTGAAAGCATTTTTATTGTTATGAGACATACAAGTAGGGAATAGGATGAAGCTGGAGCCATCTGTGGGCCAGCATTTTCATTTGATCAACTGTCTTTTTCTCGTTAACATCATAATGTTGTATGACTGTGTTCCATACTCGAGTCATCCTGGAGATAAATGATCTCAGATGAAGTGATGTTCAGGAGAAGGGTACAGTCAGAGTGAAGTTGCTGCTGTCTGCCCGTCTTGTGGTATAGAAGCTTGCTTCACGCTGTCCTTGAAGTGGATCCAAGTGTGGTACTTTGACAATATTGGCATTATACATAACAGTAAGGCCACCCACATCCTTCCTGTGTTGAAGGCTCTGCTGAAATGACAAATCTATCCAGGATGGGTCCAGGCGAGAGAAGAGACGTCTTGCTCTGTTCTCTACTCTGTCAAGCAGTCACAGAAGAGAGAGGGGGGAGGGCAAGCAAACCAAGAAAGTGGAGCATACTCAAGGTATGAGCTTACTTGTGCCTCATACAGAATCTTGCAACCCCTACTGTCAAGCAGATGCGAGATACGGCGAAGTTCCGTAAGGTTCCTGGCTGTCTTGTTTGAAAGATTTCCAACGTGATTCTTCATGGTCAGTTTGTAGTCAAATTTCACCCCAAGGATTTCAACTTCCCCAGGTACCAACGCCCTCCCATTCATACTTGCTACTGCACCGGCATTACCCTTATGGTGCCTAGAGACCAGCATCAGTTGTGTTTTCTCAGGTGCAAATGTTACTTGCCATCTGTTTCTCCAAGCTGATATAGCTCTTAGCTGGTGATTTATGCAGCTTAGAGTACAGTCGTCTGCATATGGATGGGATTCTGGGACGAGATAAAGGTCATTGAAGTAGACATTCCATAACAATGGTCCCAGTACACTTCCTTGTGGAACACTTGCCCCAATAGGATGTCTTGCTGATTCCGTTCCATTGAGAACAACCCTTAGATATCTATCATGAAGGTAATCACTGAGGAGACATAGCATAGAACCTGCAATTCCCAGAGCTTGCAGTTTTGCTAAGATACCCTGGTGCCACACCCGGTCAAAAGCACCAGCAATGTCCAGTGCTACCACACAGCTGACTTTGGATTCATCCAGTGACTGCTGCCACTTAGTGGAGAGGTTTAACAACAAATCATCAGCAGAGTAACCTTTCCTGAAGCCATATTGACGATCACAAAGTAGTGAGTGATAATCAAAAAACTCTGTCATTTGTCTTGAGATTATTGTCTCAAGGATCTTGCCAGTGATTGACCGGAGTGACACTGGTCTGTATTTGCTGATTTCTGCTCTGCTCTTCTTTTTGTGAACAGGGACTACATTTGCCTCTATACACAGAAAAGACTATTTACACTGCACTAAGCAGTGCTGAATGATGCGAGTTTAAGGTGCTGCTAGCTGGTCTGCACATCTTGTCATCAATCTTGGGCTCAACTTGTCTGAGCCCACAGCCTTTTCTTGGTCAAGTGATTTAAGAAGGAAATGCACCTCTTCCTGCCTTATTGTCACCACTGACAGTTTTGATACAGTTCTTCCAGCTAGCCAGGAACCTGCATTTTGGTAGCAAAGTGTTCGGCAAAGAGGTCCGTTTTCTCTCGACTACTAGTATAGGTGGTCCCGTCCTGTCGATTTAGAGGTGGAATGAGTTCATCAGGCAGATAACCTTGTCTCTCCTTGACCAGGGACCACCAGGTTTTGGAGCCTACCCTACCTGATGCTAGCTTTCTTTTTGTGTCCACCTCCCATTTAGCGATGGCCTACTTTTGAACTTCACCCATAGGCCTACAGGCTTGCCTGTGCAAGTTCCTGTTATAGGTTTTAGGATGTCTCTTATACCTTCGTCATGCCTTGTACTTAGCAGTAGCAGCCTCTCTACAACGAAAGCCAAACCATATTGCAGGTGAGGAATGTGTTCTTGTAGATTAAGAATGTGTCCAGTGAAGGCTTTCACTTGATTGTCAGCATCCCCTTGAAGAGGAGCTTTCCAATCGGTGGTGGCGAGCTCAGAGCAAAGGGCTGCCCAATTACCTCTTTCCTATAGCCATGTTGTGCGTGTGGACTCCTCAACTCGTTCTGTTGGGATCCTAAGTGTCGTAAAAACAGCCTTGTGGTCAGATGATCCAGCGTAGCCGAGGGGTTGACAATTGACCATACGTTCTGCCAGATCACTCACTACTGGGTCAAGGGAGGAGCCAGGGATGTGAGTAGGGAAATCAAAGTTTCTCATATCAAATACCGCAAGAAGGTCATCAAAGTCCCTCTGAATAAGGTGTTGATTGAGGTCACCAACAATTATGATATGTTGTGTTGGAGCAGAAGGGAGTCCACATTTTCCATTAGGAAGTTCATGGGGTTTGCATGTTGCCACTGAGGTGTGTACATTGCACTTGACGGCCTCCCTTCCTAGGATCAGCATCCACCCCCTCCGCGGCCTTGCTTTCGCCCCTTCTCCGTTCACTCTGCCCGCTGTGAACCTCCGTTCCTTTTAAATAAACCCCGAGTTAATCCACGGTTGTTTTCCTTCAACCTTCCACGCTACCCCTGCAAGTAACCTACAAGTAGGACTCGGCGCTGCCACCGTAGAAACAGTGACAATAACAGTAGGACATATCATCGTTGGCAGGATTCCATCCGAATTCCCTGCAACGCTAGTGAGGGGGCGAAGCTGACACCATTATAGCTGGGGGAGTAGTAATAATGAGTATTAGTATACCCGATGAACCACCAGGTAAGCCAAACCAAGTAGGGAGTGACGAACGCTTAGCCACCGTGGGGAGACGATTTTATGGGATACCTGAAAAGGGAGAACCTTGTATCAGTGGGGAGAAAGGCTACCAAGGCATGTGGGCCACTGGATGGGAAAGTACGAAGAGCCACTCAGACAAGGCTAGACATTCGGAAAACATTGAAGTTAAAGGGTAGGGTGTTAAGATCACCAGAACTTACAAGTTTCCACCCCCAGAGGTCCAGGCAGCGGAAACTGGACAGTTGAAGTTAGACCAGAGTCTGGTGGCCGGACGGCACTCTTGTCCAGGGCCCACTGTAGGGGCTTGCGGGAGGCAGACTTGATTTAGACTTAGCATCTACCTTCGCCGGCGAGAGGATTTGTCAACTTATTGGGAGACCATATAACTTCCACAGGGTAAACAATAAATAAGCAGTACAAGTCCTTAACACACACACACACACACACACACACACACACACACACACACACACACACACACACACACACACACACACACACACACACACACCTACCTAGTTGGCGGAGGTAGCGACTGTACATATTAATTCATATATTTACCCTTCAAGGAAGGTTTAGGTAAGTTTATACAGTTAGTAACTAATATTAGAAATAGAGAAGTAACCTTAGATGTTAATATTGTAGCCTTAGGACGTTAACGTAGGTAGGCTTAGGCTTTTAATATAGGCGAATATTAGGTTATATTATCTAAATAGAACTGGTAACCCCGTGCTCAAACGAAGGCGGGAGTGAGAGAGACTCCAACTCTCGTCTTTAAGACCAGACACTATCGAGACAGCAGATGAAGCAGGTCGGAGAACCCGCGAGTCTTCATACATTTGCCTGTGGAATACAAAATCATAGAGGCTTCCCTAAGTACTGTGGAAATTCGTCTCTTCATAGGCCAGCCACAGCAAGACAATACCTTCCATTTCTCTCAGCATTAGTTGGCCAATGATATTCTGGGAAAACGTGGGTTTTAGTCAGTCTGTGGGGTCTTGAGCAGACGGACACCCTAAGACCAAATAAGTCCTTCACTGCACATGGTTTCCTGAGGGTGAGGGACCAGAGGACTCTACACTACCAAGTGAGTTAGTCCATCATTCGTGCATGTAGTTAGGAATTTCTTGCAAGATCAGTTGCATATGGAAATTGCCATAAAAGCCACTTGTGAGCCTGGGATAACTAATCTCAGAGTGTCTGTATCAACAGTACTTTCCAGGGTGAGCAGCTCACAAGGAGGCAGTCCAGACAAATTTCCACGACCTGCTACCATCACGGCATCACCAATCATCATTGATAAACTACGCAAATTAAAACGCCACTGCGCATCAACTCGGCCTGCTACACCCATAACCAAAATGAATAATCAAGACCACCATCCCGCCACACTATCACCACACCAACTCAACATCGCCAATACTTACCACCAAAAGAGAAGAGGAGGGGAGAAGACCGGACAAAAAAAAAATGAAAGAAAAGAGAGACGCTGCAAGCAACGTGCAAGGAGAATGACCAGAGACTTAAGCTTGCATCCTCCGTATTTCCTTGATAATGCTCTTGGATTTCCATATACCTGTTATCCATTAATCTAACTACACTCTGCAGAGCGAAATGATCTGGAGTTTCAGTATGTGGGCTTGTTGACTCAGCAGTGTTATATTTCACATGGTTCATCCTATTTGCAAAGAAGCACTCATACAATCATTACGATATCTTGAAACGAAACTTGAAGACACGATTCCACATCTGCGTGTTTAGAATCATTTGTATTATTATTATAATCAAGTGGGAAGCGCTAAAACCGGAGGATTATACAGCGCCTGGGGGGGGGATGTGGAAGGCATTCAGGCTTAATTCGGGGAACTGGAGCACAGATACAATTCCCTAAATCAAGAGCCCCTCACCAACATCAAGGAACCTTCCCTGAGGGGAGAATCATTTGTAAGGCTGGGCAAATTACCACTGTGAACAAACACAGTTAAGAAAACCAATGACAGGAGAGAATGCCTCAGTAACTTTGTCTCAGGTTAGTCTTGTTCACATAATTTGTTGCCAGAATTCTAGCAAACTTTGAACAAAAAATTATATCCATTTACATTTTAAAGCGGCAGTATTGGTTGCCATACTGAATATCTGGAATTGTGCCAGAGTGAGAACTCCACACCCACCTGGTTGTGGGTTCTATTTAACAATTATCAGCATAGAAAAACGCAGTGTCAGGGAATTTGAGTTTTGGGTAAAAAATCAACTTTTACTGCTGGGTAAATTGCCATAGCCTTCTCAATCTAGTTAGGCAGACTTCAATTTCACCAGCTACACTTTTTGTATCAAATTTCGATACAGGAATATACTGCTAACCTATTCCATATGATAGTTAAATACCATACAGCAATGGGGAGCGTAAACTATGTTTTTTAATTATATTCCGTCACAGAAGATGAGTTCCATACATCAAATGTGAAGATTTGTTAGCCGAAGGCGAAAGACTTCAGTAGAACGATAAGGACAAATCGTCAACTACATACAACACCAGTGGGATGTTCAAGAGCTTAGTTGAGATGATCTACAATAAAGACACACTTGATTAACAGTAGTGTGTATTTATTGATGCAGTATCTAACACATGCCTATACATTCTCTAATCTAGTTAATTATAAATTTAAATGGATGTGGTTGCTGTATAATCCGAGAGAAGTATCTCCGGTATACTATGAACCCAGCCGTTTGTATGGTATACTATGAACCCAGCCGCTTGTACGGTATACTATGAACCCAGCCGCTTGTACGGTATACTATGAACCCATCCGCTTGTACGGTATACTATGAACCCATCCGCTTGTACGGTATACTATGAACCCAGCCGCTTGTACGGTATACTATGAACCCAGCCGCTTGTACGGTATACTATGAACCTAGCCCCATGAGCGGTATTCTATGACAGCAGCCCCTTTTACGATATACTATGACTGCAGACTCTTGTACGGTATACTATGACCCCAACCCCTTGTATGGTATACTATGACCCCAGCCCCCTGTAACTCAATGCAATAAACAGGCCTATAGCAGTCTTTCCCCTCCCCAGGTGATCTAGGAACTTTAAGTCAATCCTTCCCGCAAGAGGCTTAAGTCCTTAGTTCAGGATTTTCAAGAAACCTCTTGACTGTAATTTAAAATACTCAAAATGCTCAGTAGATCAAAATCCTTATTATTATAATTATTATTATGGAGAACGCTAAACCCGTAAGGATTATAGAGCGCCATCAAAGTCCTCAAGGGACTCAAGAGCCGTAGCTCCCTTTTAAAGTCTTTGAAGCTGAAAATTAACATACCCAAGAGGCCCTGGAGCTATACATCAACACACTCAAGAAGCCCAGGAGCTTAAACTCAACTAGTCAAACTGTCGATATAGATGACCCGAAGAGTTTTGCTCTTATTTTGACCTCAACTATCAGTGTACTTGCCTTTTTTTCGATAAGTGTTTCAGAAAAGGGACACTTTGATAAATGAGATACTTATGTAACATTTTTGTATCTTTATTCTGGAAAAGTTTCTCCAGCCAGTGGCTTTTTGAGTCCAGCGTTGAGAACTATAGAAGATGAGGAATTCTTCCCACCAGCAGTTTACCGTTCTTCCAGATATATAATTGATCCCATGTGGAAGTGGAGGACATGTGTGAGATGGAAGGTATAAGAGATCACTGTGTTCATTGTCTTTGAAGTTCATTGTGTTTACTATATCTAATATACCATCATTTTGGAATTCGAACCGTTCTGATTAAGGATGCCATATTGATCAGCTAGGACATTGCTGAAAATATACCTGTACTCAGTGTGAATAAGGAGAGAAAGGAGGAGAGCCACAACAATGCAAAGGTTCTGGGGGTCACCTGATTCTTTGCGAACTTTTTCACTGGCACATCATGGACTCTGCCTTGCTGGTCATATTCACGCCGAGTTCAGGATAACTCATAACTTATAACTCTTTTTCCAGTATGTAACAAACACCCAGGTACTTACTAACTGCTCTGTGAGCATGGGCTGCAGGATGCAACCTACACCAGTCAGCTAAAACACAGGTACCTACTTTCTGCTTGGTGAGCAGGAGCTACAGATGTTAGAAAACATGACGAGCATTTCCTGTCGTTCAGGGATCTATCACCAGTCGCCACCCTTCTGTTTACATCATTAACAGAACTGAGGCTTGGCCAGGACTCGATCCTGCTTTCCCATGCCCACACCTGTGTGAACTGAACAAAGTACACATCACTATCCACTAGACCGCCATCCATATTATATATATATATATATATATATATATATATATATATATATATATATATATATATATATATATATATATATATATATATATAAATATATATATATATATATATATATATATATATATATATATATATATATATATATATATATATATATATATATATATATATATATATATATATATATATATATATATATATATATATATATATATATATATAAATGTCGTGCCGAATATGTAAAACTGGTCAATTAGCGAAAGCTCATTTAAAATTAAGTCCTTTCTAAAATTTTCTCTTATACGTTTAAAGATTTATTTTCATTAATGTTGATGTAAAAATTTATAATTTTGCACCAAAAGGAACTCAGAAAATTTACCTAACCTTATTATAACAAGAACAATTTATTTTAACCTAACCCAACTAAATATATTTTAGATTTGTTTACAGTAATTTAATATTAAACAAACACAGTGAAATATATTTTTTTCGTTAGGTTCAGAATGATTTTGGCGAAATTATTGCATACACAAATTTTCACTTGTCCTATATGGCAAGATGAGCGTTGCTATTTAAGCCAAGATCGCAAGTTCTGCTTATTCGGCACGACATATATATATATATATATATATATATATATATATATATATATATATATATATATATATATATATATATATATATATATATATATATATATCTTTCAACGTACCAGCCGTATCCCACCGAGGCGGGGTGGCCCAATAGAAAAAACTAAAGTTTCTCCTTTTAAATTTAGTAATATATACAGGAGAAGGGGTTACTAGCCCCTTGCTCCCGGCATTTTAGTCGCCTCTTACGACACGCATGGCTTACAGAGGAAGAATTCTGTTCCACTTCCCCATATACGACCAATTACGTAAGTGTATTTATGTAAGTGCATATACGACTAATCTACTTATATATATATATATATATATATATATATATATATATATATATATATATATATATATATATATATATATATATATATATATGGGGAAGTGGAACAGAATTCTTCCTCTGTAAGCCATGCGTGTCGCAAGAGGCGACTAAAATGCCGGGAGCAAGGGGCTAGTAACCCCTTCTCCTGTATATATTACTAAATTTAAAAGGAGAAACTTTAGTTTTTTCTTTTGGGCCACCCCGCCTCGGTGGGATACGGCTGGTACGTTGAAAGAAAAGGCGTATGACAGGGTGGATAGGGGGGCAATGTGGCAGATGTTGCAAGTGTATGGTGTAGGAGGTAGGTTACTGAAAGCAGTGAAGAGTTTTTACGAGGATAGTGAGGCTCAAGTTAGAGTATGTAGGAAAGAGGGAAATTTTTTCCCAGTAAAAGTAGGCCTTAGACAAGGATGTGTGATGTCACCGTGGTTGTTTAATATATTTATAGATGGGGTTGTAAGAGAAGTAAATGCGAGGGTCTTGGCAAGAGGCGTGGAGTTAAAAGATAAAGAATCACACACAAAGTGGGAGTTGTCACAGCTGCTCTTTGCTGATGACACTGTGCTCTTGGGAGATTCTGAAGAGAAGTTGCAGAGATTGGTGGATGAATTTGGTAGGGTGTGCAAAAGAAGAAAATTAAAGGTGAATACAGGAAAGAGTAAGGTTATGAGGATAACAAAAAGATTAGGTGATGAAAGATTGAATATCAGATTGGAGGGAGAGAGTATGGAGGAGGTGAACGTATTCAGATATTTGGGAGTGGACGTGTCAGCGGATGGGTCTATGAAAGATGAGGTGAATCATAGAATTGATGAGGGAAAAAGAGTGAGTGGTGCACTTAGGAGTCTGTGGAGACAAAGAACTTTGTCCTTGGAGGCAAAGAGGGGAATGTATGAGAGTATAGTTTTACCAACGCTCTTATATGGGTGTGAAGCGTGGGTGATGAATGTTGCAGCGAGGAGAAGGCTGGAGGCAGTGGAGATGTCATGTCTGAGGGCAATGTGTGGTGTGAATATAATGCAGAGAATTCGTAGTTTGGAAGTTAGGAGGAGGTGCGGGATTACCAAAACTGTTGTCCAGAGGGCTGAGGAAGGGTTGTTGAGGTGGTTCGGACATGTAGAGAGAATGGAGCGAAACAGAATGACTTCAAGAGTGTATCAGTCTGTAGTGGAAGGAAGGCGGGGTAGGGGTCGGCCTAGGAAGGGTTGGAGGGAGGGGGTAAAGGAGGTTTTGTGTGCGAGGGGCTTGGACTTCCAGCAGGCATGCGTGAGCGTGTTTGATAGGAGTGAATGGAGACAAATGGTTTTTAATACTTGACGTGCTGTTGGAGTGTGAGCAAAGTAACATTTATGAAGGGATTCAGGGAAACCGGCAGGCCGGACTTGAGTCCTGGAGATGGGAAGTACAGTGCCTGCACTCTGAAGGAGGGGTGTTAATGTTGCAGTTTAAAAACTGTAGTGTAAAGCACCCTTCTGGCAAGACAGTGATGGAGTGAATGATGGTGAAAGTTTTTCTTTTTCGGGCCACCCTGCCTTGGTGGGAATCGGCCAGTGTGATAATAAAAAAAAAAAAAATAAAATATATATATATATATATATATATATATATATAAGTGGATCACCATAAGACTAAAACCTGCTTCACATTCGTAATAACACTAACTCAATCAAATCCCAGACGAAGTGGTGCTTGAACCCTGGGCAAGCGAGTCGTGAAACAGACGGCCAGTGTGCTCTCTACCGCACCTCACCTATCTGATGAGATTTATCCAACTTGCTACGGGTTCGAGTCTCACCCGTTCTTTGATTTACTAAATCCTCAGTCTGCTGAAAAGAAATTCTTTGTGTGGATAGAAGAGACAGCGAGTCTGCTTTATCACACCTTGTCGATTCCTCTCAGAATTTTATATGTCGTTATATCCCCCCTATCTCTCCTGTCTTCCAGTGTCGTCAAGTCGATTTTCCTTAACCTCTTTCAGTAGGACATACCCCTTAGCTCCGGGACTAGTCCTGTTGCAAACCTTTGCTCTTTCTCTGGTTTCCTTACATGCTTGGCTAGGTGAGGGTTCCAAAATGGCGCTGTATACTCCAATATAGACCTAACGTACACAGTATACAGGGTTATAAATGACTCCTTATTTAGATGGAATGCTGTTCTTAGGTTTGCCAGGCTCCCGTATGCTGCAGCAGTTATTTGGTTGATGTGCACCTCAGGAGATGTACTCGGTGTTATACTCGCCCCCAGATCCTTTTCCTTGAGTGAGGTTTGTAGTCTCTGGCCCCCTAGACTGTACTCCGTCTGTGGTCTTCTTTGCCCTTCCCCAATCTTCATGACTTTGCACTTGGTGTCTGAGGGGACAGTCGCGCGCGTTTGTGCTCCGTCAAAAACTGCGTGTCTTGATGGCAGGGAAGGGAACAGAATGCGGGAAATAAGCGTGTGCAACCATAAAGTGCATATACTCCTTTGAACACAAAAAAAAAGGAATATCAGTGAACGCTAAATAGGAAAATAGTGATTATAGTGTCACATAGAGAGTGCCGGTGGAGAAACGGTTACCGTGGGAAATAGGCCTGACCAGCACTAGTGAATTATTGCCGGGTGTCGACACAAGTGGAAATAAACGAATATCGATCCATCTATCTATAAGTAATATAGTGAGTGACAAGGATATATATGTGCAGTGGCATAGTGAACTAAATTGTAGATAAGAGCAATCCATTTATCCCCAAGTATAGCGTTCAGTATATAGTGTAGAAAGGGGAATATCTTACAAGCGACTGGCACTAGCGAACTATTGCCAGAGGCCCAGTGAAGTGTTAATAACGGATAAGAAACTACTATAGTCATAAGATATGAAAAGAGTGATGGTAGCATTGAGGTGCAGGGAATCACAGCATACATAATTTGAGCATACAACCGTTACCTCTACAATATAGTGTAGAAAGGGGAATATCTTACAAGCGACTGGCACTAGCGAACTATTGCCAGAGGTCCAGTGAAGTGTTAATAACGGATAAGTAACTACTATAGTCAACAGATATGAAACGAGTGATGGTAGCATTGAGGTGCAGGGAATCACAGCATACATAAATTGAGCATACGACCGTTAAATACCCAATACATAGTGTACAATATATGGAATATATATATGGGTTGACCACTCACCAGGAAAATTATTGCCAGAGGCGACAGAGAAATGTAAACTATCGTACAGGTGTTATAACGAGGAAAAAAGATTTGAATAGGCAGTGATATAGTGTACTGAATTGTGGATGAGAGTAATCCTTTAAAACCGAGTGCTAGTGTAAGCTATGGTGTAATTATATGGGAACAACTGCTCAAGTTTACGGTCACCCCACTGATCCCCCCACCTCTCCCCCGCCCCTTCGTACCCCAACCAGCGGGGGTTGTTCCCTCCCTACTGGTACCCATACCATGGACCCACTTATCACCAAACCAAGCAAAGTGGAGACGTGGGGATACAAACTGGATAAGTATTAAGCCATAGTAGAAATAATAAAATAAGAGATAGTTGATTGATGTGCAGGGAAACAGTGAACATGCAGTGACTGGATAGTGGAAAAGGATAAACCACCACCCAATCCTCTCGCCACCCTCCCCCTCCGACACCCCAACCAGAAGGGATGGTCCTCACCCCCCCTATTGGCACCCATACCCAATTCTCCTGACCACCGAACTACCTTTCATCACCGAAACCCAGCCACCACCACTACATATAACTGTCCAGGACAAGATAAACAGCAGTGATCATGACAGGAATCAGATGCTGTAGGATGTATGATATATGATGTTATACAACATAAAAGTTTTTAATGGGTAATAAGTCTCCATGCTAATTACATCCCACATACCCATGTATTGACCTATAACACCCACACCTGCGTGCAGAGCTGAAAGGTAAAGTGAAGATCAAGCTCTTGTGGTACCCAGTTGCAAATAGGATACAGGCAGGATGGCAGTACAGTATACCTGTGGGACATGTAGAAAGGCTCTTGGGAAACAATCTAGAATCACATGCAACCTTTGCTTTTCAAAACATCATGTTACCTGTGCAAGAATAAACACTGCAACCAAAAATGACATCTATCTAGATAGGTGTTTCTGGATCTGCAACAGGGATGTGGAACTATGGATAGATATCAGGAAAGCACTCAGGAGGTTAATAAACAATAAACACGAGAAAAAGGAGGAACTATTGAATAGTCTACCTGGAATATATAGAGTATGGGAAGATAGGAGAGGAGTAAAGTCTAACACAGAGAACGCCCAGTCTACAACAACTGACCCAAAAATAAGCAGATACACACTAGAAAAAACACGGGAAACAAAAACAACAGCTAGTTCAGTGCCCAGCCTTAGGGCTGACCCAGACCCAGCCCCCAGCCATTGTGAAAATCTGGATTCAGTTAAAGACTCCTCCACAGCTACCAATGCCATATCCCCTAGTACAGATGTAGTAGTGGAGCCCTCCTCTGGAGTAGACTCTTCTGCAACCATCACAGTCATAGCCCCAGCCCCATCCCCCAGCCCCAGTGCTGACCCAGACCCAGCCCCCAGCCTTACTGCCAGCCCAGACTCTCCTAGGGACACTACCCAAACCACCACAAAAACAGTAAATATACAACCATCATTGCACAAGACCGTGGCCCACAGTACAGATGTTGGAGAGGAGTCTCCTTCCTCTACTGGGGAAAGTAGATGGAATCCAGGACGGGGTGGCCCTGGCTTGGATACTGAGGATTATAGTGCAGTCCCAGAACCTGCAGAAATTGACAACACACCTCCCAACAATTCTCAACCAAAGGTGAATTTGTGCAAATATTATGCTTGGGGCATCTGTAAGCATGGAATAACAGGGGAAAAAAATGGGACATGCAACTTTGACCATCCCAAAAAATGTAGTGACCTCCTGTCTAAAGGAGTGTGTCGCTCTTCTTCCTGTACTTTCTTTCACCCAAAAATGTGCCACTCCTCGGTCCTCCAGAAGCAGTGTTACAACATCGAGTGCCCTGCATACCATCTAAAAGGGACCAGGAGGCACAGACCCCACAGGACAAACAATAGTAGCTACGACTACCCAACTCCAGGTGATTTTTTAGTGGCAGGAAACGAAAAAAGAAAATGGAAGGAAATAACAAAAATAGTCCACCACCTTGGAGCCTTGTTGGACTGGAGGCGCAGCCAGTGGCCACCCATGGCCCTCCAGAATTACAACTACTGATGCCAATAACAAAATCCCCCCAACAAACACAGAATACAACCTCGTTCATATTTGCTAATATACAGGGCCTTAAGCCATCCACCAACAACAAAATACCTTTTATCAGTGGACTTCTAGTGGAGTCTAATGCAATGTTTGCAGCCTTCACAGAGACTCACACAAAAGATCACTTTGACAGTGAAATATGGATAAGTGGTTACAACCTTTTTAGATGCGACAGAAAAAACAGGCAACAAGGGGGGGTTGGCCTGTATGTCAAAGAGTCCCTTATCTGCACGGAGTTGCTGAACACCACAAATGAGGTAGTTGAAGTTCTATCAATAAAGATCGAGAACCAAAACCTAGTCATTGTGGTTGTATACAAGCCACCAGATACAACCTCCCAACAGTTCAAGGAACAGCTACTGAAAATCGATTACTGTTTGGAAAACCTTCCAGCTCCATCCCCAAACATCTTACTGCTTGGTGATTTCAACCTAAGGCATACAAAATGGAAAAATATAGCAAATAATGTTATAGCTGAAACAATCCCCGGAGGTAGCGCAGATGAAAGGTCTCACACACATGAGCTACTAAGTCTCTGCGAAAAACACTCCTTAAGCCAGCAGATAGTGGAGCCAACAAGACTAGAAAACACACTTGACCTTATCTTCACAAATAATGAGGACCTGATAAGAGACATAAGAATATCAAAAACAACTAATTCCGATCACAATCTAATCGAAGTCCAGACGTACATGCATAGGGGTCCTGAACAGCAGAATGCATGTACCGGTGAAGGTGTCTTCACAAAATACAATTTCAACAACAAGAACATCAACTGGGACCAGGTAAACCATGTCCTAAACGAAACATGTTGGGAAGATGTCTTAAATGACATGGACCCAAACCAGTGCCTTGAAAGGATCAACTTCCTGGTAGCCGAAGCATGTTCTAGGCATATTCCCCTAAGAAAGAAGAAGAGCAGGAGTAAACTGGAGAGAAAAAGATGCTCCCTCTACAGAAGACGACGTAGAGTCACTGAGCTCCTCAGGAGTGCTAGAATATCTGATACACGAAAGGAGGCGCTGACCAGGGAAGTGGAAACTATCGAACTTAAGCTAAATGACTCTTACAGGAACCAGGAGAGGCAGGAGGAGCTTAAAGCTATTAGTGAAATTGAAAGAAATTCAAAATATTTCTTTTCATATGCCAAAAACAAGGCAAATACCACATCTAGTATCGGGCCCTTACTCAGACAGGATGGGACTTACACAGATGACAACAAGGAAATGAGTGAAATATTGAAATCCCAGTACGACTCTGTGTTTAGTGAACCACTAATCGGTCTGAGGATCGACGACCCAAATGATTTCTTCATGAATGAGCCTCAAAACTCCATAAATGTATGCCAGATTTCCGACATTACCCTAACTCCGATAGATTTCGAAAAAGCCATTGACAACATGCCTATGCACTCAGCCCCGGGCCCAGACTCGTGGAACTCTGTTTTCATTAAGAACTGCAAGAAACCCCTCTCGCGTGCCCTAAGTACACTATGGAGGAGGAGCTTGGACATGGGTGAGATTCCACAGTCACTTAAAACAACGGATATAGCCCCGCTCCATAAAGGTGGCAGCAAAGCATTAGCTAAGAACTATAGACCAATAGCTCTGACGTCCCACATCATAAAAATCTTTGAAAGAGTGCTAAGAAGCAGGATTGCAAATCACCTGGATTCCCAAAATCTGCACAATCCAGGGCAACATGGGTTCAGGGCAGGTCGCTCCTGCCTCTCACAACTACTGGATCACTATGACATGGCCTTGGATGCACTGGAAGAAAATCAGAATGCAGATGTAATATACACAGACTTTGCAAAAGCATTTGACAAATGCGATCATGGTGTAATAGCCCATAAAATACGTGCTAAAGGAATAACTGGGAAAGTGGGGAGATGGATCTTCAACTTCCTAACAAATCGAACACAAAGAGTAGTGGTCAACAGAGTTAAATCGGAGGCTGCCATAGTGAAGAGCTCTGTTCCACAAGGCACAGTACTCGCCCCCATCTTATTCCTTATCCTCATATCAGACATAAACAGAGATATACACCACAGCACCGTATCATCCTTTGCGGATGATACTAGGATCTGCATGAGGCTGTCATCTGCTGAGGACGCGGTTAACCTCCAAGAAGATATAAACAAAGTTTTCCAGTGGGCGACGGTAAACAATATGATGTTCAATGAGGACAAATTCCAACTACTCCGTTATGGAAAACTGGAGGAGATAATAACTAGAACAGAGTATACTACAGACTCCGGCCATACAATAGAGCGGAAAAATAATGTAAGGGACCTGGGAGTAGTAATGTCTGAGGATCTCACTTTCAAGGATCACAACAGTGCCACGATCGCACGTGCAAAGAAAATGATAGGATGGATAATGAGAACTTTCAAAACGAGAGATGCCAAGCCCATGATGATCCTTTTCAAATCACTTGTTCTCTCTAGGCTGGAATACTGCTGTACATTAACATCTCCATACAAAGCAGGTGAAATCGCAGATCTAGAGAGTGTACAGAGATCCTTTACTGCACGTATAAGTTCTGTCAAGCACCTTAACTACTGGGAACGCTTGAAAGCACTTGACTTGTACTCGTTGGAACGCAGGAGGGAGAGATATATCATAATCTACACTTGGAAAATCTTGGAAGGAATGGTCCCAAATCTGCACACACAAATCACTCCCTACGAAAGTAAAAGACTGGGCAGGCGATGCAAAATGCCGCCAATAAAAAGTAGGGGCGCCATTGGTACACTAAGAGAAAACACCGTAAGTGTCCGGGGCCCAAAACTGTTCAACAGCCTCCCATCAAGCATTAGGGGAATTGCCAATAAACCCCTGGCTGCCTTCAAGAGAGAGCTGGACAGATACCTAAAGTCAGTGCCGGATCAGCCGGGCTGTGGCTCGTACGTCGGACTGCGTGCGGCCAGCAGTAACAGCCTAGTTGATCAGGCCCTGATCCATCGGGAGGCCTGGTCGTGGACCGGGCCGCGGGGGCGTTGATCCCCGGAATAACCTCCAGGTAACCTCCAGGTGGTGGGGTTGAACTCCAGGAGCCAGTTTCTGGACCAAGCCTACACACACACACACACACACACACACACACACACACACACACACACACACACACACACACACACACACACACACACACCCACACACATATATATATATATATATATATATATATATATATATATATATATATATATATATATATTCATAGGCATAAAAATTAAAAAAATATAGGTGCCAAAAATCTAGGTTTTAGATCGGACCAGCGCTGTATAGCCCTTTTAGCTTAGCGCTTCTTTTTGATTATAATAATAATTAGATCGGACCACACGGTACCTGTGGTATTGCCTCGATGTGATGGTACGTCCACAAATGCCACTTAACATTCCAGTCATACATTCACAAAGTATGTATAATAATTCAGAGACACCTTTATACGTGAAAATCCCTTACTCTTCGATGTTTCGCCCACGATAGACGAAAAGTGTTTGATAAAGATCCACTGTGGGTGATAAAGATCCACTGTGGGTGATGAAGCTCCACTGAGGATAATAAAACCCCTCTTGGGTATCTTTAAATTACCTTTTGTCGGCTTTCAACATTGTTTATTAGTATTTATGAGGAAGAAGAGGCGTGGCTACACTTTTACAGGTTGTTGTACCACAGTAGTCACTGGTTAGGCACACAATGAAAAAATCCTGGGCTCGATATCCGTTCAGGTGGAAACATGTTTATCCCTGTTCACTAAACCATAAAAATATACCTGGGTTTTAGAGTAGTCTGCTAATTCCTGTTGCCCGTTTTCGCCTAGCAGTAAATAGGTACCTGTGCGTCAGCTTCTAGGCAGGGCTTAATACTATGGTGTAATATTAAGCACTTCATGCCCTAGTTCACCTAACAGCAAAGACAGGTGTTTAAACACCCGGTGGTAATTAGCAGTGGCAGGTTTTGGAACACCCGGTGTGAACTAAATACTGGGAGAATTAATATTGGTCGAGAACAAAGACGTTGTTGATCCTTCCCACGAAGGTTCCTGTCTCAATAATCACGGGCCACTGTGAAACCACGTCAGCGATAGTGTGAGAGGTGTGTGATTGTGTGTGTGTGTGTGTGTGTGTGTGTGTGTGTGTGTGTGTGTGTGTGTGTGTGTGTGTGTCCACGCCTTTCTGTCTGTCAGTGCCTGTATGTGGAACGCTCCGAGGACATAGCGAGGATGGTGAAAGTAATAGAAGTGTGATTGAAGTGATTGCTGTGAGTGTCAAGTGTGATGTGAATGCCTGACAAGAGTGCCGACTGTGTGAGATGACTGACTGGCGTTATCACCAAGATACTCTTCGTTCCTAGAGAATTCTTCAAATATGGGTCATACTCCATACAATCACGAGAGAGAGAGAGAGAAAGAGAGAGAGAGAATACGTAAGCACATGAGAAAAAGAGCATCTTTCAACCATTATGTGGGTGTATGAGGCAACAATAATGCAGCAGTAAGCTTGTGCTGCACCCCTTCCAATCTTTCTGGTCACTGCCGGCGTAAAATTGAAGAAAAAAAACATAGCGCATTGGAAAATATACATAGAATTAATTGGAAAAGTACAAGTGGATGAAAGGCACTGGCTACAGTTTCCTACACTCATCTTTAGTTATTCTACTTCAACTGTTGGAACTGTTCCACTGCCAGAAACGGCGCTGTGCCTACCACTAATTCTGCTTGTTGCTACAACTAATTCTGCTTTTAAATGCTGTACATTTCCCAAGAATGATGGACTGAATACATCGACTCCAGGTTGAGGGACTTATTACCTCAAACTCCTCCTTTTCCATCTTTCTTCTCTGTATTGGACTGAAGAAGCCACTGGCTGGCGAAACATTTCCAGATGTGATGTGAACAACCGGATACCCTGAGTGGTTTTGGAAATTTCATCAGGATGCCAGTAGCATCTATATATAGAGAGGATATTTTTTCAAGTTGAATCCAATGCTTACAAAGTGTATTTTATTCGATTTTACGTAAACAAATTTGCTTGGGAGAATATTTCAGAAGTCCACAACTCAACAAAATAAACCTTGTCCTTATTCGTGCTCAACATCATTTCACCGAGATTCATTCTATTGTACAATTGTATCTAACTGCACTTCAAAAAAGATCCTAATGTTGTGTGTGTTGAAATTTGAAGATTTGTATCAGGGTCACTCGTACCTTCCACTTACTGAGGGATAGCAAGTTTAGCGATTTAACTATTGTTTCATAACCTTGGGATTTTAATAAAAGTATGAGATTTGGTGCTCTTCTCTCTACCCTCCCAAATTTACGTTTCATGAAAGGGTCCGACAAGACCATTGTAAATAGTTAATATTGTTTCATGCATTTTTATGCTCGAAATTTCTTGCCGGGAAGCCAGGCATATTGTTAGCGTTGCTGCTTGTAACGAGATATTGATTGCCTTGTATATTTCAAGTCATTGCTTATTACTATTCCAAGGTCGGCCCTTCCTTTGTCGCTGTGAGTGCGTTTAAAAATATGTTAAACTCATATTTTATATTATTATATCCAAAGTCCATTATCTCGCAAGTGTCTACTTAGAGAGAGAGAGACAGAGAGAGAGAGAGAGAGAGAGAGAGAGAGGGAGGCCAGCCCTTTGTTCTGATCTCGCCACCACCGATTGGAATGCTCTTCTCCAAGGAGATGTTGACAACGAAGTGAAAGCCTTCACTAGACACATCCTTAATCTACAACAAGAACACATTCCTCACCGGCACTATGTGACGAAACCTAGAGATCAGCCTTGATTTGGCTTTTGTTGTAGAGAGGCTGCTACTGCTTAGTACAAGGCATGGCAAAGGTGTAAGAGACATCCTACCACCCATAACAGGAACTTGCACAGGCCATCGCTAAATGGCAGGTAGACAAAAAAAGAAAGCTAGCATCAGGTTGGGTAGGCTCCAAAACCTGGTGGTCCCTAGTCAAGGACAGACAAGGTTATTTGCCTGATGAACTCATTCCACCTCTAAATAGTCAGGATGGGACCACCTCTACCAGTAGTCAAGAAAAAGCTAACCTTTTTGCCGAACACTTTGCTACCAAAATGCAAGTTCCTGATCCAGCAACGGACCCTCCTTGGCTAGCTGCAAGAACTGTGTCAAAGCTGTCAGTGATGACAACAAGGCAGGCGTATTTTCTTTTTAAATCGCTTGACCAAGAAAAGGCTGTGGACACAGACAAGTTGAGCCCAAGATTGCTGAGAAGATGTGCAGACCAGCTAGCAGCACCTCTAATTCGCATCTTTCAGCACTGCCTAGTACAGTGTAAATGGCCTTCTCTGTGGAAAGAGGCAAATGAAATACCTGTTCACAAAAAGAGCAGAGCAGAAATCAGCAACTACAGACCAGTGTCACTGCTGTCAGTCACTCTCAAGATCCTTGAGACAATAATCTCAAGACAAATGACAGTTTTTTGACTACCACTTACTACTTTGTGATCGTCAATATGGCTTCAGGAAAGTTACTCTGCTGATGATCTGTTGTTAAACCTCTCCACTAAATGGCACCAGTCACTGGATGAATCTAAAGTAGCTGTGTGGTAGCACTGGACATTGATGGTGCTTTCGACCGGGTGTTGCACCAGGGCCTCTTAGCAAAACTGTATGCTCTGGGAATTGCAGGCTCTACGCTGTGTCTCCTCAGCGCTTCTTTTTGATTACAATAATAATATTGGGGCAAGTGTTCCACAAGGAAGCGTGCTGGGACCATTGTTTTGGAATGTCTACTTCAGGGACATATGCGGACGACTGTACACTGACATTCCCTTATCCAAGAGAAGAAATGCCAGCTGCTCTAAGCTACATCAGTCACCAGCTAAGAGCTATATCACCTTGGGGAAATAGATGGCAAGTAACATTTGCACCTGAGAAAACACAAATGATAATGGTCTCTAGGCACCATGAGGGTAATGCCGGTGCAGTAGTAAGCATGAATAGAAGGGTGTTGGTACCTGAGGAAGAAGCTGATATCCTTGGGGTGAAATTTGACTCCAAACTGACCATGAAGAATCACGTTGTAAATCTTGCAAACAAGGGAACCAGGAAGCTTACAGCAATTCGCCGTATCTCGCATCTGCTTGACAGTAGGGGTTGCAAGATTCTGTATGAGGCACAAGTACGATCACACCTTGAGTATGCTTCACTTTCTTGGTTTGCCTGCCCCCCCTCTCATCTGCGACTGCTTGACAGAGTATAGAACAGAGCAAGACGTCTCATCTCTCGTCTGGACCCATCCTTGATAGATCTGTCGTTTCAGCAGAGCCTTCAACATAGGAGGGATGTGGGTGGCCTTACTGTTATGTACAAGGCCAATATTGTCAAAGTACCACACTTGGATCCACTTCGAGGGCAGCGTGAAGCAAGCGTCTATACCACAAGACGGGCAGAAAGCAGCAACTTCACTCTGGCTGTACCCTTCTCCAGAACATCACTCCATCTGAGATCTTTTATCTCCAGGATGACTCGAGTCTGGAACACATTCGTACAACATTATGATGTCAACGAGATAAAGTCAGTTGATCAAATGAAAATACTGGCCCACAGATGGCTGCAGCATCATCCTGTTCCCGACTTGTATGTTTCCTAACAAAAATTCTTTCAAATAAGGTGATGTAGGTAACAGCTCTTAGCTTGTCAATAAAGCTATGGATCCTTAACCTAACCTTGTCAAATCCTGTGTAAAAGAGAGAGAGAGAGAGAGAGAGAGAGAGAGAGAGTACCCGGCCTCCGGTTTCACTTTAAATCCCCAGCCAATTAAAGCAACCTCACGCATTCCATTGCACACTCCCAAGCCCAAGCAATTAGATAATCTTAAGCATTTCATCTTTCTCAATCTACAAATTAAAGCTACCTCACGTATTTCAATTAACTCTCACGCTGAAAAAAATGATGTATTGCGTATTTCCCTCTCATTCTCTCCGTTTTAACAATTTCTCATCATATTCAGTCTTTGCTACATACTTGTTGCAAGCACCTAGTCTCCTTGCAACGATGCCAACTCACGCAATTCACTCTGCACGCAACGAAGCAGCCACGTCACGCAAATTCTCGCAGTCACCCGTAGCATTATTATTATTATAATCAAGGGGAAGCGCTAAACCCGGAGGATTATACAGCGCCTGGGGGGGGGATGTGGAAGGCATTCAGGCTTAATTCGGGGAACTGGAGCACAGATCCAATTCCCTAAATCAAGAGCCCCTCACCAACATCAAGGAACCTTCCTTGAGGAGCAATCACCCGTAACACGATATTGTCACGGAATCCATCACTTCATCTAGGAGGAGGTATTTTGTCAGGGGAAATGCGAACCATTCCTGGAAATGACGAAGACTTGTGAAACATAGTAAATCTTTATTAAAACTACGTTTTGCTCAAGGAGAGCTTAATCAAGTTAAATTAGCAGAATAAAACTGGGGTAAATTAATAACAGAGGATTTAGTAAATCAAAGAACGGGTGAGACTCGAACCCGTAGCAAGTTGGATAAATCTCATCAGGTAGGTGAGGTGCGGTAGAGAGCACACTGGCCGTCTGTTTCACGACTCGCTTGCCCAGGGTTCAAGCACCACTTCTTCTGTGATTTGATTGAGTTAGTGTTATTACGAATGTGAAGCAGGTTTTAGTCTTATGGTGATCCACTTATACATATATATATATATATATATATATATATATATATATATATATATATATATATATATATATATATATATATATATATATATATATATATATATATATATATATATATATATATAATATGGATGGTGGTCTAGTGGATAGCGATGTGTACTTTGTTCAGTTCACACAGGTGTGGGCATGGGAAAGCAGGATCGAGTCCTGGCCAAGCCTCAGTTCTGTTAATGATGTAAACAGAAGGGTGGCGACTGGTGATAGATCCCTGAACGACAGGAAATGCTCGTCATATTTTCTAACATCTGTAGCTCCTGCTCACCAAGCAGAAAGTAGGTACCTGTGTTTTTTATCTGACTGGTGTAGGTTGCATCCTGCAGCCCATGCTCACAGAGCAGTTAGTAAGTACCTGGGTGTTTGTTACATACTGGAAAAAGAGTTATAAATTATGAGTTATCCTGAACTCGGCGTGAATATGAGCAGCAAGGCAGAGTCCATGATGTGCCAGTGAAAAAGTTCGCAAAAAATCAGGTGACCCCCAGAACCTTTGCATTGTTGTGGCTCTCCTCCTTTCTCTCCTTATTCACACTGAGTTCAGGTATATTTTCAGCAATGTCCTAGCTGATCAATATGGCATCCTTAATCAGAACGGTTCAAATTCCAAAATGATGGTATATTAGATATAGTAAACACAATGAACTTCAAAGACAATGAACACAGTGATCTCTTATACCTTCCATCTCACACATGTCCTCCAGTTCCACATGGGATCAATTATATATCTGGAAGAACGGTAAACTGCTGGTGTGAGGGCGTTCTTGTGTATCTCTCCTGGCCTACACGTACACCCTGTTAAGTGCAGGTCGGCAGGGTGGTGCTGTTGATCACAGGAAAAGACAAAAGCTTTGTATAGGCACTTGGCTCACTAGTACCACTTCGTATGAATAGGATGAGAAATCTATGGCCCCAGGAAAAAGCATGCCATGGGTTTCCTCATAAGAGCTGGGATCCAGTCTCATTGATACCAGCCAAGTTCCGGGGGAGGGGAGGCAAAGTGTTTAGGATCAAATCCTTAAATGGTCTGAGAAAAGCATTCAAAATATTTCGAGGGGGGCCAATGTATGTAGAACGAGTGGGCGAAATGTCTCGATGCTATTCATATAAGTTAGGTCCTGTAAGATATGATGTTGTCTACTGGCTGCTTATAATTATGGCCGAAAGAGGAAGTAACATAATCTTGACACAACAAATGATTTCGAAGTCATAATAGAAATGAAGATTAGCTTCACTTGCCTCTCTTAGTGACTGGACAAACAGTTGTACGAAATGGTCATGGGCTCACCACTTACTGCAGTCATGGGTAATCTGTATGTGAAGCTACTATAAGTGGTATCAGTAAACACCAGCTGCTACCCAGAAATGCTTACCAACCCAAAAATTTGGCACCACTAAGCGCCAGCTACTGCAAGTGATAAAACTGTACACCAGCTACTTAAGTGTTACCACTAAATTACTGTAGGAGGTAATACTAAACACCAGCTACTATAAGTGGCGGCATTGAAAATGAATTATAACCGGTAGCACTAAGCACCAGCTACAAGTGACAGCATAACCACTTACCAGCTACTACAAGTTGTAACTCTAAACATTTACCAGTCGTAACACTTTGCAGTACCAACCAATGTAACTGATAGCACCTAACACCAAGTAGCACAAAATATCAGCTACAAGTATTAGGTCAAAAGAACAAAAAAAAAAACACCTATCCTCTACTTCAAGTGGTTGCAATTATTTCTGAGCAGCGGAAACAATACAAGTGAAATCAAAGAGAATCCGCTGAGCTGTGTCAATAAGCAGCTTTATGTGATAATTCTCTGTTAATGGGTGAGTTATGGTTCGAGGGTCAGACTGTACGAGGCAAGGCGAGAAGTTGAGTGTGTGTGTAAGAAGTCAGAAAGGAAAAGATAATGTGGAATGGGTGAGAAAAAAAGAGCGAGGTGGAAAAATGATAAGAGAGACGGGAATGCGGGCGATAGAGTGAGAGGAGTGAAGTTGTGTAGACAAGAGGGAAGAGAGAGAGAGACTGAATGACTATGAGACTTAAGTAGAATAAAGGAATCTCCTGCTGAGATTCCTGCAGGGATACATCAACAGGTACCACATCAATAGGACAAAAATAAGTGCTACTGGGTAACTGCCTGCGTTGTTAGACGTTGAGTTCACTTCCTCAGTGATCGGTCCTTACCCCTCACACTTGCATGTAAAACTGCTATATTCGATACTTTAAATCTGAGAAAAAATGCTCATCATTTGTGGCTGAGTACCTCAGAGAGACTTGGGTAGAGTGAAGCAGAGGTCGAAGTGAAAGATTAGTTTCAGTGTTGATAAATGCAAAGTAATACAATTTGCATTTGACTGATTTCCTAAGACAGTTTTGTTAATGCTCGATATTAACGAAATCATATGTTCATCCATCAAATATCTGATCATTTCTGTGCGAAGATTATTAGATATGCTCGAACGGGATGTTTCACATAGTTCCCTGAAGAATTTTATATTATACATGCTTCCTCCAACTTATCGCTTTCATTTGGCTCATAACTCGAGAATGCTTCAGCCAACCAGCTGTATAATGAGACGTTACTTTTTGTTTTTCAGGATCGAAGCGGAGTACTCGACCTTCACGATCCTTTCAATCACATAACAATTACAGATTTTAGCGAGACTAATTTATGTAATCTTAGTTTCCATTTATAACGCACCTTTAGTCACCGTTTTTACACTATAGTAACCTCTCTTAATCGGCTTTAAATTTATGTTCCCGCCATATCTTTCTTATCTCTAGTTCCTAGGAAGGTTCAGACAATTCTCGTTTGCTCACCTTTCAAAACCCAGTTGAGTATGGTTTGAATCTCATTCTCAAGATAAAGCAATCCAAGGACATCTTATCGAGTTGTCAAGCCTCTTATTTGTATTACATGCATTCTATTCATGGTATTATTAATCAAATCGCTCTTTGCATGCAACAATAGTTGTCGTACATATTTAGCAGGCACAAAGACTTATTTTGCTGGGTACCTGGACATGCCGATGTCCAGGGTAGTAAGTATACAGATACCTGGTCACAGACCGGGTCTCGGGGGCGTTGACTCCCGGAACTCTCTCCAGGTAAACTCCAGGTAAACACTTGTTCTGTCGGCTGTTTATATATGCAATACCAGTTACTCGCATGAGTGTTCCTTTCTCGGACTATTTTCCAGTACATCTTAAATAACTTCAATACACTATAAATAATTACCAGTAGGAGAACAATTGACCGCAAAGAATAAGTACAATAATTATATGAGTTTACATCACTATGTAAATGATCATGAAAATGATGTTTACGCAGGCCATATTGATGCAATAATATATAGCAAGAACATTATAAATTCATTGTTCTCACTGATGAGAGGTTCAAGGTTACTGAAAAGTTGTGCTTAGAAGCAAATGTATTAATGATGCCTTCGTGCTCAGCTTCTTGGCTTTTTTCACGTTTATAGATATAAATGAAATATCACTTATTCTGCTATTACTTATGTTAACCCTCATGTAGATTTCTATTAGGCCAAAAAAAATAATAATATACGTATACATACTGCAGAATTAACTGGTCAAGTTACACTGATGTATGCCAGCTCATACAGAGTTGTAAAAACGTCATGTTGTGGAGAAGTGATAATGTAAGTTGCACATATGATGCTTAACACTTTAATCTTACTCATAGATTCCTTTTCCAGAATATAATAATATTTCTCTAGAAATGAAGCTCTCTGAGAGTTCATTGTTACATAAGTAGTTTGAAAATAGCCAACTTAATTCATTGGTTAACTTGCATACAGAATTCATGAGTAGTTATTTTCCTACGATATCCAAGTTGAGAATCAACAGCAAACTCCTGTCATTGAAGATAGAGTTGAGCAGGACAGTACATCCTTCCATTAAGTTTCTAAGTTTCTATTCGAACATAGAGAAGAGCTGCGGAAAACCTGGTAAACACAGGGTTTTACACTTAAGTAAAATCTGAAGGCTTGAGGGTGAACCACCTCCCCCATACCTTCCCACTGCTGCGCGTAACCACTACCTGTAAACGGTAGTAGGAAATTTATTTTGCACCTCATATCTATTCTGTCGACGATATTGTCTGATTTATTCACCCTAAATCTATCCTGTGGACGGTAGTGACTAGATTGTGGGCCCCAGGCATGTCACTAGTTTATTGTACTCTCAAATATCTATCTTTTTTTCGGAAGCAACAAGTTTATTGTGCACCCTGTACATATATACCCAGTGGATGGTATTGGCTACTTTACTCTGTGCCCTATATTTATCCTGTGGACAGTAACAGCTAGTTTACTGTGCGTTCCCATCTATCTAGTGGATAGTTCTGGTTTATTGCTCAGTTCATTTCTAACCTCTGGAAGGCAGTGGATGGTTTATTGTGCTTCATGTATCTATCCTGATGACAGAAGGGGTTAGAGTGTTGTGTTCCCATATATTTATCCTATTGAAGATATCGGTTAGTTTATTTTGCACCTCATTTCTATGCTGGGGACGCTAGTAACTAGTACATCGTGCACTCAATATGCATTGTTTAATCAGTAGAGGCTAGTATATTGTGTACTCTACATCCACTCTTTTGAAGCAGCAAACTAGTTTATTGTGCCCCTATGTCCATCCTGTGAACATTACTGGCTAATTTATTATGCATTCTACATTCACTGTATGAATAATAGTAGGTACTTTATTGAGCATTCTACATCCAGCTTCTGGACGGTACCTGCTCATATATTGTGCACATATTTATCCTGAGGACGGAAGCGACTAGTTCACTCTATACATATATGGACTACAATACTTCTCATGCAAGTCTGCAGTGATGCGTTTTGGCAACTACAATATTAAAACGGTACCCTCTTCCAGACAAGTACACCGTCCCATAAGACAACGGAGAGATATGAACCTTCCGTTTGATGTATATGGGTCACTGTGCATGGGAAACAGTGCTCAGTTTAGCCTCCTACTGTCATGCTTTCCCCGGGGGAGCTAAAGCCTTGCCTGCACAGCAAAAACGACGACGATTATAAATATTATAATTATGTACATAATAATTATATAATTATAATATTTATTATAAATATAATAATCTCGGCTCGCTCCCTGATATGCGAAGGAGTTCAGTGATCCATACTATACTAGATGTTTATTCGCGCATAATAATGAACTTGAATTCACAATAATGACTCCACTAATACTCGTTTATTTAAGTAGTTCTTTTGAAAATTCAGATTTAATTACAAGTCTGGAAATGATTCATTTCTCTTGCGACTGCAGAATCATATATTATTCATGACCTGCATATTTTTTTGTCAATTCATGCATTTTATAATTAATTGTTAGCATGTTTTGACTTTAACGTTTGGAAATATAGGTTATGTTTTTTCTCTGTCTAACGGTAGGTCTTTCTGACTACAGTTTCTGCATGTCCCTCTGATTTTCTATCTGCTTGTCAGACAGCTGCCGTCATATGTGTGAGCGGATGTTTTTGAGAGATATATTCTCAAAAAAATCCTTCACGGACAAAGCCGCGGGGGTTTTGACCCCCGAAAACCCCTCCAGGTTTTCCAGGTTTGTAGATAATGTGGCCGTGGCCGTGTTTTAAGAGCTAAATTCACTATCCGAAGCGAACTTTATACAACCATTCCATTTCTTAATACATATAGCTACAGGAATAATAGAATATGTAAATTTAATGTTTAGAGTAAGGCAACAAACATATGTTCATGTATTAACAGAAACTAACATAAAAACACGAGTTAAACAGCGCATTTGCGTCTGTTTGTGCGAGCCCTGAAGATACGTAGCCTCGAGTTTTATAATAGCAGCAGAACCTCGCTCAGAGTATTACAATCTTCATCTCCCACGAGCTCTTGAATGCTTTAATATATGTTATTTTTATACATAACACAATAAAAGAGTTGATAAATAATTTTCCCAAAGTATCTTTGATCTATATACGAGTATATTGTGTTCGTCGTGAAAGATGGGATAGCTTTTATCTTGGACCAGCTAGGACGGTACTCACGACTATAGTTAAGCACCATAAATAGACTGGCCAATATATACACAAGGGATGAATTCTAAAGAATTCATCCCTTGTTCAACTGAATATTATAGAATTCTCCTTTATAAAGCAGCAGCTCAACACGTTACTAATTTGACAGCATTTTAATATAGAATGTTGTTCATGGTTTCAAGGTTTTCACAAAATTGAAGTCCTCCATGCCAAAAAAGGCTGATTTTAGGAATTAAGGCAAGCTTCCTTGCAGACTAGAGTTTGGCTACCATGTTTATTCGTATATTATTTATTTATTTATTTTTTAAATCGAGCAGTTGGGTAACCATTTCGTAGCTATAGTCAGAAGTATGTGCTTTGTAAACATATTTAGATTGTGAATGTCACCGTTCTTGCTGAATGCCTAGTATGAGCCTGCTTTTGTTTTGCAACAATATTTTATTATATTTAAGTTCAAACTAGGATGTTCCACCTCATCTTAGAAACTTATAAAATATGCTCTCTAGATTCTTCATCATAACTCCTCTGAAGATGAGTGCAAACGTTTCAACAATTCACTTTTTTTCAATTCTGTTATTTTTTACTGTGGTATTTTACATTTCTGAAGTCACATGTTTAATAGAGAACCATGTGATGAATGGTTTGAAAAACCGACAAGTTGAAGATTGAGACACTTATGCAGCATATGGGAATCTTTATTCAGGAAACGTTTCGCCACACAGTGGCTTCATCAGTCCAATACAAAGAGGAAGGCGTAAGGAGAGGAGGAGAATGAGGTAATCAGTCCCTCAACCTGGAGTCGATGTGTTCAGTCCATCAATTTTGTAGAATGTACAGCATAGGGCCGTAGACGTGGCTTATATACTGTAGTGAGGTGACGTGAAGCAGGTGGAGGCGGGGTCATAGTGGTACCATCCACTAGTCGAAGTAGGTCTTCGTCCAAAGGTTGAACAAGTGTTGAAGAATTCTTTGTAACAAGATCCCATGATGCTGCAGTGTCTGACAGTTGTGATGAATGGTTTGAAAAACCGACAAGTTGAAGATTGAGACACTTATGCAGCATATGGGAATCTTTATTCAGGAAACGTTTCGCCACACAGTGGCTTCATCAGTCCAATACAAAGAGGAAGGCGTAAGGAGAGGAGGAGAATGAGGTAATCAGTCCCTCAACCTGGAGTCGATGTGTTCAGTCCATCAATCTTGTAGAATGTACAGCATAGGGCCGTAGACGTGGCTTATAATATAATATAAGCCACGTCTACGGCCCTATGCTGTACATTCTACAAGATTGATGGACTGAACACATCGACTCCAGGTTGAGGGACTGATTACCTCATTCTCCTCCTCTCCTTACGCCTTCCTCTTTGTATTGGACTGATGAAGCCACTGTGTGGCGAAACGTTTCCTGAATAAAGATTCCCATATGCTGCATAAGTGTCTCAATCTTCAATAGAGAACCATACAATGACCGAATATATTAAGAATAACCTGTGTTTTATGGTAACTAGGGATGCCACAGCAACTAACTTTCTATTCCAGCAGCTCATTGCTGCAGTTCAGAGAAGTAATGCTTATTGTTTACTGGGTGCACACACCAGCTGTGAGGAGCTGAATTAGATTTATATAACACAATTTCCACAAACACATAAATACGTACTGGTTAGATATTCCTCAAGCCTCATGTAAATGTCATCTTGTACCATCAATGTATCTTTTAAGCCTTGTGTACCATATTACACAATAAATTATGCTACCTGTCAAAATAAAAGATAGGGTGGAAGTGTAATATTCAGATGGGAAAATCCAAATATTTTTCTTGCTCGATGCCATTTTATCCGCTTCTCAGAATATATATAAAGTTGAAGCCTATCTGAAGAAGCATTCTCCAGTTATTTCAATGATTTCAAGGAGTCCAAGTTTAATACAAAAAATTATTTACTTAGAAATTTATCTAAACACAAACGATACTTAAAGAGAACTATCCTGTCCGTTGATATATGAGTCACTAAACATTAACGGTGTTCAGAAGAGGTTGACTCAAATATATTTAAAGTGACTTAACGGTAAGTAAAATTTCACGCAGTGAAATTTGGAGTACCATTTGGAGTACCATTTGGAGAAGATAAAATAGTGGTCAGAAAAAGCGGCAGATGTTAGTTACAACATCAGTGTTTTGTTAGTTATCAAATCAGGGTTGTGCTGGTGGTGTCATCAGTATTTGTTAAAGGCAACACCCCTCTTATTGTGTTGAATTACCTGGAGTATACCTGGAGAGGGTTTCGGGGGTCAACGCTCCCGCGGCTTGGTCTGAGACCAGGCCTCGTGATAACATCAGTGCTGGGGTTATGGTAACATAAGTTCACAATAGCCACACTTAGAATTTGAGACTTGGCAATGGTTCAGGATAGACCGAAATGTCGTCATATTACGTGTTATGCGAAATGTTGCAACGATTGTATTGTCACTTTTTATTCGCAGAAAGATCAGTGTTGCATTAATGGCAACACCAGCGTTATGATAGTGATAACTTCATTGCTGTGCTACTGATAGCATCACTGTTACATTAGTGATAACATCAGAGTTTTGTTGAAGGAAAGATTGTACGTGTGTGGCGTTCGTGGGAAATATCTTACTGGATCATGTTTGAATGATTGAATATGTTGACACTATGTTCAGAGGAATCTTACGTAAAATAGAGAATGAAAATATCTAACGACTTCTTGCAATAAGTGGACGTTCTGAAGGCCAGGTGAAATTATTTAGGAACCGATTAAGTGATGGTGGAGAGCCATAAATATATTATTACTACTCAACGTTTAAATAGCAGTTAATATAAATTAAGCTTAAATGTGTGTAATTGTCAGAATTCCGATGACAGAACTATATACTTAATCTAACTGTTAAACAAGTACAGATTTGACAGTACAGAAATCTACGGAATAAAGAAACATATGCAATCCTTACGACATTAAACTGTAAACGTTTCACCCCTTCATTTAATATGGAGAACAAAAAAATACAGAATATATACGAGGAGGAATTCAGGTGAGTTATTCGTGGTGAGGTCCGTTAATGTCAGGTGTTCTGGTGTGTGGGAGGGTTATATCAGTTTCCTGCGCAGTGTCCTTCTTTACCACCAACTTAGTGTTTTTTCCATCTCATAAGTGTGGAATTGAGACACTTATGCAACATATGGGAATCTTTATTGTAGAAACGTTTCGCAATACAGTGGCTTTATCAGTTTTATGCAAAGCAGGAAGGTATAAGGAGAGGAGTTTGAGGTAATCAGTCCCTCAGCCTGGAGTCGATGTGTTCAGTCCATCAATCTTGTAGAAAGTACAGCATAGGGCCGTAGCAGTGGCTTATATACTGTAGTCAGGTGAGGCGAAGCAGGAGTAGGCGGGGTCATAGTGGTACCATCCACTAGTCTAAGTAGGTCTTCGTCCTAACATTGGACAAGTTTTGAAGAATTCTTTGTATCAAGATCCCATGATGATGCAGTGTCTGACAGATGTGATGAATAGTTTTGAAAACCGACAAGTTGAAGACTAGTGGATGGTTCCACTATGACCCCGCCGCCTCCTGCTTCGCCTCACCTGACTACAGTATATAAGCCACTGCTACGACCTTGTGCTGTACTTTCTACAAGATTGACGGAAGGAACACATCGACTCCAGGCTTAGGGACTGATTACCTCAAACTCCTCCTCTCCTTGTTGTTTCTTGCTTTGTATAAGACTGATGAAGCCACTGTGTGGCGAAACGTTTCTTCAATAAAGATTCCCATATGTTGCATAAGTGTCTCAATTTTTCAACTTGTCGGTTTTCAAAACAATTCATCACATCTCATAAGTGTTGTGAATTCCTGTGTATCACACAAGTGTTGTTCAAACTGTCTCTACTACATGCATATTTGTGTTCACCAAGGCACTAGTTCAAGCCCTTGGCTGACTTACTAATATATACATTATCAGATTTCCTGCATGGGATAATATATACACCTGTGCTGGCCTCCCCAATCCTAGCTGGTCTTTTCTTAACTAAATCATTGATGGTTCATGAAGACATAGTGACCATTCTTATTTTGTAACTCTCTAGAACCTTGGTAACATTTTTTTGCTACTTCGATAAAAGGAGGAACTATGAACTTAGCGAGTGAGCGTTCCTGTGCTACGGTATTGATGATTCAGTGCTCCCGTCTCCTAGAGTCATTAGCGAGTGAGCGTTCCTGTGCTACGGTATTGATGATTCAGTGCTCCCGTCTCCTAGAGTCATTAGCGAGTGAGCGTTCCTGTGCTACGGTATTGATGATTCAGTGCTCCCGTCTCCTAGAGTCATAAGCGAGTGAGCGTTCCTGTGCTACGGTATTGATGATTCAGTGCTCCCGTCTCCTAGAGTCATTAGCGAGTGAGCGTTCCTGTGCTACGGTATTGATGATTCAGTGCTCCCGTCTCCTAGAGTCATAAGTGAAGCTTTGGGAAAACATTAATCCTGCGAACACTTGGAAAAATGTTACCATAAAACTAATGCAAAACGAAGCCTTCAGAATTATTCTTGACTGTCATAAAACTACCAGAGTTCTTAACATGAGGAAGGAGCTTGGTGTTCCCAGTATCAGTGATAGGATTATTGAGATTAATACTATTAATGACAATAAAATATTAGGAAAGGACCCTAACACACTTAAATCAAATCTTATTGTATGTCTAGAAGTAAATAAATACTGATATAAATCTGCATGAACTGAATCACTGTAGACAACAAGAGCATTTCACTCCTCAAGCCAAGTTGTATTCATTTAATGCCAAATATCTGAAGGCCCTTACTAAGCTCATCACTAGCAGTCTCTTTCTTAAAACACTTATAAAAGCAACTGCTCAAGAAAAAAAATATCCCCTGTTAGTAATATATCACAAGTAATATACACTGATGGATTTAAGCAGGAGTCTACTGACGGGGCTGTATCTGCTCTTCTTGCCACCTCCCCAGATAAGGACGATAGCAACTACGTTGAATTAGGAATGCGAATTAGCAACTGGGCATCTACTGTGCCCAGGTTAGAAACTTGTTCTGGACTGAGAGATAATGATTGTAAATAATTTCGCCCGTTTGCAAAGTATTGAGTGTGTGTGTGTGTGTTTGATATATAATATATAATATATAATATATATATATATATATATATATATATATATATATATATATATATATATATATATATATATATATATATATATATATATATATATATATATATATGCAATAAGATCATAGTAAACAGGTGATTTCAGAATATGCAAAACAACCACTGTGAAACAAGAGTGAAATTCCAAACACTTTCGTGACTTTTCACATTATCAATGTGAGAAGTCACGCTTGGAATTTTCACACACACACACACACACACACACACACACACACACACACACACACACACACACACACACACACACACACACATATATATATATATATATATATATATATATATATATATATATATATATATATATATATATATATATTAGTAACAACACTGCGTTTTAGCCCACCTCATGGTGAGCGAAAATTCCACGATGCTGTAACCCACGGGAACATACAATCCTACAAGAATCACGCACCCAGCAGAGCTAGGTGTTGTATGGTGATCCGAGGACATACGATGGGGTGGGTGCCTTAGATTTAATTTCATTCTACTCCCTGTTTCGTGTACTAGCCTCCACAAGCAGAACAGAATGAAATTAGCTCTGAGGCACCCACACTATCGTATGTCCTCGGATCACGGTACAACACCTAGCTCTGCTGGGTGCGTGATTCCTGTAGGATTGTATGGTCCCGTGGGTTAGAGCGTCGTGGAATTATCGCTCACCATGAGACGGGCTAAAACTACACGGGTTCGATCCTCCGGCTAGTCGCAGTGTTGTTTTTGATTAAATAACACTCGTTCGTTGTTACAATACGATATATGTATATGTATATAATTACCAAGTACTGGTATATTGAAACAGACAGACTTATTATTAAAGGTAGAAACACTCAGCAGTCATCTGTATATTATCAATATTATTAATTTAAATTCTTGTGGCAGTCCAAAAACAAGAACAATTTACTCCTGTGATTAACTATTTGACAGGAAAATAATCTCCGTTTATTTCCCGCATCTTCTTCGCGTTTGACAAGATTGGAGTCTGACATCGTCTGATATCATGATAGTCCCTGACGTCACTTATTTGATTTGACAAAACTCATAACCCTTCTGATAATGAAACATGTTATAACAGTTATGGCTGTTAATAAGACTCTTACAAGTGATAACAAGCTCTTGAAAACATTATTTGCTCATACTGGTAATAATTAACGCTAATGCATGTAAACCCAGTCTCACTAATTTTAATTAATTTTAAAATGATTCTTCCCCTTGCTCATTAATGTTAAATATTTTTAATTTGGTACAGATAAATGAAATGATTTTTAACAGATAAATAATTAATTCATTCATGTTACAGCTGACAGATAATAAAACCATTTGGCTAATAAGTACTAAATACATTCTAACTCATGGTAACAAATGTTAAACTGATTTATTTGGTTTTTCAACAGCAATCTGAATAAGTCTTAAGTTAGCTTGTGGACAAAACACTAAGCATGGAAACGCATAGCCAAGAACATCCGTAAAAGCACTGAGTAATAGCAAACAATTCCTGCATATGCTCGGGGTATAGTCCGCAAAGCGCTGACAAATGGCTGACAAATCCTACAGATGCAGCAGCATCTTCCAGGCGGCTGGTAATCTCCTTCATCTCCCCGCAGATGGCAGCAGATGCCCACCAGCGCAGTGCCAACAAAAAGGCAAATGACTAAGGTAATTCTCTCCAAGTGGTGCTAGTAGACACATGGTTCACGGCAATTCCCTGCAAGTGGTACTAGTAGACAGATGGTTCAAGGTAATTCCCTTCTTCGGGTGGTACTGCAAGTAAGGTCAATTGGAGTCACCTAGCTTGGCCAGCTTCACCTACCATCAGCAGTAAAGACCAGGCTTGTGCAGGATTGCCTACCACCCTCTTCCTTTCTTTATTCTTCTATCCTAATTCCCTCCCTCCCTTCTTTCTCCCTGCCTTAATTTTCTCCCTCTATTGTCTCTTCCTCCCTCCAACCATCTCTTCCTCCCTGCTTCCATCCCTTATTCGTTTCTTCCTTTTTCTGCTTTTCCTCCGTTCTCGCTTTCCTCCTTCGCTTCACTTTACCTCACTTTAGCCCTCATTGATCTCTGTTTCTTATCTCAGCTCCCACTTCATCTCTATTCCCGTCCCTCCCTGCGTTTTTTACCCTCTTCTTTCAGTTTCCTCCCTTCTTTCTTTCATCCACTCCACTTTCCTTCTTTTTCCTAACCCGCATTTCTGTCTCTCTCCCACCTCTGTTAATCTTCCCACTTTCACCCACTTACCTTCACTCACTCTTCCGCTTGTCTTCCTCCTTTCCTGTAACCTTGTTCTTACTCTCCGTCTGTTCCTGTCTCCTCTCTCTGTTTCTCTTGTCCTCCCTCCTATTGCTTCTCCGGCTCTGCCTCTTTCAACACATCAGGCACAGGACAAGAACATTGCTCGAATTTTATCGCACGAGTTTTATGAACATAAAGAGGAGATTCGTCCAGCCAAATAATGGGATGTCGCCTTTATGAGGGTTGTAAAGTAGCGGTTAGGCAGATGGACGAAAACACGCACACACACACACACACACACACACACACACACACACACACACACACACACACACACACACACACACACACACACACACACAGCGGAGAAGCAAGTGATTACATAGTGGGAACGCTTCACTAAGGAGGTCCCAAGGTGGTAATTGCAGTGATGTATAACCCACTACAGAACAGCAGGAGGCCAAGGCAAGAGTATGATGAGAGCAATAGAGCGATGGTTGACACACTGGCTGCAGTGGCCAGAAGAGCTCATGCATTCAGGGCAAAGCTCCTGATCATGGGTGACTTTAACCACAAGGAGATCGATTGGGAGAGCTTGGACCCACATGGGGGCCAAGATACATGGAGGGCTAAGATGATGGAGGTGGTACTGGAAAACTTCATGTACCAACACGTAAGGGACACTACAAGAGAGAGAGGAGAGGATGAACCAGCAAGACTGGACTTAGTATTCACCTTGAGTAGTGCAGATATTGAGGACATCACATATGAAAGACCCCTTGGGGCCAGCGATTATGTGGTTTTAAGCTTCGAATACACAGTAGAGCTACAAGTGGAGGGGGAAGCAGGAAGGCCAGGACGAATGAAGCCAAACTACACACACACACACACACACATCACAGGAACTCAACAAGAGATTCAAAGAAGTGTTCACAGAGGAGACAGAAGGGGCTCCAGAAAGACGGGGAGGTGGGGCACACCACCATGTGCTGGACACAGTGCACACAACCGAGGAAGAAGTGAAGAGGCTTCTGAGTGAGCTAGATACCTCAAAGGCAATGGGGTCAGATAACATCTCCCCATGGGTATTGAGAGAGGGAGCAGAGGCGCTATGCGTACCCCTAACAACAATATTCAATACATCTAGCGAAACAGGGAGATTGCCTGAGGCATGGAAGACAGCAAATGTAGTCCCAATCTTTAAAAAAGGAGACAGACATGAAGCATTAAACTGCAGACCAGTGCCACTGACATGTATAGTATGCAAAATCGTGGAGAAGATTATCAGGAGAAGAGTGGTGGAACACCTAGAAAGGAATGATCTCATAAACAGCAGCCAACATGGTTTCAGGAACGGGAAATCCTGTGTCACAAACCTACTGGAGTTCTATGACATGGTGACAGCAGTAAGACAAGAGAGAGAGGGGTGGGTGGATTGCATATTCTTGGACTGCAAGAAGGCGTTTGACACAGTTCCACACAAGAGATTGGTGCAAAAACTGGAGGACCAAGCAGGGATAACAGGGAAGGCACTACAGTGGATCAGGAAATACTTGTCAGGAAGACAGCAGCGAGTCATGGTACGTGGCTAGGTGTCAGAGTGGGCACCTGTGACCAGCGGGGTCCCACAGGGGTCAGTCCTAGGACCAGTGCTGTTTCTGGTATTTGTGAACGACATGACGGAAGGAATAGACTCTGAGGTGTCCCTGTTTGCAGATGACGTGAAGTTGATGAGAAGAATTCACTCGATCGAAGACCGGGCAGAACTACAAAGGGATCTGGACAGGCTGCAGACCTGGTCCAGCAATTGGCTCCTGGAGTTCAATCCCACCAAGTGCAAAGTCATGAAGATTGGGGAAGGGCAAAGAAGACCGCAGACGGAGTACAGACTAGGGGGCCAGAGACTACAAACCTCACTCAAGGAAAAAGATCTTGGGGTGAGTATAACACCAGGCACATCTCCTGAAGCGCACATCAACCAAATAACTGCTGCAGCACATGGGCGCCTAGCAAACCTCAGAACAGCATTCCGACATCTTAATAAGGAATCGTTCAGGACCCTGTACACCGTGTACGTTAGGCCCATATTGGAGTATGCGGCACCAGTTTGGAACCCACACCTAGCCAAGCACGTAAAGAAACTAGAGAAAGTGCAAAGGTTTGCAACAAGACTAGTCCCAGAGCTAAGAGGTATGTCCTACGAGGAGAGGTTAAGGGAAATCAACCTGACGACACTGGAGGACAGGAGAGATAGGGGGGACATGATAACGACATACAAAATACTGAGAGGAATTGACAAGGTGGACAAAGACAGGATGTTCCAGAGATTGGACACAGTAACAAGGGGACACAGTTGGAAGTTGAAGACACAGATGAATCACAGGGATGTTAGGAAGTATTTCTTCAGCCACAGAGTAGTCAGTAAGTGGAATAGTTTGGGAAGCGATGTAGTGGAGGCAGGATCCATACATAGCTTTAAGCAGAGGTATGATAAAGCTCACGGTTCAGGGAGAGTGACCTAGTAGCGATCAGTGAAGAGGCGGGGGCCAGGAGCTCGGACTCGACCCCCGCAACCTCAACTAGGTGAGTACACACACACACACGATTTCAACACAGTGTATAAACTCATTCCCTCGGCACAAGAGCTTTAACATTAAATTATTCTTACCCACCTCAAAGCCACATCGTCTATGAGCTCAAATTAAGTTGCAGCAACTATCAATGAATAAACAGGAGTGTGGACAAGGAGCTCGAACTGCTGTCCGTAAATTGACAGTCTGACACTCCACCACCTAGACTAACCCAGGCCTCTAATAGGTAGGAATCGGAATGCATACTGTATTATATTGCATCAGAGGCACCAACGATATGGCCTTGAGGAGGGGGTAAGAATAGATTTACTGTTAAACCTCCTGGACCAAGGTAAGGAGTTCATTTGGGTTACAATTGGTGACTTAGAATATAATACGGTAAGTATTAGTTCCAATTCCTTTCTATTAGAGACCCGAGTGAGTCTAGATAGGTAGAGCTCCTAGTCCACCCTTCTGTTTATTCAATGACATTTGTTTATTACAACTTAATTTGAGTTTATAAATGATGTGGCCTTGAGGGGGTAAAAATAGGTCTACTGTTAAACCTTTTGGGCCAAGAGAAGGGGTACAGGTCGTTCCAAACATATATCCTCAACAGTGACAGTAAAATCGTTTTTCAGTGTTAAATCCGGAATTAGGATCTTTGCAATTCTTTTTCGTTGATCTGCCAAGAACAAGAATTCAAAACATTTAGATAAGTTCAAGTGTACATTGATATGTTACGTAGAGACACGACATCCAGCTCTTCACCTGCTTCGGCAATGTTTGTCGTCAAGTATTAAAAAGTTAGAACAATCTCTCCACAATTTGTTTTTCTTACAAATCTTTATTTTACTGACGTAGTGAAATGTGAAATGGAAATGTTGTCCATAAACAATACGACCACCAATTACACTTTTAAATAATTTTTTAATTCAAGTTTTTGAAACGATGAGTTAATTTCTTCAGGTATATGTATAGGAAAGATTTTCCATATAAATAAACAAAAGGTAATTTTTTAACTAACAGAGTTAAACATCTTAACCTCTTTCTTAGTCGAGTAAAAAAGAATCACATTTTTACAAGAAATATCTCTATCTTGATTTGAAATTAATATAAATATTATATTTACTTACTGTTACAATTTTCTTTATAATACATTGACAGATGTGATAGCAAGCAGGTGCATACATAACACAAATCACTAGTTTAACTTGTGGTAACATCTTCGTGTATACTTATTCTGGAGACCCAGCTTCCGAGATTTGTTGTATATGCATATGTCTGGAGATTCCGGGCACGTGTTGCCTTATTTTCAAGTTTATGCTGCAATGCGACCAAAGTTTTCTGTGTTATTATTGCATTCACTTGGATTTTACGATCTATGTGTGTGTGTGTATGTGTGTGTGTTTCATGCCTGCGATCTGTGTGTTTGTGTTTTACTCTGAGCTAGAAGAGGATCACACTGTTATTCATAGTAACGCCAGAAATACAAAGATTACGTTGATACAATGATCACATTATTATACATAGTAACACCAGTGATACAATGATCACCCTGTTATATAAAAAAGGCACAAAAATAAACTGAACAAATATAACACACAAATTAGAAGAGCGGATGAAGAACGGATGGTCTGGTTGGCTGGGAGGTTCCTCTCTTCTGGCTGGACCACATTTACAGGGATACAAAGATCACATGTAATAACAGATTTCTTTGTGTCCTTCCATGTTATTATATCTACCTGTATATGTTAATAATATCATAACACTTGTAACATCATATATGGGAAGTGCTGCACTGAGTTGCCCTCACAACACACACTCATTAACACTGTTATAATGCGTTCTTCACTCACACACTCACCACACCTGGTACCGCATACTTGTGCTTGTTGATGCCGTCTCCTAACCATACAGTCAACAACCATCACACGGCTTTATCCATAGTGACAACGACACACTGCTGATCATCTCATTCCCACAGTACTAACAACGGCAGGCAATGTTTCATGACGAATATGAATGTGCTTGAAGAGAGAGAAAGAAAGAGAAAGAAATGGATTTAAGACAGGAAGCAACAGAAGGAGTGAGGTCTGCTATGGTATTTTCTGCGAGCTGGTATACTAGCTTATATATTTAGTTGTTCTGAGCCACTGGGTGGGTCATCCTGTAATTGAAACCCACGTACAGTTATTTTTTCCTCGAGAATATTAATTAACAACAGCTGTTGTCTAAAGTTTCGAATGTATTTCAAAGCCATAACCCTCGTTAACAGATAATAAAGAATTTAGACACAGCAAAGCGAACACAGTAGAGATAAAGCACAAAATTCCTTTATCATTTTGTACCATCCAACTTCAACATCAGTCCATTTACACACATTTATAATGTATAAATTTTATTCGTCTCCCTATGTTAAATCTTGATGACGCTCACGAAATCGTTATAACATGATTGCAAACAAGTCATGGAACAAGTGGGGGTTTGAACTCATGGCCAGTGAGTTCTAAAACTCGCAGGCCAGTGCGTTAACCACTCGGCCAACTGGATCTAATAAGATTCATCTAACTAGGTATATTTCTGTACACCATAGAAAGGTTAGTATGGGCCACCACTGTGACCACAAATGCAGGTTTTCACAGACGAATCCCACACTAGCGTGGCTGTGGCGAATAGAAACATACCTACTTGGATGAATTTTATTAGAGCCACCTGGCTAAGTGGTTAACGCACTGGCCTTTGAGTTTTAAAACTCATTTACCGCGGGGTTCAATCCTTACTCGTTTCCCGATTTAAATATAACCATTACCTTTATCCAAATGTTTAGAAAGAAACTATATTTATTCTCGTTGTTGACCATCTTTCTATACAGCAAATTCTTGTGGATTCAGATACACAATTTAGATTCCTATTTTTATTTAATAAAACGCTTCATTAATCTAATATATTACATTTAAATAATTATTTTATAAGTCTAAAGAGGAAGGTGGATATATTCAACCAAGTAACAATAATGTTGATAGAATTAAGTAACTCTAATGATATTTATATCAATGATAATATTTTTTATTTGTCAAATTCAAGAGCCTTGTAGGTAATCATTTTTAAAGTAAGATAGATTTATTGGCTCATGGAAAAAGAACAATGCAATATAATTCATTCCATAATTGTCAACGTTTTGCCTACACAGTGGACTTTATCAAGCTTTATAAGTCGGATCTGTTTGTGACTTGATCGTGTCTACTGTCTGGGCGAAACGTTGTCATTAAAGGGTCGCATTATACAGCATTTCTCATTTTTTTCCCTAGTGTCTGTATTGTACACTATTAGTTTTCAAGAAGTGTCGTGTGAGAAGCGGTAAAGATTTTGAATTAAAATATTCGCTAGATCATAAGTTTTTTAATAGTAATTCTTGATTGAAATTCCGTGTGTGAGGCTATAAAATTAATGTTTTCTCCGTGTGAATGATAGAGTGATTCTTGTAACAACTGTGGCTCAAACGGTGACAAGTTTCCTGCTACTAGGAAAGGGGATCAGTTCGAGTTTAACTGCGTAGAGAGAGCTCTCTTGAGTTTTCCATAAGCTTGCTGCCAGTGTAGTGTTGAAGGACCTATGGAAGGTGCAGTAGTGTTGAAGGACCTATGGAAGGTGCAGTAGTGTTGAAGGACTGTGGCATGCAAAGAGTACGTAACCTTTATTCGGCGTATGTACACACCCTCATTTACAGGCTATCTCCCCCAACCAGCGAACCAGGTTGCTAAGAGTTGATGATGGGGCCCCGTCGTTCAACTAGTGACCAGGTTCTAGCCAATAAGAAGATGGTTTTGGCAATCGCAGAGGTTATGTGGGTACCGCTCTCCTGTCTGCCCTTGTCATTCCCATTCTAGAGCTGGTTGAAGCACGGTCTGCTATCTTGTGGCTTCTATTTCTGCCTTGCTTACCGTGGAGTGCACTATACTTATCACTGTACATAGTGTACATATTGCTGTTATAAATTGGTGAAGGATAATATAAGTCTAAACTTTTTCTGTTGTGTTTATTTTGCTCCCATTACACCCGGGGTAACAGGCCATTTGGAATCCTGGGTTGTAATAAGGACCTTTGGAAGGTACATTAAAATGGTATAAAATACCGACAGATTGTTAGGTAAGACACATATGCAACAGTTAGGTATCTTTATTTCGAAACGTTTCGCCTACACAGTAGGCTTCTTCAGTCGAGTACAGAAAAGTTGATAGAAGCGGAAGAAACTTGAAGACGATGTAATCAGTCCATCACCCTTAAAGTTTTGAGGTGGTCAGTCCCTCAGTCTGGAGAAGAGCATTGTTCCGTTGTCTGAAACAATATGAAGTTGAAGTGACAGAATGGGGCTTTATATAGTGCCAGGAGGTGAGACGTAGGTTGCTTTGGGAGGGCAGGTCCTTCTCAAACCCAGCCGTTCTCACTAGTAGAGGTTGTCGAAGTAGATGGTCTGTACCAAGATACCCTTGTGTTGCAGTGTCTGACAGAATGAACATTAAAATGGTATAAAATACCGACAGATTGTTAGGTAAGACACATATGCAACAGTTAGGTATCTTTATTTCGAAACGTTTCGCCTACACAGTAGGCTTCTTCAGTCGAGTACAGAAAAGTTGATAGAAGCGGAAGAAACTTGAAGACGATGTAATCAGTCCATCACCCTTAAAGTTTTGAGGTGGTCAGTCCCTCAGTCTGGAGAAGAGCATTGTTCCGTTGTCTGAAACAATATGAAGTTGAAGTGACAGAATGGGGCTTTATATAGTGCCAGGAGGTGAGACGTAGGTTGCTTTGGGAGGGCAGGTCCTTCTCAAACCCAGCCGTTCTCACTAGTAGAGGTTGTCGAAGTAGATGGTCTGTACCAAGATACCCTTGTGTTGCAGTGTCTGACAGAATGAACATTAAAATGGTATAAAATACCGACAGATTGTTAGGTAAGACACATATGCAACAGTTAGGTATCTTTATTTCGAAACGTTTCGCCTACACAGTAGGCTTCTTCAGTCGAGTACAGAAAAGTTGATAGAAGCGAAAGAAACTTGAAGACGATGTAATCAGTCCATCACCCTTAAAGTTTTGAGGTGGTCAGTCCCTCAGTCTGGAGAAGAGCATTGTTCCGTTGTCTGAAACAATATGAAGTTGAAGTGACAGAATGGGGCTTTATATAGTGCCAGGAGGTGAGACGTAGGTTGCTTTGGGAGGGCAGGTCCTTCTCAAACCCAGCCGTTCTCACTAGTAGAGGTTGTCGAAGTAGATGGTCTGTACCAAGATACCCTTGTGTTGCAGTGTCTGACAGAATGAACATTAAAATGGTATAAAATACCGACAGATTGTTAGGTAAGACACATATGCAACAGTTAGGTATCTTTATTTCGAAACGTTTCGCCTACACAGTAGGCTTCTTCAGTCGAGTACAGAAAAGTTGATAGAAGCGGAAGAAACTTGAAGACGATGTAATCAGTCCATCACCCTTAAAGTTTTGAGGTGGTCAGTCCCTCAGTCTGGAGAAGAGCATTGTTCCGTTGTCTGAAACAATATGAAGTTGAAGTGACAGAATGGGGCTTTATATAGTGCCAGGAGGTGAGACGTAGGTTGCTTTGGGAGGGGGCACTATATAAAGCCCCATTCTGTCACTTCAACTTCATATTGTTTCAGACAACGGAACAATGCTCTTCTCCAGACTGAGGGACTGACCACCTCAAAACTTTAAGGGTGATGGACTGATTACATCGTCTTCAAGTTTCTTCCGCTTCTATCAACTTTTCTGTACTCGACTGAAGAGGCCTACTGTGTAGGCGAAACGTTTCGAAATAAAGATACCTAACTGTTGCATATGTGTCTTACCTAACAATCTGTCGGTATTTTATACCATTTTAATGTTCATTCTGTCAGACACTGCAACACAAGGGTATCTTGGTACAGACCATCTACTTCGACAACCTCTACTAGTGAGAACGGCTGGGTTTGAGAAGGACCTGCCCTCCCAAAGCAACCTACGTCTCACCTCCTGGCACTATATAAAGCCCCATTCTGTCACTTCAACTTCATATTGTTTCAGACAACGGAACAATGCTCTTCTCCAGACTGAGGGACTGACCACCTCAAAACTTTAAGGGTGATGGACTGATTACATCGTCTTCAAGTTTCTTCCGCTTCTATCAACTTTTCTGTACTCGACTGAAGAAGCCTACTGTGTAGGCGAAACGTTTCGAAATAAAGATACCTAACTGTTGCATATGTGTCTTACCTAACAATCTGTCGGTATTTTATACCATTTTAATGTTCATTCTGTCAGACACTGCAACACAAGGGTATCTTGGTACAGACCATCTACTTCGACAACCTCTACTAGTGAGAACGGCTGGGTTTGAGAAGGACCTGCCCTCCCAAAGCAACCTACGTCTCACCTCCTGGCACTATATAAAGCTCCATTCTGTCACTTCAACTTCATATTGTTTCAGACAACGGAACAATGCTCTTCTCCAGACTGAGGGACTGACCACCTCAAAACTTTAAGGGTGATGGACTGATTACATCGTCTTCAAGTTTCTTCCGCTTCTATCAACTTTTCTGTACTCGACTGAAGAAGCCTACTGTGTAGGCGAAACGTTTCGAAATAAAGATACCTAACTGTTGCATATGTGTCTTACCTAACAATCTGTCGGTATTTTATACCATTTTAATGTTCATTCTGTCAGACACTGCAACACAAGGGTATCTTGGTACAGACCATCTACTTCGACAACCTCTACTAGTGAGAACGGCTGGGTTTGAGAAGGACCTGCCCTCCCAAAGCAACCTACGTCTCACCTCCTGGCACTATATAAAGCCCCATTCTGTCACTTCAACTTCATATTGTTTCAGACAACGGAACAATGCTCTTCTCCAGACTGAGGGACTGACCACCTCAAAACTTTAAGGGTGATGGACTGATTACATCGTCTTCAAGTTTCTTCCGCTTCTATCAACTTTTCTGTACTCGACTGAAGAAGCCTACTGTGTAGGCGAAACGTTTCGAAATAAAGATACCTAACTGTTGCATATGTGTCTTACCTAACAATCTGTCGGTATTTTATACCATTTTAATGTTCATTCTGTCAGACACTGCAACACAAGGGTATCTTGGTACAGACCATCTACTTCGACAACCTCTACTAGTGAGAACGGCTGGGTTTGAGAAGGACCTGCCCTCCCAAAGCAACCTACGTCTCACCTCCTGGCACTATATAAAGCCCCATTCTGTCACTTCAACTTCATATTGTTTCAGACAACGGAACAATGCTCTTCTCCAGACTGAGGGACTGACCACCTCAAAACTTTAAGGGTGATGGACTGATTACATCGTCTTCAAGTTTCTTCCGCTTCTATCAACTTTTCTGTACTCGACTGAAGAAGCCTACTGTGTAGGCGAAACGTTTCGAAATAAAGATACCTAACTGTTGCATATGTGTCTTACCTAACGACCTTTGGAAGGTACAGTAGTGTTGAAGGACCTATGGAAGGTACAGTAGTGTTGAAGGACCTATGGAAGGTACAGTAGTGTTGAAGGACCTATGGAAGGTACAGTAGTGTTGAAGGACCTATGGAAGGTACAGTAGTGTTGAAGGATCTATGGAAGGTACAGTAGTGTTGAAAGTCCTAAGGAAGGTACAATAATGTTGAAGGACCTTTGGAAGGGGGTACTTAGCTGATAAGACAGCTATCGCCCACACAGCCGCCCCTGCAGGCGAGGTCTTGAGAAGCTCTCATCCACTTCACAACGGGCTGTAATAGAGTATATTATGTTAATAATTTACCCCTAGGGTGTGTTATGTCAGCATATTTCATTCACTGATTGCTGACGAACTTACGTGTGTGGACTCAAAAGTCCACACCTCACTGCTGACTATATGTTGATTTCAAACTCCTTGTGACACAAGAACTGCGCAGTCCCCCGTACTACAAGAAATTTGCAACCCACCTTGCTCTTGTAGCGTGAGCTATGGTGTTCTTTACACCCTCGACAGGTATCGGTGACTTAACAGAAGCTGAAGTGTCCTTGGATGTCCGCGTCTTCCATAGTCTAGGAACATGCATACTTGTACACTATGTTCCACAAGATTTGTCTTTATTGTTCACAATCTTATCACTAAAGAAGCTGATTACACTTCTCTGTAAGTGTTTATCGTGTTTTGTGAGACACTTTGCTCACACTAACGCACGGATCAGTGTTCTTTGTTGGTTATCCTGGCGTCAGTGTGATTCCCAGTAGGGTGAAAAAGTGTTCTGACCTCACAGCGTCCTACGCTGCTGCAATGCCCCTAGAACATAAAGGAAAAGCTGACCTAGTACTTTTTGCTTCCTTGCCAAACTTCCTCCATGAAGCAAAGCACAATGCTTGATTCTTGCTGTCTTGAGCATAGACAACAATGTACACTATCTTTAACATGGTAATAAAGTGGGAGCAGGATTTTCCTTAATTGTCCTGCTAAGGTAAGAGATGGACTGTCTCTTATTAAACTATACTTTGCAACACTGGACTTTTGCAAGGAGCGGCGGTCGCTCGACCACGTCACATACTCGTACTGCATCTGGGATCAATTACTTGCTGTAGCAGTAAACAAGATGTTTGCCCCTTCTGAGAGGGCTGGGCCCCTCAGGGCTGAAAGGGGCTGAAGGGGGCTGATACCCCCCTCCTGGAGAAAATGTCTCCACAGAAGGACCTATGAGAGATACAATAGTGTTGAAGGACTTACAGAAGGTGCAGTAGTATTAAAGGTCCTATGAAAGGTACAGTAGTGTTGAAGGACCTATAGAAGGTACTGTAGTGTTGAAGGACCTATAGAAGGTACAGTAGTGTTGAAGGACCTATAGAAGGTACGGTAGTGTTGAAGGACCTATAGAAGGTACGGTAGTGTTGAAGGACCTATAGAAGGTACGGTAGTGTTGAAGGACCTATAGAAGGTACGGTAGTGTTGAAGGACCTATAGAAGGTACTGTAGTGTTGAAGGACCTATAGAAGGTACAGTAGTGTTGAAGGACCTATAGAAGGTACTGTAGTGTTGAAGGACCTATAGAAGGTACAGTAGTGTTGAAGAACCTATAGAAGGTACGGTAGTGTTGAAGGACCTATAGAAGGTACGGTAGTGTTGAAGGACCTATAGAAGGTACGGTAGTGTTGAAGGACCTATAGAAGGTACGGTAGTGTTGAAGGACCTATAGAAGGTACTGTAGTGTTGAAGGACCTATAGAAGGTACAGTAGTGTTGAAGGACCTATAGAAGGTACTGTAGTGTTGAAGGACCTATAGAAGGTACGGTAGTGTTGAAGGACCTATAGAAGGTACAGTAGTGTTGAAGGACATATAGAAGGTACGGTAGTGTTGAAGGACCTATAGAAGGTACGGTAGTGTTGAAGGACCTATAGAAGGTACGGTAGTGTTGAAGGACCTTGTTATGCAGGGTTCTGCATGACATTGTAATGTATATACAGTAGAGAAGGGTGTCATGATAGTATGAATGCTATAATTGTAAAGAATAATTTTATAATTCATAATGTGCATTTGGGGGCACTGTAAAGTACACTAACTGTAATTATAAAGAAATCCTTCTATGTAGTTATTTTCCAAGTGTGTTTGGGTACGCGGAGTAAGCGTGGTTGGGGTAGTCACGTGGGGTCAGCATGGTATGGAGGCTGGCGTCTGAGCTGCTGTGTGTTTTAAGCTAAGTTTGTAGTTGTATACTCCTTTTGTTTAGCTAACCCAAGCCATAGGCTCTTCTATGGCTTACCTGTATGCCCTCCTAGGCTCTGACATGGTCAGGGTGCTGTGGGATTGAGTGAGGAAATAAGAAATGGGGTTGGTAGTGGAGTAGAGACGGCCTGGCGCTGACTAGGCCTAGTGGTTATGGTGGCTGGACCTCCAGCCAGCTGTTTCTTGTGTACCCTCATTTGGGCGTTTAGGATTAAGGTGTTTCTAGAGTGTGTATATAATGTTATGTTGAATAAATAGATATATTTTCCTAACTGGGATTTTTGCCTAACCATCTGTTAACCAACCCATTGAAGTAACACATACTGGTTTAGGGCTTTCTGTTTTGACTGGGATAGCCCTGGGTGGCCTGTTTATGCTTGAGATGTGTGTAACTTTTACCTTTGCCCTTAGACAAGGCTCTAGCCCCCAGGTATGCGCAACAGACTATTTCATGTGTTAACTATAGAAGTACGACCTATAGATACAGGTGTTGAACGAAATATGAAAGGTACAGAGTGTTGAAGGACCTATAGAAGGTACAGTAGTGTTAAAGGACCTATGAAAGGTACAGTAGTGTTGAAGGACCTATGAAAGATACTATGGTGTTGAAGGACCTATGTGAGGTGGACATGTTGGGTGTACGAAGGTATGTGAGGTGTATGAGTGCTTGTACGTATACATAGTGTATGTGTGCCTCTATGTACATATATGCATGGTGTACGTGTGCCTGTACGGATACATGCTTGGTGTTCGTGTGCCTCGACGTATGTATGCTTACTTGATAAATTAGACACATGTGCAACTCTTGGATATCTTTATTGAGGAAACGTTTCGCCACACAGTGGCTTCATCAGTCCATACATAGGAGAAAATTGAAGAACAATAGGAGAATGAGGTAATCAGTCCCTCAACCTTGAGTCGATGTGGTCAGTCCATCAATCTTGAATAGAATACAGCATATGTGCGGAGAAGCAGCTTATAAACCGTAGGCAGGAGAGGTGCAGCAGACGTAGGTGGTGTCACATTTGTTCAAGGTGGAAGTAGGTCGTGCCCAAGGGTTAGGCAAGCAAAGAATTCCCAAGTATTAAGATCCCAAGAAGTTGCAGTGTCTGACAGGATTATAGATGATTATAGATTGATGGACTGACCACATCGACTCAAGGTTGAGGGACTGATTACCTCATTCACCTCCTGTTCTTCAATTTTCTCCCATGTATGGACTGATGAAGCCACTGTGTGGCGAAACGTTTCCTCAATAAAAATACCCAAGAGTTGCACATGTGCCTAATTTATCAACGTGTCGGTTCTCTGAACCATTCATCTATAATGTATGCTTAGTATACGCAAGTGGGCTCATGTGCATATGCGTGAATGTGGACATAAGCATGCGTGGTGTATGTGATTGTGTACGTATATATGTATAGTGTGCGTGTGTGTGGGCCTGTACGTATGCATACATGGTGTACGTGAGTGTGTTTGCGTGTGTAGTGATTGTGCATTATGTAGGTGTGTGTGTGTGTGGGTGGGTGTGGGTGTCCGCGTCAGCGCGTAGTGTTATGCATGTTAGCAATAATGACACTCGTAAAATTAGTCAGAATATCAGTAACAATAACAGGGAGTTGTTATAGAAAAGGTAACATTTAAATAGAGGAAATAATGAAAGCAAAAATTATTGATACGCCCCGCTTTCTTGCGTGTTCAAGACATCAGAAGATCTTCCATGGGCTTATCAAACATAAAATGAGACATCTCTTGGCACGACATACGATACGCGTAATCCTCTTGATTTCTGACAAGAAAAAGTTTTTGCGAGTCTCAATTCCATGTTGCATTTTGTTTGTGTTGAATGACGATATAACTTTCATTTCTTGAGTGTGTGTGCGTGTGCGTGTGCGTGTGTGTGTGTGTGTGTGTGTGTGTGTGTGTGTGTGTGTGTGTGTGTGTGTGTGTGTGTGTGTGTGTGTGTGTGTGTGTGTACTCACCTCACCTAATTGTGGTTGCAGGGATCGAGACTCAGCTCCTGGCCCCGCCTCTTCACCGACCGCTACTAGGTCCTCTCTCCTCCTGCTCCACGAGCTTTATCATACCTCGTCTTAAATCTATCTATAGTTCCTGCCTCCACTATATCGCTTGCCTGACAACTCTATAACTGAAGAAATACTTCCTAACATCCCTTTGACTCATCTGAGTCTTCAGCTTCTAATTGTGACCAATTGTTTCTGTGTCCCATCTCCGGAACATCCTGTGTCTGTCCACCTTGTCTATTCCACACAGTATTCTGTAGGTCGTTATCATGTTTTCCCTGACCCTCCTGTCCTCCAGTGTTGTCAGACCGATTTCCCTTAACCTTTTTTCATAGGACATTCCCCTTAGCTCTGGAACTAGCCTTGTTGCAAACCTTTGCACTTTCTCTAATTTCTTGACGTGTTTGGCCAGGTGTGGGTTCCAAACTGGTGCTGCGTAATCCAGTATAGTCCTGACCTACACAGTGTATAAAGTCTTGAACGATTTCTTACTGAGGTACCGGAACGCTATTCTCAGGTTTGCCAAGCGCCCATGTGCCGCAGCAGTTATCTGGTTAACGTGTGCTTCTGGCGATGTACTCGGTATTATACTCACTCCTAGGTCTTTCTCCTTGAGTGAGGTTTGCAGTCTTTGGCCACCTAGCCTATACTCTGTCTGCGGTCTTCTTTCCCCTCCTCCGATCTTCATGACTTTGCATTTGGCGGGGTTAAATTCTAGGAGCCAGTTTCTGGACCACACATCCAGCCTGTTCAGGTCTCTTTGTAGACCTGTCTGGTCCGCGTCTGATTTAATTCTCCTCATTAACTTCACGTCATCTGCAAACGGACACTTCTGAGTCTATCTCTTCCGTCAAGTCATTCATGTATACTAAGAATAGCACTGGCCCCAGGACTGACCCCTATGGGACAACGCTCGTCATTGGCGCTCACTGTGATACCTCATCACGGACCATGACTCGCTGTTGCCTCCCTGTTAGGTATTCTCTGATCCATTGCAGTGCCCTTCCTGTTATACGTGCCTGTTCCTCTAGCTTCTGTACTAATCTCTTGTAAGGAACTGTGTCGAAGGCCTTATTGCAGTCCAAGAAAATGCAGTCAACCCATCCCTCCCTCTCATTTCTTACTTCAGTTACTTTGTCATAAAACTCTAGTAGGTTTGTGACACAGGATTTGCCTTCCATGAATCCGTGCTGGCTGTCGTTTATAATCTTGTTCTGCTCCAGGTGCTCCACCACTCTCCTCCTGATAATCTTTTCCAAGACTTTGCATACTATACATGTCAGTGACACTGGTCTATAATTTAGTGCTTCGTTTCCGTCTCCCTTCTTAAAGATGGGGACTACATATGCCTTCTTCCATACTTCAGGTAGTTGCCCAGTTTCAAGGGAAGTGTTGAAGATTTTGGTTAGTGACACACGTAGTGTCCCTGCTCCCTCTCTAAGGACCCATGGAGAGATGTTGTCCGGTCCCACCGCCTTTGAGGTATGTGTGTGTGTATGTGTGTGTGTGTATGTGTGTATGCGTGCGTGTGTGTATGCGTGCGTGTGTGTGTGCGTGCGTGCGTGTGTGTGTGTGTGTGTGTGTGTGTGTGTGTGTGTGTGTGTGTGTGTGTGTGTGTGTGTGTGTGTGTGTGTGTGTGTGTGTGTGTATGTGTGTGTATTTACCTAGTTGTGGTTGCAGGGATCGAGTCACAGCTCCTTGCCCCGCCTCTTCACTGGCTGCTACTAGGTCACTCTTCCTACTCCTTGAGCTTTATCATGGTTTTGTGTGTGTGTGTGTTTTTTTTTTTTTTGTTTTTTGTTTAAGTCATCGTAATTACAAAATAATTAGTGTTCTGCTTCAACGATATCTTGTAAGTTCTCATAGCAACTGAACCCATCTTGGTAATACTTGCCACTATCCACATATTTCTACCGAAACACAGACCGACAGATTTCATTACATGATGGAAGTCATCCTGTGTGATGGAAAATGGCAGGGAGATATAGCTAACTTTTGATCTTATAATGAAACTATTCACAGCCCATCCTCTTAATTAGCCTCAGCATTTCTCACTAGTGTGGCACGTCAGTGTGTGACTGTGACACCTGAATGAAAATTAATTGTTTTGTAATTGCGTTTAACGACTGCTTTTAACGGCTTGACAAAGCTCCTGGAGAGCGAAACGCTGCTACAATAAAACGCCGCATTAACTACACATGAATCCTTTCACTAAAAGCTCTGATAGTGCCTGTTGTTTCTTCGTGCTTCAAATAGATTTATTAACGATATATTACAACTGGCTAAATTTTGCTGATAAATGATAATTTAACTAAATCTAAAGACCTGCCTAGCATGGGTCAGTAGACCTACTGCAGTGCTACTCAGTTTTCGTGCCCTAAGCTCCTATATATTGTATATCGTTAAACTTACTTAAAATCGTTTGAAAGAAATCATATTACGAAGATGGAACTACAGTATAGAATAAGGTAGCCTCACACTATGGAGTTCCCACAATGATACCATGATATCAAATAGAGTACCCTTTCTTTGCCTCACACTGTGGAGTTCTCACAATGATACCATAATACCGAATAGAGTAGCCTTTCTTTGCCGTTGTTCCCATACTATAACTATCCTAATGAATAAGGTAGCCTCACACTGTGGAGTTCCCACAATGATACCATAATACCGAATAGAGTAGCCTTTCTTTGCCGTTGTTTCCATACTATAACTAGCCTAATGAATAAGGTAGCCTCACACTGTGGAGTTCCCACAATGATACCATGATACCGAATAGAGTAGCCTTTCTTTGCCGTTGTTCTCATACTATAACTAACCTAATGAAGAAGGTAGCCTCACACAGCTAGTGCTCTCAGTAGAGCACACAGTGCAAGAAACAAGTATCTCTTTGATATACCACATGTTCGACTCAACCTGTCCATTAATTCCATGCAAATAAGTGGCCCCAGAATTTGTAACTCCCTTCAATAAGATGCAAAGACAATTCCTATCTGCCACCTGCTTTCCCCTCAAGGAGGGTTCCTTGATGTTGGTGAGGGGCTCTTGATTTAGGGAATTGGATCTGTGCTCCAGTTCCCCGAATTAAGCCTGAATGCCTTACACATCCCCCCCAGGCGCTGTATAATCCTCAGGGTTTAGCGCTTCCCCCTTGATTATAATAATAATAATGCCACTTGCTTTAAAAATACTTAAGAATTCTTCAAAATCTGCTCTAAATTCTGCATAGATAAATTATGTCAAAGCACATTATTTAAACAGGAACCTTGTTCACTCATATCACATTGTTCATACTGTGAGAGTGAGACACATGTGCAACATCTGGGTATCTTTATTGTAGACGTTTCGCCATCCAGTGGCTTTATCAATACAAATTCTAGGACATAACTTGAAGACAGTAGAACTATGTACAGAAGATGAGGTAATCAGTCCCTCAAACTAGGAGTAGGTGCGAACAGCACCATAGTCGTGGAGATTCTGAAGCAGAAGAAAGAATCCTGGCGCTTATATAGTAACGTCAGGTGTAGCAGACGAGGGCATATTCACTGGTAGGCGGGATTCCCCAGTGGAAGTAGGTCCTTCCCAAAGAGATGGGTTAGTTGTAGAAGTAGTTGTCGTAGTCGTGAAGGTTATGTACATGTCCTCAGAATTAAGATTCCATGATGTTGCAGTGTCTGACAAGTTGTGTACGAAATGGTATATAATACCGACAAGATGAGAGTAAGACACATGTGCAACATCTGGGTATCTTTATTGTAGACGTTTCGCCATCCAGTGGCTTTATCAATACAAATTCTAGGACATAACTTGAAGACAGTAGAACTATGTACAGAAGATGAGGTAATCAGTCCCTCAAACTAGGAGTAGGTGCGAACAGCACCATAGTCGTGGAGATTCTGAAGCAGAAGAAAGAATCCTGGCGCTTATATAGTAACGTCAGGTGTAGCAGACGAGGGCATATTCACTGGTAGGCGGGATTCCCCAGTGGAAGTAGGTCCTTCCCAAAGAGATGGGTTAGTTGTAGAAGTAGTTGTCGTAGTCGTGAAGGTTATGTACATGTCCTCAGAATTAAGATTCCATGATGTTGCAGTGTCTGACAAGTTGTGTACGAAATGGTATATAATACCGACAAGATGAGAGTAAGACACATGTGCAACATCTGGGTATCTTTATTGTAGACGTTTCGCCATCCAGTGGCTTTATCAATACAAATTCTAGGACATAACTTGAAGACAGTAGAACTATGTACAGAAGATGAGGTAATCAGTCCCTCAAACTAGGAGTAGGTGCGAACAGCACCATAGTCGTGGAGATTCTGCACGACTATGGTGCTGTTCGCACCTACTCCTAGTTTGAGGGACTGATTACCTCATCTTCTGTACATAGTTCTACTGTCTTCAAGTTATGTCCTAGAATTTGTATTGATAAAGCCACTGGATGGCGAAACGTCTACAATAAAGATACCCAGATGTTGCACATGTGTCTTACTCTCGTCTTGTCGGTATTATATACCATTTCGTACACAACTTGTCAGACACTGCAACATCATGGAATCTTAATTCTGAGGACATGTACATAACCTTCACGACTACGACAACTACTTCTACAACTAACCCATCTCTTTGGGAAGGACCTACTTCCACTGGGGAATCCCGCCTACCAGTGAATATGCCCTCGTCTGCTACACCTGACGTTACTATATAAGCGCCAGGATTCTTTCTTCTGCTTCAGAATCTCCACGACTATGGTGCTGTTCGCACCTACTCCTAGTTTGAGGGACTGATTACCTCATCTTCTGTACATAGTTCTACTGTCTTCAAGTTATGTCCTAGAATTTGTATTGATAAAGCCACTGGATGGCGAAACGTCTACAATAAAGATACCCAGATGTTGCACATGTGTCTTACTCTCATCTTGTCGGTATTATATACCATTTCGTACACAACTTGTCAGACACTGCAACATCATGGAATCTTAATTCTGAGGACATGTACATAACCTTCACGACTACGACAACTACTTCTACAACTAACCCATCTCTTTGGGAAGGACCTACTTCCACTGGGGAATCCCGCCTACCAGTGAATATGCCCTCGTCTGCTACACCTGACGTTACTATATAAGCGCCAGGATTCTTTCTTCTGCTTCAGAATCTCCACGACTATGGTGCTGTTCGCACCTACTCCTAGTTTGAGGGACTGATTACCTCATCTTCTGTACATAGTTCTACTGTCTTCAAGTTATGTCCTAGAATTTGTATTGATAAAGCCACTGGATGGCGAAACGTCTACAATAAAGATACCCAGATGTTGCACATGTGTCTCACTCTCATCTTGTCGGTATTATATACCATTTCGTACACATTGTTCATACTGTTGATCTCGCTATCAATAATGTAATTCAAAATATGTAATTAGGAAAAATGTATTTTTCCTCGGTATTTACCCTGAGAAAGTTATACGGAATCTTTATGAGATCAGAAAATATCATAAACCAAATATTATATCAAAGATTGCAACCTGATGAGTACTTGCAAGTTTGTTGAAAAATGGTATATTTACTGACAAGTTGAAGAGTAAGACAGGTGCAACAGTTGGGTATACTTTTTGATGATTGAAACGGTGATCCTACACAGTAAACTTCATTATGTGATGAATGGTTTTGAAAAACCGATAAGTTGAAGAACTGAGACACTTATGCAACACATGGGAATCTTTATTGAAGAAACGTTTCGTATCTGCAGGCTGAGGGGACTGACCACCTCATAAACTTTTTCTCTAAAGTTGATGGACTGATTGCATCATCGTTAGAACCACGCCTTCTGACTCTGTATTTGACTGAAGAAGCCTAGTGTGTAGACAAAACGTTTTAATTACAATATACCTAACTGGCGCTCGTGCCTTACTCGTCGGTTCAAGATAATTTTAAGGCTGTCCGATAGGTCTGCATAACCAGGGACTTTCTTTTAACTTTACAAGTAAAGTTAAATCCTATATCAGTTGTATAATGCACTTTTTAGAAGCAAAGATTATCAGCATTATCATATAACTACCATTCTGAATAGGGTAGCTTCACACTGCGGGTGTTCCCACAACGTAATTTTCATAATGAATAGGATAGCCTCACACTGCGGGTTTTCTCACAATGTAATTTTCATAATGAATAGGTAGCCTCACACTGCGGGTGTTCCCACAATGTAATTTTCATAATGAATAGGAGAGCCTCACACTGCGGGTTTTCCCACAATGTAATTTTCATAATGAATAGGGTAGCCTCACACTGCGGGTGTTCCCACAATGTAATTTTCATAATGAATAGGTAGCCTCACACTGCGGGTGTTCCCACAACGCAATTTTCATAATGAACAGGGTAGCTTCACACTGCGGGTGTTCCCACAATATAATTTTCATAATGAATAGGGTAGCTTCACACTGCGGGTGTTCCCACAAGGTAATTTTCATAATCAATAGGGAAGCCTCACAACGCGGGTGAATTCAGATAAACAATGTGCTTATTTCATCAGTGGTGCTAGTTTATTTATAGTGGTTGCTGCACAAGCAACACACTGGTAACTGGTTGGGTGTGCAAGTGTCCGTGCAGTGGTTAATTGGGGTTGGTTGTGCAAGTGCCCTTGTGGAGGTTGGTGGTAGTGGCAGTGTCACTGTGGGTTTTGGTTGTGGCGGTGGTAGTCAGTGTGGTAATCGGTGGTAGCAGCAGCAGTGAGGTGGATAATGACAACACAAATGTAGTGAAATGTGATGGTATCTTATGAAGTTACAAAAGTCACAAGTAGCAGCAGACACACGAGAGATGAGACGCACCTCCACTACTTCTCAAGCCAGAGATGTCGTGTCTGGGGCAGATTATCCCCACTACCTTCCTCTCAGTTTTTAACACGTTGGTGCTCCAAGAAACCAGACTCACGCGAGGCAACGAAAAATGATCTCCAGCAAAGTTTTAAGGCGAGGATGATACACCGAGGAAATTACTGTGGTATAGGAGCCGAGACGAAGGTGGAGGAAGTGGGGAAGGAAAGGAGCACGGAGGAAATGAGGATGGAGGAGAAAAAATGTGTGGAGAGTTGAGGGGAATTTGTCCCGAGATGTATCATGTAGAAGTGTGTGTGTGTGTGTGTGTGTGTGTGTGTGTGTGTGTGTGTGCGTGTGTACTCACCTAGTTGTACTCACCTAGTTGAGGTTGCGGGGGTCGAGTCCGAGCTCCTGGCCCCGCCTCTTCACTGATCGCTACTAGGTCACTCTCCCTGAGCCGTGAGCTTTATCATACCTCTGCTTAAAGCTATGTATGGATCCTGCCTCCACTACATCGCTTCCCAAACTATTCCACTTACTGACTACTCTGTGGTTGAAGAAATACTTCCTAACATCCCTGTGATTCATCTGTGTCTTTAGCTTCCAACTGTGTCCCCTTGTTACTGTGTCCAATCTCTGGAACATCCTGTCTTTGTCCACCTTGTCAATTCCTCTCAGTATTTTGTATGTCATTATCATGTCCCCCCTATCTCTCCTGTCCTCCAGTGTCGTCAGGTTGATTTCCCTTAACCTCTCCTCGTAGGACATACCTCTTAGCTCTGGGACTAGTCTTGTTGCAAACCTTTGCACTTTCTCTAGTTTCTATACGTGCTTGGCTAGGTGTGGGTTCCAAACTGGTGCCGCATACTCCAATATGGGCCTAACGTATACGGTGTACAGGGTCCTGAACGATTCCTTATTAAGATGTCGGAATGCTGTTCTGAGGTTTGCTAGGCGCCCATATGCTGCAGCAGTTATTTGGTTGATGTGCGCTTCAGGAGATGTGCCTGGTGTTATACTCACCCCAAGATCTTTTTCCTTGAGTGAGGTTTGTAGTCTCTGACCCCCTAGACTGTACTCCGTCTGCGGCCTTCTTTGCCCTTCCCAAATCTTCATGACTTTGCACTTGGTGGGATTGAACTCCAGGAGCCAATTGCTGGACCAGGTCTGCAGCCTGTCCAGATCCCTTTGTAGTTCTGCCTGGTCTTCGATCGAGTGTATTCTTCTCATCAACTTCACGTCATCTGCAAACAGGGACACCTCAGAGTCTATTCCTTCCGTCATGTCATTCACAAATACCAGAAACAGCACTGGTCCTAGGACTGACCCCTGCGGGACCCCGCTGGTCACAGGTGCCCACTCTGACACCTCGCCACGTACCATGACTCGCTGCTGTCTTCCTGACAAGTATTCCCTGATCCATTGTAGTGCCTTCCCTGTTATCCCTGCTTGGTCCTCCAGTTTCTGCACCAATCTCTTGTGTGGAACTGTGTCAAACGCCTTCTTGCAGTCCAAGAAAATGCAATCCACCCACCCCTCTCTCTCTTGTCTTACTGCTGTCACCATGTCATAGAACTCCAGTAGGTTTGTGACACAGGATTTCCCATCCCTGAAACCATGCTGGCTGCTGTTGATGAGATCATTCCTTTCTAGGTGTTCCACCACTCTTCTCCTGATAATCTTCTCCATGATTTTGCATACTATACATGTCAGTGACACTGGTCTGTAGTTTAATGCTTCATGTCTGTCTCCTTTTTTAAAGATTGGGACTACATTTGCTGTCTTCCATGCCTCAGGCAATCTCCCTGTTTCGATAGATGTATTGAATATTGTTGTTAGGGGTACACATAGCGCCTCTGCTCCCTCTCTCAATACCCATGGGGAGATGTTATCTGGCCCCATTGCCTTTGAGGTATCTAGCTCACTCAGAAGCCTCTTCACTTCTTCCTCGGTTGTGTGCACTGTGTCCAGCACTTGGTGGTGTGCCCCACCTCTCCGTCTTTCTGGAGTCCCTTCTGTCTCCTCTGTGAACACTTCTTTGAATCTCTTGTTGAGTTCTTCACATACTTCACGGTCATTTCCTGTTGTCTCTCCTCCTTCCTTCCTTAGCCTGATTACCTGGTCCTTGACTGTTGTTTTCCTCCTGATGTGGCTGTACAACAGTTTCGGGTCAGATTTGGCTTTCGCTGCTATGTCATTTTCATATTGTCTTTGGGCCTCCCTTCTTATCTGTGCATATTCGTTTCTGGCTCTACGACTGTTCTCCTTATTCTCATGGGTCCTTTGCCTTCTATATTTCTTCCATTCCCTAGCACACTTGGTTTTTGCCTCCCTGCACCTTTGGGTAAACCATGGGCTCATCCTGTTTTTTTCATTACTCCTGTTACCCTTGGGTACAAACCTCTCCTCAGCCTCCTTGCATTTTGTTGCTACATATTCCATCATCTCATTAACTGGCTTCCCTGCCAGTTCTCTGTCCCACTGAACCCCGTTCAGGTAGTTCCTCATTCCTGTGTAGTCCCCTTTCTTGTAGTTTGGCTTCATTCGTCCTGGCCTTCCTGCTTCTCCCTCCACTTGTAGCTCTACTGTGTATTCGAAGCTTAAAACCACATGGTCACTGGCCCCAAGGGGTCTTTCATATGTGATGTCCTCGATATCTGCACTACTGAAGGTGAATACTAAGTCCAGCCTTGCTGGTTCATCCTCTCCTCTCTCTCTTGTAGTGTCCCTTACATGTTGGTACATGAAGTTCTCCAGTACCACCTCCATCATCTTAGCCCTCCATGTATCTTGGCCCCCATGTGGGTCCAAGTTCTCCCAATCGATCTCCTTGTGGTTAAAGTCACCCATGATCAGGAGCTTTGCCCTGCATGTGTGTGTGTGTGTGTGTGTGTGTGTGTGTGTGTGTGTGTGTGCACCTGTTTTCACCTGATCTTCAGCCGCTGCTGGATTTCCTTACTCCTGGCTACGTGAGCCATATCATACCTGCTCTTTAAACTATGCATGGATACTGCCTCTACCACATCGCTGTCCAAGTATTTACTAGACTAAATACGTATTTCTTTTATCTTCCGGTTGTGCCCTCTTGTACCTTATTTTCGCCTTTTAAACAGTCTATCCTTATCACACTGTTCCTCTCATTAGTTATTCTCGATTTAGTAAAATAATAGATAAACTTGGAATTATTAAAATGTATGCCATATCTGTAAAACGACTTATCTGATAGGCTTCAAATTTTCACCTGAGGTGTGGTTTCCAACACACAAGGGTTACACAGCCATTGAATGGCTGTGTAACCATTTTTACTAAATAAATTGTTATATTCATGATTTATTCAATAACTAAATGGCTTCAAAATTCAATAACTGATTGGCTTCAAAATGTTATTGATGAATTATTATTATAATCAAGGGGGAAGCGCTAAACCCAGAGGATTATACAGCGCCTGGGGGGGGGGGATGTGGAAGGCATTCAGGCTTAATTCGGGGAACTGGAGCACAGATCCAATTCCCTAAATCAAGAGCCCCTCACCAACATCAAGGAACCTTCCTTGAGGGGTTTATTGATGAAGCATTCTATAATAAGGATGATAACTCATAACAATATGTTGGATAGGTGAAAATTTTACATTTTCTCGAAAATAGTTACAAAACTTGAAATCACTGGAAACATGTTAATTAAACGAGAATGCTTTTCCTGACTGTCTTCAAACTTTTACCATTCATGGGGTTTCTAACAAACAGCTTATTGCTAAATTTTGCACCGTGTAAAATTCAATTTGCCATTTTTTTTAAGAAAAAATGTACCCCATGTAATGACTAGTGAATGCCGCTTCTCTTCAGCTTCAAACCCTCAGTGGTAGAGTTTTCTTAATAAGAAGTATCTTTGTATTAATTCTGAGCTGCATGGGTGCCAATTTGTCTTTTTTTCCAGTTTTATCAATTTGGCTTTTTCAAAACATTTAAATATTTTTTTTTCTTGCAGGTTTGTAAAGAATTTAAATAAATATAAATGTGGAAAGCAAACTAGACAAAAATATAAATCCAAAGATTTATGGTGTTTTTAAGATTAACGAGGGAAAACTTTCTCAGTTTTCTGAACATTTTCCGCAGTATTTTAGTTTGCTTTATCGCAATATTGCCTTTATTGCTCGAGAATGTCTTATTCAATAGGCTTCAAACTTTCAACGCTTGTGTAATGTATACAGGGCAAGACTCGTGGAACTTGTGAAAAATTTTGATTTTTCTAAATATAGCATGTTTAAATTTGAAAAATATAATTACATATTAAAATGTGCCGTTATTTGGACCCTTTGAGAAATTTCGAGTAAGGGGGGAGGGGGGAATGGCTGCTGAGTGACTCCAAGGGAGACTCCATATTGAATTTAATGTGTGAGCACTGGTTTGAATTGTGCAATGTAATCAGGAGTTCTCGAAGATCATTTGGTGTATAACTGCCTGACATATTCCTGCTGAAGAATTGGCATAAATAGCGTGGGAGACCCTTATAATTCGGCAACAAGGACAGAAAAATAGAGGACGCCATTTGTAATTTGGCAGCACTAGTTGTCGCAGAAATTCTGCTAATAATTTGGCGTCTTCTGAGGTAAGCTGGGGGGTTTCAGCCTGAATTTGTAATAGGATTGATAGGAACCTGTGTTAATGTCCCCCGCTGAAGATCTGGGACAGGAAATTTGCGGAACCTCAAGAATTACGTGTGAATGGCAGAAGATAAGGATACGACCATCACTCACATGGAAGTGCACTATTAGTCCTTACGTTTAGATCTCTAACTGGCCAGTGTAGGGTCTAGGTGTTAGGCAGGTGTTGTGGTGTATTCCATCTACAGTAATTAAATGATGAGTGGAAATACAACATTCTTTTGTGTACCCAGCAAGCCTAATCATATACAGTCCACAATATTAACTTACCAAAGTAGCTGGCTTTAATATTGTAATTATTAATTTAATGTCAGGTCTAGCTTTTCGTGAGAGTGGTAGGGAGTAGGCATCGAGGGAGTGACAGTTCAGCGACCTGTTGTGACTAAGTCCCACTTACCTCACCCAAATTACTTGCAGGTAATAATTCAGGTAATACCCTGCAAACTTCCTGCAGGTAATTTGCTCACATAATCCACAAAACTATTTGCGTGTATGTGCGTACTATGCACAGTGCTACAGAGGTCATTCCCTTATTTTTGTTTCCGTGTGGTTACAGGAAAAAGCCTCCGGTGAACGCAGTACAGTATTATTTTACTTTACTGTATTGTTCCCTCCCCCTTGGTGCTAGTGAGGGGCTCTTTATCCAAGGAACAGGAGTTATCTTACCCTTGTTTGAATCGAATTTGAATACCTCCCATTCCTCAGACTCTATTACCCCAACTGGTTTAGCGATTTTTTCTGATTAAAATATAACACTTGTGAAGGGCATCGGTCTTCAATGGCTGATGCATCGTAGGAAAGTCTGGAACGTTTCATGGGTTTAGGTTGTGTAGGCAATAAATTTTGTTGCATTTTCATCACGAACTGGAAAATGCATCCCCTCAGGGGAGGGTCCTGGACGCTGGTGAGGGGGCTCTTGACCTAGGGAATTGGATTTGTGCTCCGTTTCCCTGAATTGAGCCTGAATACTTTCCACCCCTACATGCTCTGTGTAATCCTACGGGTTTAGCGCTCCCCCATAATTATAATTATAATGGAAACTTTTAGTGCTTATGTTTCCTGAAGGGAAACTATCCCTCGATGTTAAGCTGTGTAAGTTATCTTGTGCCAGTTTTCTTTATTAAACTGGTTTCTGTGAGATAATTGCAACATGTCACAATGTTTGATTTAATTTAATAATCCTATGATAAATTAGTGTAATTTTATTTTATGTCTGAAAGTTGAAGCGGAACGGTTGGGTATCATTATTGTTGAAATATTTCGCCTATACAGTCGGCTTCTTCAGCCAGATACAGAGGCAGCAGATGTAGAAGTGTAGATGAATGGTTCACAGAACCGACACGTTGATAAATTAGACACATGTGCAACTCTTGGGTATCTTTATTAAGGAAACGTTTCGCCACACATCGACTCAAGGTAGAGGGACTGATTACCTCATTCTCCTCCTGTTCAAGTTTCTCCTGTGTATGGACTGATGAAACCACTGTGTTGCGAAACGTGTCTAATTTAGTCCATCAACCTTGGAGAAATAGTGTTTGAGGTGGTCAGTCCCTCAGGCTGGAGAAGAATTCAGCTTCATGGTCTGGAACGATGCATCGTTACGAGCAGCTTCACGCTTATTGTGCTTGTGTATTTAAGGATATTATTCTCTTTAAAAGGTATTCGAATTAGATTTGAACGGTACATATAACCTAATTAACAATTTTCTTGAAATTTGGACATTAGTTTCCAAATGATGTCTTATGAATGTCTCTTCTGATTGCCTTCAGATCTTCAACGCTAATATTTAACCGCGTCATCAACGTATGGAACATTCTACGCTATTTGAACCGCGTGCATTAAGGCACGAGAGACTGGGATAATTAAGTATGGGGATATCTTCCTTGGATCGCTCGACGACCAAAATACATCTGGTTATTTTGTACAATATCATAACACCCCTAGACTTTCTGTATTTTAATACCGTCAGGTTTATTCCCATTTCTTTTGTCGTCATAACTCATGCCCCTAAGCTCCAGGACTATTGTCCTTGCAAACTTCTACATTTTTTTCCATCTTCTGGGCATGCCTTATCAGGTGTGAGCTCCATACTAGTGCTGCATACTCTAAGACAGGGCTCATGTATGCCGTATATATAGTGTCGTGAACGACCCCTTGTTGAGGTTCCTTGAAGCTAATATTAGATTCAGCAGATTTTGCCCTATGTGTGTGTGTGTGTGTGTGTGTGTGTGTGTGTGTGTGTGTGTGTGTGTGTGTGTGTGTGTGTGTGTGTATTACTAGCCTATTTGTGGTTGGAGGGGTCGAATCGTAGCTCCTAGCCCCGCCTCTTCACTGATCTCTACTTGGGCCTCTCCCTGCTCCAGGAGCTTTATCAAACCTCGTCTTAAGACTATGTACGGTTGCTGCTTCCATTACGTCACTTTCCAGACTATTCCACTTCCTGACAACTCTGTGACTGAAGAAATACTTCCTAACATCCCTTTGACTCATCTGAGTCTTTAACTTTCAACTGCGACCTCTTGTTTCTGTGTCGCATCTCTGGATATCCTGTCTCTGTCCACCTTGTTAGTTCCTCGCGGTATGTCGTTAACATGTCTTCCCTAACTCTCCTGTCCTCCACTGGTTTGAGTACTTAGGGTTTGGACATTCAGCAAGCTAATGTGAGCATGTTCGATAGGAGTGAGTGGAGGCTGGTGTTTTTATGATTTGACGTGCTGTTGAAGTGTGAGAAACAACATTTATGAAGGAAGTCAAAGAAATCGAACAACCAGACTTGTATCCTGGAGGTAGAAAAGTCCAGTGCTTCCACTCAGAAAGAGTTGGGATGTTGCGGTTTGGAGTGGCATGTCGGTGATGTTTTTTGGCAAGATAGTGATAAAATAAGTGACAGTGAAGGTGTTTTCTGTGTCGGGTAACTCCACCTAGGTGGGAGACGGCCCCAGTGGTTCACAAAAGTTCACAAAAAAGTTTTCATTAATCTTTTTGTAACTGGTAATAGAAGTTGTAGCAGTTTTTAGTAGTAGTAGTAGTAATTATAATAATAATAATAATAATAATAATAATAATAATAATAATATTATTATTATTTTATTATTATTATTTACTTTTACTACGACTATCACTGCTGCTACTATTGAAAATACGATTATTAATAATTTACAGTCAATTTAGTTAGACAATTTAGGTTTAACAAAGCTCTAGGCAAGCGAAATGCAGCTTACATAAATATTCAAACTAGGCAATTGTACCTATTTCCATTAAATTATTATTATTATAATTATGATCATAATCATCATGGTAGGTCAGGTAAGATTAGCGAGAATGCCATGGAGGAGGAAAGCAGTACACCAGATATTTTTACCATGAAGCTTAGGTTACAGGAATGGGTACTTGTGGTTGGCAGATTGCCACCATAACTACCAACTTGGCTTTCTGCTACGATGCTTTTTACGACGGGCTTAAATGTTTATGTTCCCACTGTGACTAAACATTACCGGAGGAAGAGGAGAATATCGAGCAGGTACTGTACATGGCTTATAGTACTAAATATTACGAGACGATCTGGAGAATATCGTATGTGTAGACATACCAGAGTAGAAGAATATCAAGATGAGACGATGAGATGAATATGAAGCAGAGTAGGAGACAGAACAAGATGATGAGGGGATTTGGCCACAAAAGCACCAAGACATTTGCAACACCTGTGAATTATATGTATGAAGACGTTCCACCAAGAGTAACAAGACACTTATGTGCTTCACACGTATCTAATCCTAGAACATAATGGTATTGTTTACCACTATTTTACTGCTACATAGACACCAATGTAAAATAACAATCCTTTGTTTACACAATATTTCACTTTATGAAGAGCTTTACCAGTGACACAGGATTGCACTGATCACGTATAAATACACTAGAAGGAGACCTGGTAGTGAGTGTGGGTCATATCCATGTAGTGGTAGACAAAGAATTCACAGAAGAGCGAGAATCCAGTGGAGAGTGAATTGTACCTGAGGCTTCTGGATCATTGATAAGGTTCCTTCAGCCGAGGGTGTATTGTGATATTGCCGGTGGTTACCCACGTAAAATGATATGTGCTGAGGGTTTTGCTAACCTGAATTTCCTTCTTCATTTTTTTTTAAATATCCTGGGTACAAAAGACTGTTGTTTCTTGGTATTTTCTTAAGGTTTTGTTGTAATCATACCCTTCAAGGAAGGTTCCTTGATGCTGGTGAGGGGCTCTTGATCTAAGGAATTGGATCTGTGCTCCAGTTCCCTGAATTGAGCCTGAATGCCTTCCATCCCTCGCCCCCCACAGGAGCTGCATAGTCCCTACGGGTTTAGAGCTTCATTATAATAACAGTCATTACTGATGAGGAACTTGGTGCCCTTCCATGCCATAAGATGCGAGTTCTTGTTGCTGCGGATTACGTAACCATTGTTGATGGGAGTTCTGTAAATGTATTGATGTTTTTGTATTCTGGCGGTGAGGCTACATGTTTTTTTCCCGCATGTATTGCTTTCTATAAATAGTTTAGAAACCCCAGAAGTTGATAATTCAGACACAGTTCTTGTCTGTGTCAGACTGAAGTTGCTACTGGCTGGCGATACGTTTAAGGTGTCTCAGTTATCAATATCTAATTTTTGTCCTGTCCTTCACAGACTATGACGTACATATCCGCAATGATGCTATTTTTGAAGAATTCTATTTTAAATCTTGTATGTGTTTTCGCATGTAGATTGCTATATTGGTATCATCATGAGTACCTGTGTGACTGTCAACCAGTTTTCCCAGAAGTAAAAACGAGACCTCTTTTGGTAATATCATCCTTAGGAATGGAGAGTAGATGGGTGGGAATGGTTGATTTAAAGATGCACCTGCCCTGTATGGGCCAATAGGCCTGCAGCAGTGTTCCTCCATTCTTATGTTCTCATGTTTTTAGTTCCTCTGACTGGTATCTGTAATTCTGTAAAAAGAATGAAAGAAAATTGGATATAATTTCATGAATGATGGCACGTTCTTCTTTGAGAAAATCAGGGCTGTAAAATCAGTGGCTCTCGGAAAACAAATCCAATTAAAAATAAGCATTTTGTTTTCATACAGTGACTGAAAAGAACAACAATCGATAAACAAGATTTAGAACATCATTGTGGTAGGCCCAAAATACGCCAGTTAAGATACCACTTTGTTCTTTAATATATTCCCTACAGACCAAGCTTTAGATTTTTTGCGTAGAAAGATGAGACCAGATATGTCCCTACCACTTCAATATCCTGTTTTATAGACCTAATCGAATTTTAGATCATTTTATTTTTCTTTCATATGATTTTTTTCAGATAAAAATATGGCATGAATATGAGATCATTAACCAGTGCTGATTATGCCACATTCTACATGGAGTTCCTTGAAGCCCGACGTTTTGCCACGTTGTGTGGACGACCTCTTTGCAGTACACGTCAGTACTGGCTCAAAAATGATGGAGCTACTCATTCTGTTTGTGATGAAGGGTTTTGAAAAAGACGAAACCCTCCCATTCCTGGACGTCCTCGTCATCAGTAAAAAAAAAAAATAGCTTCACTTATATTATATGGCGGAAAGTGATCAACGAAAATTATTTCATACATATCTTTTCCCAACAGGAAAAGAAAGCGAGAGGCAGAGTTCTAACTGGACTCGCCCTGGAAACCCACAGTAGACCAAGTAAAAATGCTTAACTTGTACGCTGGATAATTTAGACTTTTTGTGTGAATTATGTAAACTCTGCTGGCGTAGCGTGGGAGGTGTTCACACTCTCGAGGTCAGTGATGATATATAATAGTGCCTGTGCACTCTGAATGATGTTGCAGTTCGGATGGTCGTTTCAGTTTTGATGTCCGCGCGTTTATGGCGTGAGAACAATGCATGAATGTTCCTGAGTGAGTTTCCTTCTTTTGGCTCGCTTTGTTATAGAGAAAAACTGCGAAACGGTGAAAAAAAAATTCTGCAAAAAACCCATAGGAAAGTTCAGGGAGAAACGCAGCATAAACGTTGCTGTACTTACGCATAATCAGCTGACAAGACCAAAACAACTCTGAAGGGCTGAGATAATTCCTTAATGCAGCGCAGTGGGACAGAGAACAAGCATGAAAATCAGTGAATGGACGGACTACCTGGCTGGAAAGAGTTGGGAGGCGGAGGAAAACTTCAAACCCAGAAGGAAAAGTAGAAACAAAGAGAGCCCTTCGTTCAATCAGAGATGCAGAGAGGAAAAAGAAAAAGAAAAGCGTAAGAGCGTGGAAAAATATGTAGAATAGGGAGAGACGAGAACAGAGAAGTGAGCACGTTAGCCAGAAACACGCATATGAAAAGATGAGGATAGAAAGAGCGAGAAAGAGAGAGAGAGAGAGAGAGAGGGAGGGAGGGAGACAGAAGGGAAGAGGGGCCAAGTCTGAAGCAAAGCTGTTTCATAGCTACATTCGAAGAAAGACACGGTAAAAGACTAGGCAATTCAAGTGACGAAGGAAGGAAGGAAGGAAGGAGAGCTTACAGAAAACGACACGGAAGTCTGCAAATACTGAACAGACGATATAAATAGGTTTTCTCAGTAGAAAAAGGGTGAATACCAAAAGTCAAGGGAAAAGGGTTCACCGAAAAGTACTTAACTATAATATAAAAATAACAGAAAAAGAGGTAAATAAAATTTTGATGGCACTGGATACATCAGAGGCAATCAAACATTACAAGACATGACCATAGATTTTGCAAGACAGAGCAGAAGTACGGTATGAACCACCAGTTACGATCTACATCAAGTCTAGGAACAGAGAGCAGTTGCCAGAGAACTATTAAACAGCAAATGGAGTCTATATATTTAAGAAGACGGACAAAGAGCGTTGAATTGTAGACTTGAATCACTGACATGCATACCATGTAAGATAATTGAGAAGATAATCAGGAGAGTGCTAGAGCACTCGGAGAGAAGTGGCTTCGTGAACGGAAACCAGCTTGGGTTTAAAGACGACAAATTATGTCCTACCAGCCTGGTGGAATTCTGTGACAAAGCAACAAAAGTCAGATAGGAAAAAAGGGATCGGTGGAACGTTGCAATAACGTATTTGACACTGTACCCGTGCAAGCAGGATAACGGGGAAAGTCTTCCGATATATTTGTATGCTCTATACTTCTTTAGGGGAAAAGAAGTATAGAGTGATTGCCTAGGATGAAATATCAGAATGGGAAGGTGTAACAAGCGGGGCTCTGCAAGGATCAGTATTTGGTTCAGTAATTTTCTCAGGTTGGTGATGTAACACCGAGAAAACGAAAAACATATTTTGACAGGGAAAAGCTACAAATGTATCGGAACAAACTGAAAGATTGTTTAGTTAAATGTTTCTCGAATTCAATCCCAGCAAATACAAGATTATGTAGACTGAGCGAGATAGTCTCTGTGGATCTCAAAGAGAAAAACCTAGAAGTGAACTTAGTATCTGGCATATCTCCGGAGGTTCACGTCAACTGACAACCCCTTCAGCTAATGCTCGTCTGACAAATCTAAAAGCAGGCTTTAGGAATTGCAACAGTCATTTTGGATCTTTTATGTAATATATATCAAGCTCATCTTGGAGTACTCAGCACCAGCATGGAGCCACACATGAAAAGCATTTTAGAAAACTAGAGAAAGTCCAATAGTATGAAACATAGGGGTATGAGCTACGAGGAGTAGCAAACGGATCCGGACCTTACGATATTGGAGGTGAGAAGAACCAGAGGACCAGGGAAGACGATAACAATATACAGAATACCCAAAGGTCTTGACAAGGGTAGATAGCGATAGACTGCTTGAGAGCCGCGAATCAGATTCTCGGGAGCTCAACCGTATGGTAAAGTTACCAATGAGCCACAGGGATGTCAGAAAATATATTTTCCTGAGGTTTGTCAGGAAGTAATTCCTCCTCAGGGTAGTGAGGAAGTGGAATGACCTCGATAAAATCGTGATGGAGGAAGGATCCACACACACAGTTTCAAGAGCAAGTACGACAGGGCATATGAGGTTAGGAGGGAGTGAATCTGGCAAACGGCAGGACGGAACTGGGGGATAGCAATGGAAGAGGTAGTGTAGGTAATGGAAGTTGTAGCATCAATCTCCTATGTGCTGATTATTTGAGTATTATTCCAGTCAAGGCATTGTGTCTTTTTATTCTTTACTGGTCACTTCTCCATTTTGTGCTCTCTGAATCAGTCTACTCCAGTCTGAAATCAGTCCACGGTGGATAAGGCGGGTCGCTAAACGCTGGCATCAATTTCAGGTATCAGGTATGCTGGCTACTCCTTTCAGGAGACCGCTACCTCTTGAGATGTTAATCTGTCCTTAAACCGGTACAGTAATATACACTGTGAGAGAAAAGTTCATTAGAGAGAAGTGGTGGATGTGTATATGAATGGTGATGGTAGTTTGCTGGGCAGTATGTTCTGTTAGGTGGGTGCATCGTTCCCGCTTCTCCCCCCCTCCCCCCTCCGCCTTCTGCACCCGGTGGGAGGTGACTAGTGACTCTCCGACTGGTCGTTAGTCACCTGACTTTCGTCTCCCATCAAATCTCCTTGATTGTCGATTCGGGTCATCCGACACAGGCGAGATAAGAGGGGCAGCATAGATATTGAAAAGATCTGACAGTCAATCTGGTATCTCTACCTACACTGGTCCCCCTTCCAAACGTAGCCGACTCGCAATCAGCATCACACCATTCTAGCAGCAGTTCCCAATGTTTCATGGTGGTTCTCTACTGGCGACTCAACTGCTTCACAAGTGTCGTTGTGGTCAGAGGATCCCAATACCTCTGGTCGTCAGAATCTCTACTCGTGTTTGGGTCACTGTCTACTCAGTGTATCAACAGCCACATCCACCCTTGAACCCCTCGCCCCACCTCTATTGTCAACAACGGCTCGGGGCTCCAAACCACGATTCAAAACTACGTTCCCTGAACATGGTACGGCACCATTCCTCATTAAATATTGCTTACATATTAGCTTTGAGTCACTAATTATTTATATATTTCATTGTTCATTTCTTTGCTTCAAGGAGGATTAATTTCATGTTTAAGTGTTTTATACTCTTTACTAGTTTTATATATTATGTTATCATTGAGTTTTCTATCTTTTAATTTCCATAACGAGGTGAACTAGCCATATCAAATACTTTTTGAGAATCTGATAGGGCTGATGAACCTACACACACACACACACACACACACACACACACATGCATACACATATACAACAGGCCTAGTGTCTAATCGACATGTGCCTAGGACAAAATGGTAACTAACTAACTAACACACACACACACACACACACACACACACACACACACACACACACACACACACACACACACACTCACACACACACATATGATTTCCTATGATTAAAGCGTCTTGTGTTAATTCTCTGCAGATTGGAGAAGTCTGGCTGCATGAGTAGTTTCTGTCCAGCTGTTAAAGACCTAAATGACCCACGAGAGTTTAGCGCACCGTGTACAAAAGATCTCTGCTTAATCACTGTGAACTGCCTCTGAATGCTAAAGGAAATATATATATTTATTAGATTAGATGGCATGTTTTATCACACATTCAATAGTTCGATCGTCTGCATTTTTATTCATCGTTCATTCAATTCATGATCTGTAAATTCATCAAAACACAGATCAGTTCTCCCTTCAGTTTATCCAGCCGCTTATTTGTCCACACTTTTGTCCATGCAATCGTTCTTCCTTCTGCATTACACCTTAATCAGTCATCATCCGTACTGTCTGTGCTCCATTCTGCGTCCATAAATCGCGTCTGTCTGCCCTTTCACAACTCCATTCGCCTGCCCTTCCGTTCGTCTAGTCATTCACCTCTCCTCCCTTCCGTTCATCCAGCCATTCACCTGTCCTCCCTTCCGTTCATCCAGTCATTCACCTGTCCTCCCTTATGTTCATCCAGTCATTCACCTGTCCTCCCTTCTGTTCATCCAGTCATTCATCTGCCCCCCCTTCCGTTCATCCAGTCATTCACCTGTTCTCCCTTCCGTTCATCCAGTCATTCACCTGTCCTCCCTTCTGTTCATCCAGTCATTCACCTGTCCTTCTTTCCGTTTATCCAAATCACTAATGAATTCTCTCATCTATCCGTCGAGTCGTCAACTCGTCCGCCCTCCCGTACATCCAGTTATCTGTCCTCCTCGCCACCATTGTGTTAGTCAAGTTGTCCTTTCATCTAGTTATCCAGCTTAAAGCTTCATCATGATTCGGCCAAAAAAAAAAAATGAAAGATTGCAGCTTCACACTTCATGTATCCAGTACTGGATACATTTCAAAGCAATTAATATTTTTAGTTTCTGAATACAAAATAATTCAGTGATAGGCATGTGTACTTTTATCATTAAAGCTATTGTATATAAGACCCATTTCACTTTGAGTAATATATATATATATATATATATATATATATATATATATATATATATATATATATATATATATACATATATATATATAAGGTTGGAGGGAGGGGGTAAAGGAGGTTTTGTGTGCGAGGGGCTTGGACTTCCAGCAGGCATGCGTGACCGTGTTTGATAGGAGTGAATGGAGACAAATGGTTTTTAATACTTGACGTGCTGTTGGAGTGTGAGCAAAGTAACATTTATGAAGGGGTTCAGGGAAACCGGCAGGCCGGACTTGAGTCCTGGAGATGGGAAGTACAGTGCCTGCACTCTGAAGGAGGGGTGTTAATGCTGCAGTTTAAAAACTGTAGTGTAAAGCACCCTTCTGGCAAGACAGTGATGGAGTGAATGATGGTGAAAGTTTTCTTTTTCGGGCCACCCTGCCTTGGTGGGAATCGGCCAGTGTGATAATAATATATATATATATATATATATATATATATATATATATATATATATATATATATATATATATGTCGTGCCGAATAGGCAGAACTTGCGATGTTGGCTTAAATAGCAACGCTCATCTTGCCATATAGGACAAGTGAAAATTTGTGTATGCAATAATTTCGCCAAATCATTCTGAACCTAACGAAAAAAATATATTTCACTGTGTTTGTTTCGTATTAAATTATTGTAAACAAATCTAAAATATATTTAGTTGGGTTAGGCTAAAATAAATTGCGCTTGTTATAGTAAGGTTAGGTAAGTTTTCTAAGTTCCTTTTGGTTCAAAATTATAAATTCTTACATCAACAATAATAAAAAAAATATATATTTAAACGTATAATTGAAATTTTTAGAAAGGACTTAATTTTAAAAGAGTTCTTTGCTAATTGGCCAGTTTTTCCTATTAGGCACGACATATATATATATATATATATATATATATATATATATATATATATATATATATATATATATATATATATATATATATATATATATATATATATAATATGCCGTGCCGAATAGGTAAAACTGGTCAATTAGCAAAGATTAATTTAAAATTAAGTCCACTCTAAAATTTTCTCTTATACATTTAAAAACATTTTTTCATTTATGTTAATATAAAAATTAATGGTTTTGTACCAAAAGCATCTTAGGAAACATACCTAAACATAAATATATTTTATATAAGATTACAATAATTTAATAAACAGACACAATGAAATATATTTTATCGTTAGATTCAGAACGATTTTTGTGAAATTATTACATACACACAAGACATTATATGATAGACTACCCTGACTTATAAAATTTTAACAAGAAAAGTACCGGTCTTGGTATTTTCTTCACCGTAATGGTACATGTGGTACATGGAACACAGTATGCATAACAGAGGTAAAATATCTCAGGTCAGGTATAAGCAACGTCACATCAATCTTAAGCTTTGTCACCTGATCACAGTGTTGCAATGTGAATATGACGATGCCTGATCAAGTATCAAGGAGACTATAATAACGGAGATGCTTTAGCTACTTGCTTTCTGTTAATTATTAATAGAAACAACGATAAGAGAGGTTCGTGAGGACCAACGCCTCTTAACTCGGGTTCGGTGCCGTGTCTCGGTTTACTGCACGAGCGATTTCCTATAATGAAGCATCGATAAATATACTCCATCACATGGCACTCTGCGGGAATACGTTTGAGTGAAAATGATTTCAACTTATCTCACTACATGCTGTCAGCATCATGAGAGATTGATAAGTGCCTGCATTACCAGGAAGCAAGTGGAATACTTTCACCTCCGAGTACTCCTCATATAAAAACCAAGCCTAAATGTCAATTTTCCAGCGCCTAAGTCCACTACATCAGCGGTTCACTATAAGGATGAAACTATAGAGATGCCTCTGGGTGTATATATCCTTTGCTATATATTGATTAGGTAATGACATTTAAACCCTACCATCTACACGAGTGTTGTTAGAGCTGCACGTCACATGTTCACCACCAGTCATGAATACTTTAACCCGTATAATGAAAGATATTAAAGGAAACTCTCAGCCAATATACACTAAATATACACACCTCACGGTGTGTATATTTAGATGTTACTTGTACGGTAATTAATGGGGTTTAAAGCCTATTGACTACACGAGGGTCATTTTGGCTGTAAGTTCACCACTATTCAATAATACTTTAATCACTTCGTGATTACTTTAATCGCTTCGTGATTAAAGTAATGTGTATACAGTGCACTGAAAGACATACACCTCCTGGTGTATATATCCATGTTGCTTGTTATTAGTCTTGTTAACATTTCGTTATTGTATTAAGACAAGTAATTTTGAATCATTAACGAAATTGCGGCTGGCCGAGACTCGATCCCGCATCACCTTGTCCCGCCCCTTGGGAAGCCAGACAATGTTCACGATGTTTTAACCATTGCATCACCAATTCTACAAACATCTTGTTTCGTGATTTCATTAATATATAGACTGCTCGTGGAGGCTGGTATTCAGACGGGAGTAGACTGAAATTAGCTCTTAGCTTACCATGATCATATATGTCCTCGCAACATGAAGCAAGTCCAGTTCTCTAGGCTCATGTTGTTTGTGGAATTGGTGGTGCAACGATTAGAGCATCGCGAACTTTGGTTTCCCACGAGGTTGGACAAGGTGACGCGGGATAGTCTCTTGCCCAGCCGCAGTTGCGTGCCGAATAGGTAAAACTTGCGATTTTGGCTTAAATAGCAGCACTCTTTTTGACGAATAAGGCAAGCAAAAAATTGTGCATGCAATAATTTTGCAAAAATCATTCTGAACCTAACGAAAAAAATTATATTTCATTGTGTTTGTTTATTATTAAATTACTGTAAACCTATCTAAAATATATTTAATTGCGCTTGTTATAATAAGGTTAAGTAAGTTTTTCTAAGGTTCTTCTGATGCAAAATTATTATTTTTTTACATTAACATCAATGAAAAAATATATCTTTAAAAGTATAAGAGAAAATTTTAGAACAGCCTTAATTTTAAACGAGTTTTTATCTTTTGAAAAATTTCTTCTTCTTCTTGCCCTATATACTTTTGTTTGTGAACTTAATTTATTGATAGTCTAAAAGACAAATCTGGATGGATAACAACATGAATGACGCCACAGCGTCTACGTCTCAAATACTTCATCCACCTCGTCGCCGGTGGGAAAGCTGAAGACGTATGAAGGTCTGTGTTTTGTAGCTACATTCCTCTTGTTTCCTTGGAGATTTATATAACAAAATAAGACGAGCCTTCATATGTCTTCAGTTCATGTCTTTCTTCATCTCTCATCTTTGTTCAAAGTATCCAAAGCAAATCTCCTGCTGAACAGTCATCGAAACAGTTAGCAGTATTCCCGTGAGATGTTACTGCCAGCAATGACTGCCAGGTACTTGCTAGAAGCAATATCAGTGTTCCTACCGTGAATACAGTCTCCATCAAAGACCTCACTATGAAGCGACGTCTCACAACTTCAACATCCACAGGAGGAGTCTACATCATCCCCTGAGAGTAACGTCCCAAGAAATATGTAAGGGACACAGAAATCAATTTGTCTGCCTAAGTGAACATGGAAGCACCTGCAAGAGGGACAACTTGAAAAACTCCTGTGCCCTCTACATTTGATGAGTTGGATTAAGATACAACTCCTCCTCACTGAACATGATTTTAGACGCAGACAGTGTGTAGAAGGGTGAGTCAGGGAGGGAACTTCGCTGTTTTGCATGTCAGGATGCAGTAAAGAGTCAGACCCTCACGAGACTTGAGTTGTTTAACACCATAGTAGAATCAGTCCTCATGGGAGGTTCCTTGTTGCTGGTGAGGGGATGATCTAAAGAATTGGATCTGTGCCTCCAGTTCTCTGAATCGAGTCTGAGTATCTTTCATTCTTCTAGGTGCTGTATGATCCCTATGGGTTTAGTGCTTCTCCCCCCTTCCCCACGAATATATGGGTAAGGCTGTCATTTTTATACTCTTTTTACAAACCCACTCATAAAATCGTATCTGATAAACCTGTTTTACTAAGTGTAAACTGTACATAAGTTTGGTGGTAGGAATATATATGGTGAATTAAAAGCCTAACATATGCTGAATACTTTATTCCTCATTTTCTTGATGTCTCTGTTGACTAGTCTTACATAGCATCTTGCACGGCTTTGAGAGTACCTTTGTTTATGACATATGAGGACAACATTAGCTGCCTTCCATATATCAGACAACTCTAACAAAACCATTTACTAGTTGTAGATCTTAGCCGATGATTCATTGTCTCTGCTCCCCCCTCTCGGAGATTCCATGGTGACACTTTGTCAGATCCCACTGCCTTTGATCTCTCCAACTAGCTCTTATATTTATTTTTTTTATTGCCCCTTCTCCTATGATGTGTATGGTGCCCAATACCTGTGTTGGTGTGCCCTTTTCCATTGTCGCTCTGACATTGCCCCTGATTCCACTGAGAGCACTTCTCGAATTTTTTTTTTTTTTTACACAGGGTTTGACAAGGTTAGGTTGAGGATCCGTAGCTTTATTGACAAGCTATTTACAGGTTAAGGATTCCTAACTTTATTGACAAGTTAAGAGCTGTTACCCACACCAGCTCATTTGAAAACATTTTTATTGTTATGAAACATACAAGTAGGGAACAGGATGAAGCTGGAGCCATCTGTAGGCCAGCATTTTCTTTTGATGAACTGAGTTTATCTCGTTGACTTCATAATGCTGTACGAATATGTTCCATACTCGAGTCATCCTGGGGATAAATAATCTCAGTTGAAGTGATGTTCTGGAGAAGGGTACAGCCAGAGTGAAGTTGCTGCTTTCTGCCCGGTTTGTGGTATAGAAGCTTGCTTCACGCTGTCCTCGAAGTGGATCCAAGTGTGGTACTTTGACAATATTGGCCTTGTACATAACACTAAGACCACCCACATCCCTCCTGTGATGAAGGCTCTGCTGAAATGATAGATCTATCCAGGATGGGTCCAGGCGAGAGATGAGATGTCTTGCTCTGTTCTCTACTCTGTCAAGCAGTCGTAGATGGGGAAGGGGGGCAGGCAAACCAAGAAAGTGGAGCATACTCAAGGTATGAGCATACTTGTGCCTCCAAGAGAATGTTGCAGCCCCTACTGTCAAACAGATGCGAGATACGGCGAAGTGCTGTAAGCTTCATGGCTGCCTTGTTTGCTAGATTTACGACGTGGTTCTTCATAGTCAGTTTAGAGTCAAATTTCACCCCCTTTCTTCATTTTTTAATCGAATTATCTTGTTTTGAACTTTGTATTTCTTCGGATGTGACTGCGAAGCAGCTGTGGTTCTGCTCACTACTCGGTTCTCGTTAGTTCTTCGCTGTCCAGTTTTTTTTTATAATCCTGAGGTTTTCCTTATTTTCCTCTCAGCATCTTTCACAGAACCTACGTCTCTTTCTAACTTTATCACTTTTCCTTCTGCTGGCATGAAATTCTTCCTTGACTCTCGGAACTTTCCAGCTTTCATCGCATCCACTAACTTTCCCTCCAATTCCAGTGCACTGCATTCAGAAATTCTGTCATCCATTCAGAGTTCCCTCTTCTGAGGTTTGGTTTCTCATTCCATCCATCTGCTGATTTTTTCCTCAACATTTAATTCTACAAGGTATTCAAATTTCGGTACTGTATGGTTTGTGTGTGTGCACTCACCTATATGTATTGACCTATATTTGGATACAGCGGTCGACTCCCAGGCCCTGCACTCTCTGCTAGCCACAGCTGGATTCTCTCTTCTGGCTTTCTGAGCCCAGTTGTACGTATATTCAAAACTGTGTATGCATTCTACCTCTACTACTCTACTATCCCGGTAGTTCCATTCCCTGACTTCTCTGAGGCTGTAGAAATATTTCCAAACATCTCTGTGAGAAATCTGTGATTCTTAACATTCAAGTGTGTCCTCCTGTTCTTGTATACAGCCAATAATTTCCTCTCAGCATTTTGAACATCGCGTTTATGTCATTTCTGATACTTTTCTCCTCTAATCCCATCAGGTTTAGCTTGTCTAGGTTCTCCGCATTGCTCAAAACCCCTTTTTTCCACTTATAAATGCATATAAATGCCAGACAAAAAGTTTACACTAACTTATATTAAGTTAGTAATAGAATGAGGCATTAAAAATACAATAAAATGTAAAATACGTACGCAGTACATTCATTACCTACCTTAAAATATAAGTAGTCTTATTAGTGAAGGGGGAGAGGTGAGTAGTACTGGAACTAGCCTCGTTGTAAATTTTTACATGGTTCTACAACTTTTTGGCGTGTTTGATGAAGTGTGGGTTCCATAGCGGTGCTACATACATATTTCATATAGCGTCATGAATGACTTGTAGAGATTCCTAAAAGCTAATGTTACAGTTGTCAGAGCAGCGTGCTGAGGTTTCCAGCTCTTGTCCTCTTTCTTCTTTCATCTTTGTCCTTTCTCTATTTTCATGACGTTACATTTCCTGGGGTTAAAATCTGATTGCCACTTGTTAGATCAATTTCGTTTGCCCAGGTCAGTTTCTAGTTTTTCCAGGTCTTCTTCCGGTTACATTTTCCTTATTATTTTAAAGTCATTTGATCATTACTTTAGCGTTGCTTGTGTAGGATCTTCTAGCCATGTTGCTGCTGCGTCTACCGTGGCTCTGCTGTTGCCATACTCCTGTTTTGGTCCCCTGCTCTTTAGTGGGGGTGGGGTGGGGGGTTGAACATCACTGCTGTTACCACATTCTGCCTAATATGTTGTCTTTTGACTCCTTTTTGTTTATTCCTCTCATCTTCTCAAAACTTCACTGGTTTCTAATCAGCAGCGATGCTTTTCAAACATCTTTGTTTCCTCTGTCATTTGTCACTCTTTGATATGCAGCTAGGAAGACTATCCATTATCACCTCTGTGAGCTTTGTATCTGTGAGGTTGTAATATATTGGGACACCTCTCGTAGTCGTTCATTCTATTCTTAGCTCTTGGTTGCTATTCACTCTCCATTCGTGCGTGTGTGTGTGTATGTGTGAGTTCCGTTCATGTGTGTGTGTGTGTTTTCCATTCGTGTGTGTGTGTGTTTGTATTATATGCCCTTGGGGCCCGTGTAATATGAACAGAGATATGGGGTGCCATGTCTAATATGTACGGTGGTCATGCATAATTTACTCTAGTTTCACATTTAAATTACACGACGTCATGTATAACTTGCATGATATTACAGACTCGTATAACTTGGAAGATGTTACGTATAATATGCACGGTGGCATGTATAACGTGCACGGTGTCATAAAGTCCACGGTGCCAAGTGTAATTCAAATTATGCCAAACATTTCCGAAATGCTGAACACGATTTATAATAATAGATTGGGCAACAAAATAAAATGTTCGAAACAAACGGCAAATAAATATTCTCCAGCGCTGAAAACAGGCGGACTATTTTTTTTTACCAAATAATGGAGCCACTGAACTGGCCGGTACAACAGACAGAAATACGCAGCACAGCGAATTAATTAACAATGCCTCTGTTTATTCAGCATGATGTGTACAGAATTATTACCGAGCGGAGGAATGACCTGGTGTTCACTCTAGCTGGGTTTGTGGACGAGGAATGCTACACATTAATATTTGTTCTATTTATGCATAATATGAACTGGAATTTGTACAAAGAATTCAGAGATATTTTTGTATTATCTGTTCAGTGGAATTTACAGTCTAAGCCTTATTGCACTTCATTTCATCTAAGGCATGATACTAGCATTAGGTATGCTGCCCACAAGAGTCTGCTAATACCAGGTACCTTTCACTGCTAGGTGAACAAGAAGACTTGCTCATACCTTTCGTCCTGCCCAAGTTGCGACCCACAACAGTCTACTAACGCCCGGGTACCTGTTTACTTCTAGGTGAACATGGGCAGCACTGCCACGGATCTACGAACAGGAGTAGATAATAACAAAATGTTGCAATTAATATAGAAAATGATTGTATTATAAGCCTACCACTTACATAAACATGTACCTGCCACTTACATAAACATGTACCTGCCACTTACATAAACAAACATGTACCTGCCACTTACATAAACAAACATGTACCTGCCACTTACATAAACAAACATGTACCTGCCACTTACATAAACAAACATGTACCTGCCACTTACATAAACATGTACCTGCCACTTACATAAACATGTACCTGCCACTTACATAAACAAACATGTACCTGCCACTTACATAAACAAACATGTACCTGCCACTTACATAAACAAACATGTACCTGCCACTTACATAAACAAACATGTACCTGCCACTTACATAAACAAACATGTACCTGCCACTTACATAAACAAACATGCACCTGCCACTTACATAAACATGTACCTGCCACTTACATAAACATGTACCTGCCACTTACATAAACAAACATGTACCTGCCACTTACATAAACAAACATGTACCTGCCACTTACATAAACAAACATGTACCTGCCATTTACATAAACATGTACCTGCCACTTACATAAACATGTACCTACCACTTACATAAACATGTACCTGCCACTTACATAAACATGTACCTACCACTTACATAAACATGTACCTACCACTTACATAAACATGTACCTGCCACTTACATAAACATGTACCTGCCACTTACATAAACATGTACCTGCCACTTACATAAACATGTACCTGCCACTTACATAAACAAGTACCTACCATTTACATAAACATGTACCTACCACTTACATAAACATGTACCTACCACTTACATAAACATGTACCTACCACTTACATAAACATGTACCTACCATTTACATAAACATGTACCTACCACTTACATAAACATGTACCTACCACTTACATAAACAAACATGTACCTACCGCTCATATAAACAAACTATAAGTGAAGATTTAATTATATAGCTATAAGAAGAGTGAAATTTGATGTAATAATTTGATTTAATAATTTGATATAATAGCAGAGAAGAAAAAGTCGGAAGCCCAGCGTCAGATTCTTATTTGATATCAGTTGAGAAAGTTCAACGTGCATTTATAATTGAAAGAGATTTTAGGTAGCCGGATCTTATTCCCACAAGAGATATATGAAATGTAAGCCGTTGAAATGAAAGGTGATAAGTTCACAAATTCCCGGTGGCCTGGTGGCTAAAGGTCTCGCTTCACACACGGAGGCCCCGAGTTCGATTCCCGGTGGAAACATTTCGACGTGTTTCCTTACACTTGTTGTCATGCTCACCAAGCAGCAAATAGGTACCTGGGTGTTAGTCGACTGGTGTGGGTCGCATCCTGGGGGGACAAGATTGAGGACCCAAATGGAAATAAGACAGTCCTCGATGACGCTAACCCTCCAGGTTTAAAAATCCGAAGAAAATCTTATCTTACTAATAAAAAGCAGTTGGTTCAGACAAGGTATCACCTTGGGTCTTGAAGGAGTGTGAAAAGAGTATTACGATATTCGTTAAAATTTTTCTCTGGGAGTTCATTAAGAAAATGTTAATGGATAATTTGTGAATGGAAAAATGTGTAAATTGTAGGAGAGAGGATCAGAAGGATCTTCACCAGTGGATCCCAGCCTCTGGTGCAGACCAAATAGGGGTTGTGAGTGTTCCCCAGTATGGTCACAAAGATCGTCAGTAGGGTTACAAGAGATCCTCAGTAAGATCATAAAGTATCCTTAGTAGGGTCACAAACTCTCCTCTCTAGGGTTACCAAGGTTCCTCACTAGGGTTACAAAGGATCCTCGGTAGGGTCACAAAGGGTCCTCAGTAAGGTCACGAAGGTTCCTCATTAAGGTAACAAAGATTCCTCCGCAGTGTCAAAAATTTTCCTCACTAGGGTCACATGTATTATTCAGTAAGTAACAAGGTTGCCTCAGTAGGATTGCATGAGTTACTGAAGAAGATTAGAAATATTCCTCAGCAGGATCTCAAGGGTCTCCCAGTATGGTTATAAGTGTTCGTCACTTACAACCACACTGTACAACTATGTAAAAAAAATAGATGCTCATTTAAATCCCAAATTATTAATCTTCAGAAGAACAGCCAGGTCAAAACTTCTTTTGATTTTGACGAGCATAAAGTTGGGAGTAATGTTGATGGATTCCCACAACTCTCTGACCTCCACCAGCGGGGAATATATTATACTTTTCTTAACATAGTTCAGGGCACAACAACGGGGAAACCTGGTCTTTAGAAAGGATTTTTCTTTAGCCTTTTTTGTATATGCTTAAGTCCAATTTTTTTTTATCGGATGCAAATAATTGAAAATCATCAGTCGTTCCTAGTATATTTATTGTAAGTTAAAAAAACTCTGGATAAACATTTTTAATTAAATTACTAGAGTGTTGTACAAGTCGAGTTTCATCAATACCGGCAGATTAATAATAATAATAATAATAATAATAATAATAATAATAATAATAATAATAATAATATCTATATCTGCAAGTACTAGTACAATGTATACAGGCGTAGCTGACATCAATGATATACTACTATATAAAAACCTCTTATTTTGCAGAGCATTTCGGTCAAATTAGGTCAGTTTTTGTCCCATGATGCGACCCACACCAGTCGACTAACACCCTGGTAACCATTTTAAACTGATGGGTGAACAGGGACTGCAGGTGTCTTATGGAAACGTGTCCCTAATGTTTTCCAGCCGTACCAGAGGAGATTCGAACTCCGGACCTTAGTGTGTGAGCCAACACATATGTGACACGTGTCATTAGACACATATGTGTGCGTCTATTATTTCATGAAATCGTATTAACACGATTGCAGACAAACCATGGTACGGGCAGGGCTCGAACTCACTCACCGTGACTTCGAGCTCCAGCAGTACCGTGGGTCATTTATTTTCTTCTCCATGTAACGATACGTCTGTCAGAAGAGACTCGAGGCTCCCACTACGGCCCCTCAAGGGAGGTTCCTTGACGCTGGTGAGGGGTTCTTGACCTAGAGAATTGGATCTCCCTTCGGTTCCCTGAATTAAGCCTGAATACCTTCTATCAACCTCACCCCCACATGCGGGTTTAACGCTCCCCCATAATTATAATAATTCCAGCTACTGGACAAAGCAGGACTATAAAAACCTAGCCAACGTTGGATCCACAGCAGCCAGCATCACCCAGATGATAAGTTTTTTATCTTATCTCCGATATGCACCGACAAACAAAAGATATTGGAATGTTTAGACTTCGCATGACGGAAACGATATATAAAAGCTATCACCTGCTGCTCCTCCTGAAAAAAACATTGGTCATAGGAAGCGGGAAAAACTTGGAAACATTTTAGCACATTTATTGGAGTACAGTCATTGGAGTACAGTCATTGGAGTACAGTCATTGGAGTACAGTCACTGGAGTACAGTTATTGCTGTACAGTCATTGGAGTACAGTCATTGGAGTACAGTCATTGGAGTACAGTTATTGGAGTACAGTTACTGGAGTACAGTTATTGGAGTACAGTTATTGGAGTACAGTTATTGGAGTACAGTTATTGGAGTACAGTTATTGGAGTACAGTTACTGGAGTACAGTCATTGGAGTACAGACATTGGTGTACAGTCATTGGAGTACAGACATTGGAGTACAGTCATTGGTGTACAGTCACTGGAGTACAGTCATTGGAGTACAGACATTGGTGTACAGTCATTGGTGTACAGTCACTGGAGTACAGTCATTGGAGTACAGTCATTGGTGTACAGTCATTGGTGTACAGTCATTGGAGTACAGTCATTGGAGTACAGTCACTGGAGTACAGTCACTGGAGTACAGTCATTGGAGTACAGCCATTGGTGTACAGTCATTGGTGTACAGTCATTGGTGTACAGTCATTGGAGTACAGTCATTGGAGTACAGTCATTGGAGTACAGTCATTGGTGTACAGTCATTGGAGTACAGTCACTGGAGTACAGACACTGGTGTACAGTCATTGGTGTACAGTCACTGGAGTACAGTCATTGGAGTACAGTCATTGGAGTACAGTCATTGGAGTACAGTCATTGGAGTACAGTCATTGGAGTACAGTCATTGGAGTACAGTCATTGGAGTACAGTCATTGGAGTACAGTCATTGGAGTACAGTCATTGGTGTACAGTCATTGGAGTACAGTCATTGGTGTACAGTCATTGGAGTACAGTCATTGGAGTACAGTCATTGGTGTACAGTCATTGGAGTACAGTCACTGAAGTACAGTCATTGGAGTACAGTCATTGGTGTACAGTCATTGGAGTACAGTCATTGGAGTACAGTCACTGGTGTACAGTCATTGGTGTACAGTCACTGGAGTACAGTCATTGGAGTACAGTCATTGGTGTACAGTTATTGGAGTACAGTCACTGGAGTACAGTCATTGGAGTACAGTCATTGGAGTACAGTCATTGGAGTACAGTCACTGGAGTACAGTCATTGGAGTACAGTCATTGGAGTACAGTCACTGGAGTACAGTCATTGCAGTACAGTCATTGGTGTACAGTCATTGGAGTACGGTCATTGGAGTACGGTCACTGGAGTACAGTCATTGGAGTACAGTCATTGGAGTACAGTCATTGGAGTACAGTCACTGGAGTACAGTCATTGGTGTACAGTCGTTGGAGTACAGTCGTTGGTGTACAGTCATTGGAGTACAGCCATTGGAGTACAGCCATTGGAGTACAGCCATTGGAATACAGCCATTGGAGTACAGCCATTGGAGTACAGCCATTGGAGTACAGCCATTGGGGTACAGTCATTGGAGTACAGCCATTGGAGTACAGCCATTGGAGTACAGTCATTGGAGTACAGCCATTGGAGTACAGCCATTGGAGTACAGCCATTGGAGTACAGCCATTGGAGTACAGCCATTGGAGTACAGTCATTGGAGTACAGTCATTGGAGTACAGTCATTGTAGTACAGTCATTGGTGTACAGTCATTGGAGTACAGCCATTGGAGTACAGTCATTGGAGTACAGCCATTGGAGTACAGCCATTGGAGTACAGCCATTGGAGTACAGCCATTGGAGTACAGCCATTGGAGTACAGTCATTGTAGTACAGTCATTGGAGTACAGTCATTGGAGTACAGCCATTGGAGTACAGTCATTGGAGTACAGCCATTGGAGTACAGCCATTGGAGTACAGTCATTGGAGTACAGCCATTGGAGTACAGCCATTGGAGTACAGCCATTGGAGTACAGCCATTGGAGTACAGTCATTGGAGTACAGTCATTGGAGTACAGTCATTGGAGTACAGTCATTGGAGTACAGTCATTGGAGTACAGTCATCCTGAAAACTTAACTATTCAAGTTGGACAATTTTTTCAGTAGTTCCGCATAACATTAGGTGGTTATTACATAAGTATTAGATATTATATAAACATTTCAGTTCATGAGAAATACAATAACATAATAGCAAAAATATGAGAAACATTTAAAATTAAGTAAACTACTTCCAGCACTGTTGTTCAATGTTGTTTTGGTATAGTAACCGCCTGAACAACGGAAGATGCCTATTTAACCAGCGGTTACTGAACAACCTGCCTCGCATGGGCCGGTGGGCTTTCTACAGTGTTCCTCCATTCTTATGTTCTTATGACATTCCTCAGGTCACGTGCGTCACATCTCACTCTCCGCCTATATATAATGCCTTTCTACCTCTGTATGTTAGAAGTGATCAAGGTCCCAGGACCGAAACGTTTTCTAATAAATATGTTATAGTGTTTGCTTACGTGTCTTTCTAAACCAACTTGTCGGTATTTATTACCAAGGTTTATACCACTGAACAACATACACAGAGCAGGGAAAAAGATGAAATTCCCATGTGAGCTGGACACATCAGAGGCGATGGCACCTGAGAAAGACTTTTCATTGATTCTGTGAGAGTGAGCAGAAGCAAGATCCAAGTGGAAAGCTAAAATCTTCAAGTGATTGATACGGGTGAATTTAAAGAGAAGTACAAGACAAGAAATATTGTCCCTATATTTAAGAAAAGAAAGAGAAAGTTCAAATATACAGTCCTTCATTACTAACATACACACTACGATGTAATGGAGAAGATCATCAGGAGTGTTATGGAGCATTTTAAGAGACGTGTTTTCATTAGCTACAACTAGCACAGGTATAAAGATGGCAAATCCCGCCTCACATTCCTATGAGGATTCCGTGAGAGTAGCGGGAATGTGGCGGCAGAAGAGAAAGAAATTAAGTGCACTACAGTGGTTAAAAAAAATTAGTTGGAAATGGACGAAGAGTGATTATAAGAGGTTTCTTTATGGGTAACATTAGCTAGTAGGGTTCCTCAAGGAGTGTTACTGTTACCAGTATTGCTTCTGGTACATGCAAATGATAAATATGAAGCGATGGAGTCAGATGTATTCTTTCCAGATGTGAAATTAACAAGGAGAATAAAAACTGATAAATAAAAGTTGGGCAACAATCTGTGCAAACATTAGTAGTTATTTTAATGCGACCAAATTTAATGTAAAGCTATGAACATTTGGGAAATGGGGATAGTGCCGGAAGTTGAGTGCAAAATCGGCGAACACAGGCTTCAAACTTCGCTTAGGAAGAAGAGAGAGCGTAATGGGAGAGAGCGTAATGACGAGCATGATGCCAGAGGTACACGTCAGCCGCATAACCGCAATTGCAATGTGGCCTCCGGGAACCTTAACGAAGTCATTCATGACCTTTATACAGCATATATTAGGCACGTCGTGAAGTTTGTAGCACCAGTACTGAGCCCTCCCTTGATAAAGCATATAAAAAAGCTTTAGAAAGTGCATAGGTATGCAATGAGACTAATTTGAAAAATAAGAATAGCCAATGAGACAGACTCTGACGACCTAAGAGTATTGAACGAGGGGGCGATGTGGAGATTTGCAGCATCCTCAGAGGACTTCATAAGTGGATAGGAAAAGACTGTTCTAAAGGCTAGAAAGGGGGTATATGAGGTCACAGATGAGTCACAGGAAGGCTAGAAAGCATTTCTTTAACCTCAGGGTAGTCAGGAAGTATAAGGAATTAGAAGACGAGATGAAGGCAGGCTTCATACGTAGTTTTAAGAGTAGGTATAACAGGGACCATGAGACTTCGAGGGAGTGAATCTGGCATGTGACAAGTTGAAGGAAGGGCCAGGAGCTAAGACGAGACCCCTGCAACCACATACAGGTAAGCACACACACACACACACACACACACACACACACACACACACACACACACACACACACACACACACAGTTTCACCATCCTGGGATACAAAAGTCACTCACCATTTAGTGTGTAAAAATAAAGCTGTTTTTCTGTCACGGTTAAAAAAAAGAATTTTATTTTTGTTGCTACGAGGTCACACCGTTTTTGCTTTTGTTTTTTGCTCTTCACTTAAAAATACAGCAACAGTTTCCAAAATCATTACCAGAGAATTTGCAGAACAGAATATTATGGCATGGTATTAATTTCATCAGTAGTAATTTATTTAGGTTGGATAAACAGTTTAGGCTGTCATAAAGCTAGAGGATGAGTAAGTCGTGTTCATAGGGAATATACACTCATCACTCATGACTCTTTCACTCACTCCCTTACTCATTGCTTTACTCTTTCCCCTACTCTTTAATCCCCTTCGTTCCCTTGTTATTGCTGCTCATTCATTCACTTATTCACTAATTCTTGCTGCGCATGTCTCACTCTGTCTCTGTCTCTCTCTCTCCCAGGTAGTCCAACTGGGAAATTCCGTTATAAATAAGCATAACACAAAAGTTTGCCGTAGTAATAACTACAGGAAGTTACTATCATGGCTCATGAAATCATAATAACGTGATTACAAACAAACCATGGTACGGGAGGAGTTTGAACCCATCGCGAATGAATCCTAAAACTCCAGGAAGTTTTACAACCCACTCACCATGAGTTCAAACCTTACCCCTACTGTGGTTTAAAGAAAGTTATGCATCCCAAGTGCAACGAAGGACACACATGATAATGTTGCAAAGACGACGAAAACACACACCAGAGAATACTATATTTATGACTGATGTTAGAACTAATGATGTTTATAGACTCTGCAAAGTTATCCGTCTAATGAGAAACTGAAGGACCTCCTCAAAATGGGTGATTCTCTAGACCTCTAGATCTAGAACTGAGGGATAACTTCAGCAGTGAGAGAAACGTGCTTAGGAATGAGGGACTCCATGAGAGACGCGAGTTGCTTTAGATAAGGACGGCGAAGAGGCTAAGTCCGATTAGGAAGACTTGGACAGGCAGAACGGGGATGCAGAAGAAGGGAGTGGACAGGCTGCCACAACTAGTTAGGCAATAAGTGTTACGTGGAATTAAAACTAATTATTCCAGCTGTGGGGAAACACTGCTTGAATTAAAACGTTTTTTTTTTTTTCACTTACTCTGGCAGTATATTCATAAAAGCGGACGAACTCTCCGTATACGTATTCAGAAAGTATTAAGATATTATTGCTGTTAATGAATCTTGGTTTAATCTAAACAATCGAGAAATACTAGTAATAGCCTCGACTGAACACAATTCTTTTAATAAGGTTTATATTCACTAAAAAAGTGGGGTGAAGTGACTATGTAAACAGAAACTACATAATGTAGTACATTATGTAGTAGATTATAACTTTGTGTATGTAGAAATCCAAGGCAATGGAAACAAGAAAATTATATATGGTATAATGTGTAAAAATACCACAGTGAAAATAGAAAATGAAACCAGAGTGCTTTTATGTGTTTACACATCTTCAGAGGAATATTCCTTTGAAAATATGTGTAAGCACATGAAAGTGCTCAGGTTTTATCTTCTATTTTCACTGCGGTATTTTTACATATTCGCAATCATGCGTTGTATTGTGATTTCTTCCATATGGTATATTAATTGTCCTTCAAAATAAAGCCTGAAAGATGACGCCTTTCTTTTAGTGATACAGTTAAGGTAATTTGTAGAAACATATAGGCATTGTTTGTTGGTAAAGTAACCTCTCTAGGCGTCAGGAGACCTGCAGTCTTGTTAACATCACTGAGGACAACTTTCCAACACAAACTGTCGTACCGGTTCCTCGAGGTAGCAATGTTATGGATCTTGTTCTGATGACAGATTCTGACATCTAAGTATAAGTGAGAGAGAGAGAGAGAGAGAGAGAGAGAGTGAGAAACAGTTACCTCAACATAACTAGGTTCAAAGTAAACACAAATTTTGGGATAAAAATTATCACTGTTTTGGTCCTCAACTACAGGGCCGTTAACTTTGATATCAAAGTTAACGACCCTGTAATTAATAAATGTAAAATGGACAGAACAATTACAGTAAATATATATTTATAGAGGAATGTTCAGCATATTTAGAATAAAAATTCTAAATATCGATTGGGATAATGTATAAAAATAAGCTTAAATTTGCGAGAATATTAAATAACATCATGATGGATGACGAGACAACTAGTCGATACTATAGGCAAAAGAACTCGTGTTTTTTTTTTTTTAAGAAATTTTAACTCATAACCAAAGGATTGAGAGAGAAAACAGGCTACAAAAAATGTTAAATAAAATATGAGAAACTAACCCCGTAGAAAGTCAATGGTAACTCGTCGAGTTTTTTAAATACATTAGGAGACAAAGAGGATGGAAATGATGAATGGTTTATAACCGACAAGTCGAAGGATGGAATAAATGGTATAAAATACCGACACAATGGAAAAATAAACACATAAGCAGTATAGTGTGATCCTTTATTGACAACGTTTCGCCCACACAGTGGGCTTAATCAAGCCACAAACAGATCTACCTGGGTGAAACGTACGTGAGTATTGGAGTCAGGTGGAAAATGCCGGGTCAGGTTGAGAATGCTGCATGTGACAATCTTCCGAGTAGGGTGAAAGAGGCTAGGACCTACTACTTGTCCAGTCTCTTTTTAAAGCTACTATCACTATACTCGGAAGATTGTCACATGCAGCATTCTCCACCTGACCCGGCATTTTCCACCTGACTCCGTCCAATACTCACGCACCTTTCATCCAGGTAGATCTGTTTGTTACTTGATAAAGCCCACTGTGTAGGCGAAACGTTGTCAATAAAAATCACATTATACTGCTTATTTGTTTATTTTTCCAGGCAAAGAGGACAAAAGCAACGCTGGGATCTGCAGCCACAGAATAAAACAACACGGTCTACACTCAGCACGGCCTTCGGGTCTGTATTTACAGCTGAACAGATAACTAACGTTCCCAGATCTCAAAATTTGTTTTCAAGGCCTGACACTGACAAACTAAGTATTGACGAAATTTGCTGCCTTAAAGTAAAACAATACTTGGAGAAGCGAAATGATAAAGAATCAAGAAGAATAGAAAAACTGCCTGCCAGAGTTATAAAAGAATATGGATAGGTCGAGTACTCATTAATGTAAATGTTTAACAAGTCATTAGAAGAAAGCAAGGCGCCATTTGACAGGAAATAGGCAAATGTTACTTCAGTACACAAAAGGGGACAAGACGTGTTCATTCACCTATCATCACATCATCATAACAGTTTTTAGGGCAACACGTGGGTACTATCATTAGATACGAGATTTTCTTGAAAATGTAACCACCTAATTCCAAGAAACCAGCATGGATTCCTCAACAAAAAATCATGCCTTACTAGCTTATTTGAAGTTTTCAATTATATAAACAAAACTCGAGTGAAAAGAACGCAACAGATTTAGTATAGGTTCCCAATAGGCTTTTCGACAAGGTATTTCAGATATGATTTTTAACACTGTGTTCGCAGACGTGGAAGATAAGTTTCAGTGTTGACAAGTGCAGAGTTATGCACTTTCTATATAACAATCTTAAACATGAAATCCAAATATTTGACAATAAACAACCGAAAAAAGGCCAAGAAAAGGTTTTGGAGTAATTGTAAACAACGATCTCAAAAGTATTAATCAAAATCTATCTGCTAGCAGCAAAGCCAACAAAATGCTAAGTCACCTAGCTAGTAATTACTACCACGAAGTTTCTAGCTGTGAGACCTATTGATTAACTATAATGCAATGGTTAGACCGCGTCATGAATATACCGGTTAGTGTTGGTCCCCACATTACACAAAAGACGATAATATACAGCAGAGGGTATGAAGATAGAGCAGCTAAGTTCATACTGTCTCTAACAATCAAACCATATGAAGAAAGACCTAGAGCATTTGACGTTTTCTCCTTGGGGAAACAGTACCTATGAGATCTCATTCTAACCTTGAAGATACTGAATAGCTTTGACACATTCAAACACGAATTATTTGAAGTGCTGAATGAATCCATAACTTCGAAACAGTGGAATAGAACATCGAGATTGAAGATGCAGCACGAATGCATACAAATATTTTTCTGTAAGCATAATTATGGAAGAATGGAAAAAACTAACCGCTGAAATTGCTGGCTCAGAGACAATACAGTAATCCAGGAACCAGCTGGACATACAATGACAAGTAATGATACAGCTAGATTCTACGAAAGGATTCTTGACGATCATTTGACAACGAGGCAACCAAGTTAATAACAGTAGTCGTAGTAGTCGTGTTATCATAGCAGTGGCAAATGTTTTTAACACGAGTGTTAAATATGAATTGCAAGGCGCTTTATACATCCACTTGAACTTCTGTAAATTTTATTCCATTTTCACAATATGTCATGGAATATTTTTGCTCCATGTTTTCATGCCGGCAGTGGCCGTAGGCGGTGGAAGTGCGTGGAGAAATTTTTGTTTTTCATAATTGACTCCCCAGATCAGTGTTTCTCAAATTTTCTGATGATGGCGACCGGCAAGTTGTTTTCCAGTTTATAAAGGACCAACAAGAAACTTTATAAATACTTAGCCTTTACTAATACGAAAGGTGAACTTGCTTCTTAATTAGCAGCTTCTCAAGTCCAGGTTTGATAAAAGATATTGATACGCAGTGAAGATCAAATGTCAATACTGTTTTTGTACTTAGTCCTAATGACTCCCATGGTTGGAAAAGCAGTCTCATAGAAATTTATCAAGAGGAAATGCGAGGAGAGTTTTCAGAGCAATCTCATCAAGTTCAACTTTGATTCAAAAGAAAGCAAGTGATGATGCAGTTGAGGAACTCGTCTTCAATCTTCCGTTACCCAAATATATATCCTCTACAGTAACATCTATTTTATCCTTCAGTTCAATGAACTTATTTCTGATCCATCAAGTTTCTTTCAATGGAAAGAAGGTCTTCGCTTACACTGATTAGATTTTGACACCGAAGCGTCTAGTTTATTGCGCCTCCCATATCCATCCTGTGGACTGTAATGCAAGAGAATTTGGATACACAAAAAGCCTAGGAACTAGGTCTCAAATACCGTCGATGGTTGCCGCCAAGTTATGAAATTACCAAAACAATCTTTTGACATCTTTCATTTTTTTTCCAATCTTTAACTGAAGTAGCGAAATAATACAGAATGAAGTGGATATTGAATTATCGATTCACAGATTTTATCTAATTCTTCAGTTTCACGTTACACTGTTGTGTGATTTTTATTATATAACTATTATATAATAATGATTAGCCATATAAGTGAAAGCTAATTTCTTGCCCAAAAAAACTTAATTTCTTACATACACTAAGTCAAACACATTATCCTCCCTTCGTAGCCGAGAAAAACCTCAGCTGAACTAGGGTACCATAATGTGAAGAACCACTTTAATCGAAATTTCTATAGAATAAATTTTCTTGATTCAAGTTTAAAATATGCATTATAAATATTGTTTCAGTGGTTACCTACATCTCTTGTATTTTAATTTATCATTATCACTTACAATGTTAAACGAGATTATATGCAGGTGTGTACATAACATGGGCCTCCTTGTGGAAAAACACACACATAAACATACACATAGACATACGCACAAGCACGCACATTGTGTGTGCTTGTATGTATGTGTGTGTTTGTGCGCATGTTTGTGTGATGATTGATACCATTAAACTCTGTAAATTATGGAGTTAAGGGTAAAAAAAACTTTTTTTCCTTTTTTTTGCGCTTTATAAAAAAGATAACAAAATATTAAAATTATGTGTTGCTTATACAAGAAAATACTTAAAGGCACATTAGATATTTTATACATTTTGTACGGCTGTTGCAGTGTTCCTTCTTTCTTATGTTTTTATTTTCTTATGATTCTATGTACGTATGGACAAATAATATTTTATCTATGTACGTTGCTTATGAGCTAAATTATACACACATTCATCCATGTATGTATATATATATATACATTCACATTATTTGTTGATTATACCCTAGGACGCCGCCAACACCCATCAGATAACACTATATTTTAAGTATTTATGTGAGTGATAGCCAGATTTTCTTTTAGGGTAGACTGGCATTACGTGGAGCCAACCAGATCCAGCCGCGGGGGCGATACCCCTCGAAATCGTGTATAGGTAACACGTTGCTCTTCACTCAGAGTTCACCACTGTTCTCCATCATTCGGACACAGCGAAGCATAGCACAATGTAAATTGAACTTCATAAACATCTAACCCTACATGATCAGGGAGAGAGAACCACGCTGAACTCTTCTCCAAAATATGCAAGAACGTGCTGCAGGTGATGCTAGTAAGACAAAAGGGAGTAGCATGTATATGTCAATGTTCCAATCAGCCTACGACAGACACAAGTACTTGTCACTCAACTGCAGAATAAATGAGTCATTTAACTGAAGCATCGAGATCAGAAGTGTAATACATGTTTCTTATGCAACACTCATCACTACTTACTAACAGCGACTTAATTAACTAAACAAAGCTAAACTAATCTTCGGTTGCACCTGAACCACCTCAAAAAACATAAGATATATAATTAATGTTAAATCGACTCATTAATTGCACTCGTAATTCCCTTACCTACCAAAGACAAACTAAATGAAAAAGCAGCAGGGGCAAAAATTACGGCACTGCCACAACACTGTCGAACAAACATTGATTTAATACCTCTGAGGCTGCCAAGTAACAGTGTCACAAAAATAACCTTCTCCTTCCATCGTCATCGAACCAATATCCAGTTAAACCCGCTGCCTTTCTTGTATTCGTAGAAAAAAATGGCCTAGAAACGCTTCAGCCATTTTTTAGTGCTTGTACACCTACATAGCAATGAGGAACGCAGATTGCTCTATCACACAGCAGGTAATCAATGTTGCAATGAAATCTTCACGAAACTCCTCAGGGCGATTTTTTCTCTGACAACCTAGAAACAAATATGTACCGAGACAGAAAAGATTTTTTTCTTAACCTTTGTTCATTTTTCTGCCCAAATTGTTTTACATTCTCAGTCGACCTCTGTTTATTACATTTTAGTACACGGAGCAGGAAGAGTGATCTAGTAACGGCAAGTGAAGAGGTGGGGCGAGGGGCTATGAAACGACCCCCTGCAACCACAACTAGGTGAGTACGACTATGTGAATACACACACACACACACACACACACACACACACACACACACACACACACACACACACACACACACACACACACACACACACAACAAATAACTGTTCTTTTTTTTAACGCAACGGCCGTTTCCCATCATGACCCGAAAAAGAAAAACTTTTATCATCATTCACTCCAACACCGTCTTGCCAGAGGCGCGCTAACACTGCTGTTATAAAACTGCAACATTAACACCCCTCCATCAGAGTGCAGGCACTGTAGTACTTTCCATCTCCAGAATTCAATTGTGGCCTGCCGGTTTCCTTGAATCGCTTCATAAATGCAACTTTGTTCACACTCCAACTGCACGTCAAGTCCTAAAAACCATTTGTCTCCACTCACTCCTATCCAACACTCTCATGGATATTTGCTGGAAGCCCAAGACCCTTGCATGCAAAACCTCCTTTATTCCCAGTCCTCCAACCTATCCTAATCCGACTCCTACCCCGCTTTCCTTGCACTACAGATTTTTATACTAAGTCATTCTATGTCTTTCCTTCCTCTCTAAATGTCCGAATGACCTCAACGATCCGTCCTCAACCTTCTGGATAATACTTTTAGTAACCCCACACCTCCTCCTAATTTCCAGACTATGGATTCTCTGCGTTATATTCACACCACACATTGCCCTCAGACATGACTTCTCCACTGCCTCCAGCTTTCTCCTTGTTGCAACATTCACCACCCATGTTTCACACCGATATGAGAGCATTGGTATAACTATGCTCTCATACATTTCCCTAAAAAATGAACAATCATATTAAATCAAGAATGTGTTGGGTCTTCTTTACCATGAAAACATTCTTGATATACCTTCTCAACGTAAGAATTTTAAAATCAAAGTCGTATTTAAAAATCTTGATACAGTAAAAAAAAATAATTCTGATTAAATATCTTCAAAATGTGGATGTGAGTGTCTTCAAGATTACCTGTAAAAAAATGTATTAGTTTATTATGAACAAACTGGAAAAAGCCTTGAACTAAGATTAGAACAACCTAAATATAGTTTGTACTGCTAAGTACAAAGCATGGCGAAAGTATAAGAGACATCCTACCACCTATAACAGGAACTTGCACAGGCAAGCCTGTAGGCATATGGGTGATGTTCAAAAGTGGGCCATTGCTAAATGGGAGGTGGACACTAAAAGAAAGCTTGCATCAGGTAGGGTAGGCTCCAAAACCTGGTGGTCCCTGGTCAAGGACAGACAAGGTTATCTGCCTGATGAACTTATTCCACCTCTAAATCGACAGGATGGGACCACCTCTACTAGTAGTCAAGAGAAGGCGGACCTCTTTGCTGAACACTTTGCTACCAAAATGCAAGTTCCTGATCCAGCAAGGGTCCCTCCTTGGCTAGCTGCAAGAACTGTGTCAAAACTGTCAGTGGTGACAATAAGGCAGGAGGAGGTGCAATTCCTTCTTAAATCGCTGGACCAAGAAAAGGCTGTGGGCCCAGACAAGTTGAGCCCAAGATTGTTGAGAAGATGTGCAGACCAGCTAGCAGCACCTCTAACACGCATCTTTCAGCACTGCCTAGTACAGTGTAAATGGCCCTCTCTATGGAAAGAGGCAAATGTAGTCCCTGTTCACAAAAAGAAGAGCAGAGCAGAAATCAGCAACTACAGACCAGTGTCACTCTTGTCAATCACTGGTAAGATCCTTGAGACAATAATCTCAAGACAAATGACAGAGTTTTTTGACTACCACTCACTACTTTGTGATCGTCAATATGGCTTCAGGAAAGGTTACTCTGCTGCTGATCTGTTGTTAAACCTCTCCACTAAGTGGCACCAGTCACTGGATGAATCCAAAGTCAGCTGTGTGGTAGCACTGGACATTGCTGGCGCTTTCGACCGGGTGTGGCACCAGGGCCTCTTAGCAAAACTTCAAGCACTGGGAATTGCAGGCTCTACGCTATGTCTCCTCAGTGATTACCTTCATGGTAGATCTCTAAGTGTAGTTCTCAATGGAACGGAATCAGCAAGACATCCTATTGGGGCAAGTGTTCCACAAGGAAGCGTGCTGGGTCCATTGTTATGGAATGTCTACTTCAACGACCTTCTTCATCTCATCCCAGAATCACATGCATATGCAGACGACTGTACACTGACATTCACTTATCCAAGAGAAGAAATGCCAGCTGCTCTAAGCTACATCAATCACCAGCTGAGAGCTGTATCAGCTTGGGGAAATAGATGGCAAGTAACATTTGCACCTGAGAAAACGCAAATGATGATCGTCTCTAGGCACCACGATGGTAATGCTGGGGCAGTAGTAAGGATGAATGGGAGGGTGTTGGCACCTGGAGAAGAAGTTGATATCCTTGGGGTGAAATTTGACTCCAAACTAACCATGAAGAACCAAGTTGTAAATCTTGCAAACAAGGCAGCCAGGAAGCTTACAGCACTTCGCCGTATCTCGCATCTGCTTGACAGTAGGGGTTGCAAGATCCTGTACGAGGCACAAGTACGCTCACACCTTGAGTATGCTCCACTTTCTTGGTTTGCCTGCCCCCCCTCTCATCTGCGACTGCTTGACAGAGTAGAGAACAGAGCAAGACGTCTCATCTCTCGCCTGGACCCATCCTGGATAGATCTGTCATTTCAGCAGAGCCTTCAACACAGGAGGGATGTGGGTGGCCTTACTGTTATGTATAAGGCCAATATTGTCAAAGTACCACACTTGGATCCACTTCGAGGACAGCGTGAAACAAGCTTTTATGCCACAATACGGGCAGAAAGCAGCAACTTCACTCTGGCTGTACCCTTCTCCAGAACATCACTCCATTTGAGATCATACATACCCAGGATGACTCGAGTATGGAACACATTCGTACAGCATAATGATGTCAACGAGATAACGTCAGTTGATCAAATGAAAATGCTGGCCCACAGATGGCTCCAACTTCATCCTGTTCCCTACTTGTATGTCTCATAACAATAAAAATGCTTTCAAATGAGCTGATGTAGGTAACAGCTCTTAGCTTGCCAATAAAGTTAGGAATCCTTAACCTGTAAATAGCTTGTCAATAAAGTTAGGGATCCTTAACCTTGTCAAACCCTGTGTAAAAAAAAAAAAAAAAAAAAAAAAGTGGACACGTGTCTAATGTTTTGTTCATTCGTGTGAGAGATTTTAGCCATCGAATTGATTTTCAAATGGCCGAGAAAAGTTGTATCAAGCAGGTCTGTGGCTAAGAAATATATGTATAGATCAACTTTCATTAGAAAATAGTTTTTATACAAATTACATTAATTTATAATTAATAAAATTTGGGAAAAATTTAAGCTATGTTTGACAGGTCCTTGACCATCCTTCCTTCTTCATAATAGGATGGTTAGAATTCGCAGAACAGGCGAAATAATCACAAACACTAATTTCTGGCCGAAGGAGACTCGAACCTACGATCCTTAGAAAAAGGTACGTACCACACTGGTCCAATACCTTGGTGCCCAGCCAACGCTAGACGTTTTGGTCCAAGGCAGCCAGCATTCAGGCAGGTGGTGTTAGCTATTTGTATGCAGGGGATGAGATGAAATAGCGACCACCACCTGCCCGAATGCTGGCTTGTTTGGACCAAAACATCTAGCGTTGGCTGGACGCTAAGGTATTGGTCCAGTGTGGTACAGCGGTAGAGCACTGAGTACCTTGTTCTAAGGTTCGTAGGTTCGAGTCTCCTTCGACCCGAGATTAGTATTTTTGATAATAGGATGTGTGCAGTGTCGTATGTGAGGTGATATTCCAGCCTTATAAATCTTCTGATGTTCAATTATTTTTACAGGTCCTTGTTAATGTTAGTTTCATTGGTTAAATTTCTAGACGAAACAGTTTTAACAAAACAGTGTTCATTTCCATGGAAATGATAACACTTCATCACTTTAACAGCGCAAACAAATCCAGTAATAAAGTGATCAGAAAAAATATCGGAATATTTAATAATGTTGTTGTAGGAATTTTTGAACTGTGATGCAGTTGTAGATTGTAACAGTGTTGCTGTAGGAGATTATAAACCTGTTGCTGTTAGAGATTGTAATAGTGTTGCTGTGGGAGATTTTAGCAGTGTTGCTGTGGGAGATTTTAGCAGTGTTGCTGTGGGAGATTTTAGCAGTGTTGCTGTGGGAGATTTTAGCAGTGTTGCTGTGGGAGATTTTAGCAGTGTTGCTGTGGGAGATTTTAGCAGTGTTGCTGTGGGAGATTTTAGCAGTGTTGCTGTGGGAGATTTTAACAGTGTTGCTGTGGGAGATTTTAGCAGTGTTGTTATTGGAAATTTCATTAGTATTGTTATAGAGACTTTAATGGACGACGAGAATGAATTAAATATTGAGAGTGACTGCAAGCCAAGAGGGAAGTGAGGGAGAGCGAGAGGCGAGGACAATGAAGGAGAGAGAGAGAGAGAGAGAGAGAGAGAGAGAGAGAGAGAGAGAGAGAGAGAGAGAGAGAGCGAGAGAGAGAGCGAGAGAGAGCGAGAGAGAGAGAGAGAGAGAGAGAGAGAGAGAGAGAGAGAGAGAGAGAGAGAGAGAGAGAGAGAGAGAGAGAGAGAGAGAGAGAAAGAAAGATGGACTGGGTGAGTTAAAGGTTGAGGATGGGAGGGAGTCCGGGAGAGGTCAGGGGATGAGGGAAGGAATCGTGAAAGAATAATTGAGAGTGGACATGAGAGGTGAGAGATTAAAGAGGAGAGGAAATGAGAGGCGAGAAAATGGAAAGTGAGAAAATAAGGGAGAGCATAAAGGAAAGAGAGAATAAAGATAGAATAAAGGAGAGAGGGTATGAAGAGAGAATAAAGGAGAGCGAAGAGAGGTTAGTGAATAAAATGAAGGAGGAAACGTGACGGGAATGAGGGACAGAGGAGATGAGAGAAGAGGGAATATGGGAGAGAGAAGATAAGAGGTGAGAATAGAGGGAAGAAATGGGAGAAAGGAGACGAGGAAAAGAGGGAATAGAGGGGACTGGTGAAGCATGAGAGGGGTGCGGACACAGGAGAAAGTAGAGGGGATAAATTGGGAAGGAGGAAGTGAAGCGGAGGGGGAAAACAGAGGGGGAAAAGTTAAAGGGAAGGGGAGGAGGTGATGCAAGGGGAATGGAGGAGTGAGAAACGTGAGAAGGATAAGGATGGGACAATAAATATGGGGAGAAAGATATACAAAGGTAGGAATGGAAAGAGAGAAAATAAAGTGTATTAACACACCTATGTTAATAAACGTAAGTGTATTAGTACACTTTTGAGCGTTAGTATACTTGAGAGTCAGTATTCTTAAGTATATTAGTACACTTGAGTGTGTTATTTCATTAAGCTGTGTTAGTACACTCTTTGTGTTAGTACATTTGAGTGTCTTAGTGCACCTAAGTGTGTACACGTTTGTACACTTGAATGTGTTTGCAGAAAAGAATGTGTAAATTTTAATGTGTTCGAGCATTTCAGTGTGTACACTTGAGTTTCTTGGTGCAGAGCCAAACATTAATTTAAGAAAGCTATGGCTCTGTGCACAGCTGCATCAAGTCATGACTTTATGAAGCTATACAAACAGCCAAAAAGTTATACATAATAAAATATTTGTATGAATAAGTGTGCTGCTACTTGTAAACCTACATTTCATCATTACAATTGATTTTCTCGATATATGTATATATATATATATATATATATATATATATATATATATATATATATATATATATATATATATATATATATATATATATATATATATATATATATATATATATATATATATATATATATACTTTTTTTTTAATAAGTCGCCCGTCTTCCATATATATATACATATATATATATATATATATATATATATATATATATATATATATATATATATATATATATATATATATATATATATATATATATATAATAAATTCGTGTCGAATAAGTAAAACTTGCGATTTTGGCTTAAATGGCAACGCATTTCTTGCTGAATAGGGCAAACCATAATTTGTGTATGCAATAATTTCGCAAAAATAATTCTGAATCTAATGAGAAAAATATATTTCATTGTGTTTATTATTAAATTAATTTTAAATGAGTTCTTGGTAACTGACCAGTTTTACCTATTCGGCACGACATTATATATATATATATATATATATATATATATATATATATATATATATATATATATATATATATATATATATATATATATGTGTGCCTGAATAGGCAGAACTTGCCATCTTGGCTTAAATAGCAACGCTCATCTTGCCATATAGGACAAGTGAAAATTTGTGTATGCAATAATTTCGCCAAAATCATTCTGAACCTAACGAAAAAAATGTATTTCACTGTGTTTGTTTAGTATTAAATTATTGTAAACAGATCTAAAATATATTTAGTTGGGTTAGGCTAAAATAAATTGAGCTTGTTATAATAAGGTTAGGTAAGTTTTCTAAGTTCCTGTTGGTGCAAAATTATAAATTTTTGCGTCAACATTAATGAAAAAAGTATATCTTTAAACGTATAAGAGAAAATTTTAGAAAGGACTTAATTTTAAATGAGTTCTTGCTAATTGGCCAGTTTTACCTATTAGGCACGACATGTACATATATATATATATATATATATATATATATATATATATATATATATATATATATATATATATATATATATATATATATATATATATATATAAATTAAAATTAAGAAACAAGTGATTCTGAATCTTTAAGAGAAATGCGGCTTGGCCAGGACTCGATCCTGCGTTCCAGTGCCCTCAGCCCTGTGTGAACTGCACAACTGGATGGAGAGATAGAGGAATCCGTACTTTGTTCATTTCATACAGGGCTGGCCATGGGAACGGAGGATCGAGTCCTTTCCAAGCCGTAGTTCTGTTAATGATATATCAGTTCACCTTTCTGAATTTTTTTTCGAAATTTTGGTCAAATCAAATCGAATTTTGTTCTGACTTTAGAGAGTTCATCATCACCGTATTCTACATTATATGAGTTCATCATCACCGTATTCTACATTATGTGAGTTCATCACCGTATTCTACATTATGTGAGTTCATCACCGTATTCTACATTATGTGAGTTCATCATCACCGTATTCTACATTATGTGAGTTCATCACCGTATTCTACATTATGTGAGTTCATCACCGTATTCTACATTATGTGAGTTCATCATCACCGTATTCTACATTATGTGAGTTCATTATCACCGTATTCTACATTATGTGAGTTCATCATCACCGTATTCTACATTATATGAGTTCATCATCACCGTATTCTACATTATGTGAGTTCATCATCACCGTATTCTACATTATGTGAGTTCATCATCACCGTATTCTACATTATGTGAGTTCATCATTACCGTATTCTACATTATGCGAGTTCATCATCACCGTATTCTACATTATGTGAGTTCATCATCACCGTATTCTACATTATGTGAGTTCATCATCACCGTATTCTACATTATGTGAGTTCATCATCACCGTATTCTACATTATGTGAGTTCATCATCACCGTATTCTACATTATATGAGTTCATCATCACCGTATTCTACATTATGTGAGTTCATCATCACCGTATTCTACATTATATGAGTTCATCATCACCGTATTCTACATTATGTGAGTTCATCACCGTATTCTACATTATGTGAGTTCATCATCACCGTATTCTACATTATGTGAGTTCATCATCACCGTATTCTACATTATGTGAGTTCATCATCACCGTATTCTACATTATGTGAGTTCATCATCACCGTATTCTACATTATGTGAGTTCATCATCACCGTATTCTACATTATGTGAACTGAATATTGTGTTCAACAAAAAATTCCATAGACATACGACATTAAACATAGGTAGTGCATTATATTTCCTCCTTTGTTTCGTTTTACCTAACAAATGCAATAATAATAATAATAATAATATAATAATAATAATAATAATAATAATAATAATAATAATAATAATAATAATAATAATCATATTGTTTATGAATGGTATACAATTCGACAAGATGAAGAGTCAAACACATGTGCAACATCTGGGTATTTTAAAAGATAACCAGATGATGCACATGTGTCTAATTCTCCAGTAATAATATTACCCGTTATGCACTAAACCGCTGGAAATTTTATAGCACGTGAGGAAAAGGAGTCAGTCAGGTTAGAGATCTTTTAATCCAGATCACTTCACCAACATCAAGGAACTTTTTTTCCTTTGAAGATTTCAAATGAAATTTCCTCTCTTATTCTTTTGGTTGTTGGTGATGACTCTTGATAATCTCGGTTTACAATGGAATTCAGTGGGACTGAGGTGATATTTCCCTTAATGATTCCTCTCATTAGGTTACAAATGATATCTTCCTCGTTCATACACAAATTCTTGACTTTTTTGAGTGTGTAGCTTTTAACTTATCAGTTTAAGTTTTTAGAACTTGAAGTTTTACGCCTTCAGAACTTAGTTTCAAGTTTCAATTTTTAATTTAGTCTGTTTTAATCTTCAATTTTTAATTTAGTCTGTTTTAATTTTCAAGTTTTAATTTAGTCTGTTTTAATTTTCAATTTTTAATTTAGTCTGTTTTAATTTTCAGTTTTTAATTAGTCTGTTTTAATTTTCAATTTTTAATTTAGTCTGTTTTAATTTTCAATTTTTAATTTAGTCTGTTTTAATTTTCAATTTTTAATTTAGTCTACTTTAATTTTTAATTTTTAATTTAGTCTGTTTTAATCCTCAATTTTTAATTTAGTCTGTTTTAATCTTCAAGAAGCTGAAATTTAAAGCTTGAAAATCTTGCTGATTTAAGCTTAAATAGCTCAAGCCACATTTAAATTTTAGCTTCAGGAACTGGCAGTCATAAGTTTCAAGAAATTTGAGTTTTAACCTTCAAGAATTAACAGTGTTAAGCTTAAGTAGTTTTAAGCTTAACATACTTGTTTTAAGTTTAAAGAACTTAAAGGACTTGTTTAAAGAACTCGTAGTCTTAAGCTTCAAATACTTGTTTTAAATGTATATAACTTGTAGCTTAGAAACATAAGCTTGTCGATTTAAGCTTAAGAAGCTTATAGTTATAAGCCTACAAAAAGTTTCAAACATAAAAACTTGTAGGTTTAAGATTAAAGAACTTGTACTTTTAAGCTCCAGAGTACTTGTGGTTTTAACCATGAAGAACTTATGATTTTAAGCTTCATTAATTTACAGTTTTAAGCTTCAGCATCTTGAAGTTTTAAGCTTCAGCATCATGAAGTTTTAATTTCAGGAGCTTCAACAACAATTATATAAAGCTTAAAGTATTTGCAATTTCATGATTGAAAAAATGCAATTTAGGCTGGCAAAACAAACAGCCTTAGGCTTCCAAAATCTGTAGTTTAAATTTTGGAAAGCTTGTGGGTATAAACTAAAAAAAAAAATATGATTTAAACCTCGAAAAAATGATGTTTCAAGTTAGAAGAACTTTAAGTTTAAGACTGAAAAACTTATCATTTTATGTTTCAAATTTTGAGTTTACGTTATTTTTAGTGAGATTTCTTCATGTAATTATGTTCAGTTGAACATTATCCGGCAATAATGTGACTTGTTGTTCAGTGGTTAAAAGGATCAGTTCACTACTGAAAGGTCGCGGGTTTGGTCCCCAAACTAGGCAGAGTTCAAGTCTACATCTGCTTCCCCTTTCACCCAGCAGCAAATAGTTGCCTGGGTGTTAGTCGACTGTTGTGTGTCGCATCCTGGGCGAGGCTAGACGTATGACTAACTCACCTTACACTAGTAAGGACGAGGCAAGTCACCTAGCAGTAAGGACGAGGCAAGTCACCTAGCAGTAAGGACGAGGCAAGTCACCTAGCAGTAAGGACGAGGCAAGTTACCTAGCAGTAAGGACGAGACAAGTCACCTAGCAGTAAGGACGAGGCAAGTCACCTAGCAGTAAGGACGAGACAAGTCACCTAGCAGTAAGGACGAGGCAAGTCACCTAGCAGTAAGGACGAGACAAGTCACCTAGCAGTAAGGACGAGGCAAGTCACCTAGCAGTAAGGACGAGGCAAGTCGCCTAGCAGTAAGGACAAGGCAAGTCGCCTAGCAGTAAGGACGAGGCAAGTCGCCTAGCAGTAAGGACGAGGCAAGTCGCCTAGCAGTAAGGACGAGGCAAGTCACCTAGCAGTAAGGACGAGACAAGTCACCTAGCAGTAAGGACGAGGCTATTGGACTGGCAGCTTGTTACCCAAACGTAAACAAATATAAGCCGCTTGGCCAGACATGTCAAGTTCGTTAATTCTTACTTGGCTTATCTGTGTTTAAGTATGTTTTTAGAGGTTTATGTATCCTAATCTAACCCTACCTCTAAACTTGTCGCTTCCCTACTGCCATGTCGCTAGCTTTTAACAAACTTTTCACTACACTGCTGCCGGCCAAACACCACCTTTTTCAAAATTAGAGACAAAGGTGTTAGTATACAGTTGTGAGTAGCATTCTGGAAGGTAGTACATCACTGCAGAGGCAGAAGTAACAGAGAACCGCCACGTAAACAAAATTTATCATATTCTGCATAGGGCAGGTGAATGAAAAAAAAAATATACGGCTTCATTTTTTAAATTAAGGTTTGCTATTTTTCTTCTCTGTGAATTCAGTCGATGATTTTGAACCTGTCGTGTCGCGCAATAACTTATTATATTTCAATTGTAACATTCAAGACACCTGTCACTGATTTAAAAGTATGGATTTTATCTTCAGACGTCGTACTTTCAACATTTCCTAGAGAGAAACTCGTCGTGAGAAATATTTAGTGCTGGAAATTTGATAAAGAGACGAATTAACATTTAATAATGCTCCTCCTTTAACCCAGAAAACGACCGTCTATCACTCTTATACATTATTTCCTTTCGAATGATATAGGTCTTTTTTTTAACTGTTCCGTGGCTCGGTTGGCAACGCACTCAGCTCACACACACTAAGTGTCCGTGGTTCGATCCCCGGTAACGGTTGAAAAATTTCTTTACACCTGCTGCTCCCGTTCACGTAATAATTAAGTACCTGGATCTTAGTCGACTGCCTTGGGCCGCGCCCTGGGGATGATAGTATACCCTAGATAGTATACCCTAGATAGTATACCCTAGATAGTATACCCTAGATAGTATACCCTAGATAGTATACCCTAGATAGTATACCCTAGATAGTATACCCTAGATAGTATACCCTAGATAGTATACCCTAGATAGTATACCCTAGATAGTATACCCTAGATAGTATACCCTAGATAATATACCCTACATAGTGTACCCTAGATAGTATACCCTAGATAATATATCCTAGATAGTATACCCTAGATAGCATATCCTAGATAGTATATCCTAGATAGTATACCCTAGATAGTATACCCTAGATAGTATACCCTAGATACGGCTGGGTTTTGAAATGAGCTGAGGTAGGATAACAGTTCTTAGCCTGTAAAATTGATTTGTGTATTAAAAAAAAACACTGGGCCCCTTCAGAATTCTCTAATCCTATAATATAGGCTACTGGGTCTTTTATACAGGTGCTGGACCATGTTATACAGGTTCTTGGGTCTCCTTATACAGATACTGGTTCTTTTATACAGCTGCTGGACCATGTTATACAGGTTCTTGGGTCTCCTTATACAGATACTGGTTCTTTTATACAGCTGCTGGACCATGTTATACAGGTTCTTGGGTCTCCTTATACAGATCCCTGAGTTTCGTTGTATAATTCAAGGCATCATATCACAAATACAATATTTATTTCTTTATGTGGTACAAAAATAACGAAATTTACATGCAGTGAAAGACTGGTACGTACAAAAGGAAACCACTAGCATGCATTGCGAACAAATCTTGCTTACCTTACAGGTCCCTAGTCTCGTTGTAAGGTTCCCTGGGTCTTTTTATGCAGTTTCCTGGGTCACGTTATACAGTTCCCTGGGTCTCGTTTTACAATTCCCTGGGTCTCGTTATACAATTCCCTGGGTCTCGTTATACAGTTCCCTGGGTCTCTCTATACAGTTTCCTAGGTCTCGTTATACAGTTCTCTGGGTCTCGTTATGCAGTTCCCTGGGTCTCGTTATACAGTTCCCTGGGTCTCGTTATACAGTTCCCTGGGTCTCGTTATACAGTTCCCTGGGTCTCGTTATACAGTTCCCTGGGTCTCTTTATGCAGTTCCCTGGGTCTCGTTATACAATTCCCTGGGTCTCGTTATACAATTCCCTGGGTCTCATTATACAGTTCCCTGGGTCTCGTTATACAATTCCCTGGGTCTCGTTATACAGTTCCCTGGGTCTCGTTATACAGTTCCCTGGGTCTCTCTATACAGTTTCCTAGGTCTCGTTATACAGTTCCCTGGGTCTCGTTATGCAGTTCCCTGGGTCTCGTTATACAGTTCCCTGGGTCTCTCTATACAGTTTCTTAGATCTCGTTATACAGTTCCCTGGGTCTCGTTATACAGTTCCCTGGGTCTCGTTATACAGTTCCCTGGCTCTCTTTATACAGGGTCTCTCTATACAGTTTCTTAGGTCTCGTTATACAGTTCCCTGGGTCTCGTTATACAGTTCCCTGGGTCTCGTTATACAGTTCCCTGGGTTTCATTATACAGTTCCCTGGGTCTCGTTATACAGTTCCCTGGGTCTCGTTATACAGTTCCCTGGGTCTCGTTATACAGTTCCCTGAGTCTCGTTATACAGTTCCCTGGGTCTCGTTATACAGTTCCCTGGGTCTCGTTATACAGTTCCCCGGGTCTCGTTATACAGTTCCCTAGGTCTCGTTATACAGTTCCCTGGGTCTCGTTATACAATTCCCTGGGTCTCTTTATACAATTCCCCGAGTTTCTCTATACAGTTTCCTGGGTCTCGTTATACAGTTCCCTGGGTCTCTTTATGCAGTTCCCTGGGTCTCGTTATACAGTTCCCTGGGTCTCGTTATACAGTTCCCTGGGTCTCGTTATACAGTTCCCTGGGTCTCGTTATACAGTTCCCTGGGTCTCGTTATACAGTTCCCTGGGTCTCATTATACAGTTCCCTGGGTCTCGTTATACAGTTCCCTGGGTCTCGTTATACAGTTCCCTGGGTCTCGTTATACAGTTCCCTGGGTCTCGTTATACAGTTCCCTGGGTCTCGTTATACAGTTCCCTGGGTCTCGTTATACAGTTCCCTGAGTCTCGTTATACAGTTCCCTGGGTCTCGTTATACAGTTCCCTGGGTCTCGTTATACAGTTCCCCGGGTCTCGTTATACAGTTCCCTAGGTCTCGTTATACAGTTCCCTGGGTCTCGTTATACAGTTCCCTGGGTCTCTTTATGCAGTTCCCTGGGTCTCGTTATACAGTTCCCTGGGTCTCGTTATACAGTTCCCTGGGTCTCGTTATACAGTTCCCTGGGTCTCGTTATACAGTTCCCTGGGTCTCGTTATACAGTTCCCTGGGTCTCATTATACAGTTCCCTGGGTCTCGTTATACAGTTCCCTGGGTCTCGTTATACAGTTCCCTGGGTCTCGTTATACAGTTCCCTGGGTCTCATTGTACAGTTCCCTGGGTCTTGTTATACAGTTCCCTGGGTCTCATTATACAGTTCCATGGGTCTCATTATGCAGTTCCCTGGGTCTCATTGTACAGTTCCCTGGGTCTCATTATGCAGTTCCCTGGGTCTCATTATACAGTTCCCTAGGTCTCATTATGCAGTTCCCTGGGTCTCGTTATACAGGTCTAAGAATCTGTTCTCATTATATAGGTCTTCTTATTTTACAAATTCTTGGGTGCCGTTATTCTTGTCTTTGGTTTTCCTTACTCACTCCCCTAAGTCTCGTTATAAAGGTGTTTGGTTCTCTTATGGAAGTCCCTCGGTCTCGAAATGCAGGTCTCCGGGTCTCGTTATATAGTTCTGAGAGTCTTTTCTCGCTATGCAGATCTTTGGGTCTCGTGAGAACGAAGCCCTGCATCGTTCTCACACAACAACAGCCGTGGGCACAACGTTAATTGCTACGGTATATTGGAGGAAGATTCTGCAATGATTGACCCGATACATGGGTTGGCATGTCCTCCTGTGCTCTGAATAGCTAATTGTTTTCTTTAAATTTCATAGTGTGCTTGATTCTTTCCAGACTCGGACATCCCATTTATTAGTAGACAGCAGCAGTGATTTGTATTATTCATATACCTTAATGAATTTTCTTTTCTGAGGTGTGAGAGCACCCACACAGACAGAGAAATATACACGCATAAACAACACCCTGGAGGTGGTGATGGAACACTTTGTGTCAGCCTGCCAGGTACCCAAAATGAGAGAGAATGACGGTGATAGCCAACAAAAGTGGATTGAGTATTCACTATAAGTACATCGGATGTTGGCTGAATGGAATGTGAGAGATCTCTGAACCTGCGATCATACAGAACTGAGATTCAAATGTTATGTGAAAGTGAACATTGAATGGAAGAATAACAGGAGGGAAATATGAGAAACCAGAATTTAGAAGAGGGACTACGCAGGGGTGAGAGATGATAGAAGAGAAAACTGGAAGGACAATCAACATTGAGTAGCTGGAAAGTGCTGGGAGGCAGAGAACTTCATTCCCAGGAGAGGCAATTGTCAGAAGAAAGAAATGTTTTGATTCACTCACAGATATAGAAGAAAAAAATAAATTTCAAGAGAATAAAAGTACTACAGGAAGCGAAGAGAATAAAAAATCTCGTTTAGAAGAAGACTCAGTGTGAAGAGAAGTTTAATGAAATTTAAAGAACGCCATAGCAGCTAAAAGCAAATGTGAACCAACTATTACACAGCCTCATCAGAATGTATACGACAATAACAGACTAGAAAAAAGAAAGGAAGAAAACTCACGAGAAATAACAATGATGTTGGTAAGTAGCTGAGGTGATTTCAATGGAATTATGGACAACGCTAGAAACTCAGAAAAAATAGATCACCAATGGGTATTGGTGTTTTCTTTCCAGATAGTGACACCATGGATTCTGAAAGAGGGAGCAGAAACAGTTTGAACAATTAGCTAAAAATTTTCATATTCCTGGTAGGGAGCAATTACTATAGATCTAGTAGAGAGTGTGATCCCAGTATTTAATTAAGAGATAAGACAGGAAGCGTGGGCATATGTGCCGGCATCATTGCCCTGCATACTATACAAGATAATGGAGACGTTATTCGGAAGTGGAGAGGTGAAGCACTTGGAGAGAGGTGATTTCCTGAACAACAATGAACACGAGTTTTGAGATGGAATATTCTGTCACACAAAGCTTCTAGAATTCTTTAATAGAGTAACGATTGGAATGTACATTTTTGACCTAAGAGAAGGCATTTGTAACTGTACCTTAAAAATTAAGATGCAGGCAGGAATAAAAGAGAATGCACTGCAATAGAACAAACAGTATCTCATGTGAATAAGAAAAGAGTTTATGTTGTTTGGTTACTTTTGTACGTATATTCATCATTTATGTTCCTTTTGTCAATAATCCAACTTCCACTTTGGTGGACTAGTGTAAAAAAAAAGAGGGATTCAAAGAGGATCAATATTCGAATCTGCACTGTTTCTGCTCTATGTAAATGTTTTCCTACAAAAGGTGAAGGCCGATGTATTCCTCTCGGTGATGATGGGAAATTAATGAAGACAATAAACACCGGTGAGGACAAGGAAATGCTTCAAGTGGATCTTGACCACCTGTGTAAAATTATTTAGACAAGTGTCTAGGGAAATTCGATCCCAAGAAATTACAAGATTTTTGAAGGCTAGAGTAGGATGAAGAAAACCGGAAGCTGAGTATAGATTCGGAAGGCAAATGCATCAAACCTCAATCATAGAGATACAAAGGAATGAGTATAGTGGTGAGCATACCGGTACAGGTGCACATCAACAGAGGTTCCTCAGCGAATGTTCTTTTGGCGAATCTAAGATTAGTTCTCAGGAAACACAAAGACTATTTACGACCATGTATAAGACATTTCCAGCCCATCTTATAGCATGCAGTACCAGCATGGAACCCACACCTGACAAGGCATTTAAAGAAACAGGAAAATGTGTAGAGGATTGCAAAGAAAATAGTCCTGGAGTTCAGGGGAATAACGTATAAGGAGGGACTAAAGTAACTGATCCTATAGACGGAAAATTGAAGGACCAGGGAAGACAAGAAAAGAAAAATACTCAAATGAATTCGCAGAGTAGACGATAGAATATTTCAAAATTTAAAACACAGATGAGTCATAGGAATATCAAGAAGTATTTGTTCAGCCTCAGGGGAGTCAGGAAGTGGAATGATCTGAAAGATAAATTAGTAGAGATAATCTCTATATGTAGAATTACGGACAGGCATGAGAGGGACCGGGAGAAAGAAGTAAACTCGGCAAGTGGGAAGTCTGGAGACAAGACGAGGAACCGAGATTAGAACACTTCGACCACAAACACACACACACACACACACACACACACATACACACACACACACACACACAAAAGCAATATGAAGGGATAGACGGACTGATAGCCAGGCTGAGGCCTGAATTTATGCAGCTGTTTCTGCTTCTTAAAATGTGATATAAACTCCTTTGAAAGACGTATATACACGCACACATACAGCCACACACGACCTACTCACCACATATGTTCGGCGAGGCATATATATACACACCCACACATCTAGTTTATATATGCAACTAAAAACTCAACGATTTACTTAATGCAGATAATCATTTTATATAATATAAAAATAAAATTCCCCAACGTTTTCATTTACATTAAACGGGGTTTCGCTGTTTTTTTCTTGCAGCAGACTGTGCTTATTGTATGATTACATTCAAAATATTGTGAATATCCTATGTGTATTGATTGCATACTTGGCATTTAGATTGGTCATTGTCTGCGTACTTATCATACTGCCAGAAACACTTGTAAACAAGTCTAATCCCAGCTTCCACAGCATCCCTATGTCTACATTGTAAGGTAATCACTTTTGGATTACTTTACGACCGAAGATCAAGGTCAGTACACCAGTGATTACTTTTTGACTGATGTCCAACGCCAGTACAACGATTATGATTGATGGCTAACACCAGTACACCTGTGAATACTTTAAGATTGATGTCCAACAATAGTACACCAGTGATTATGATTGATGACTAACACCAGTACACCTGTGAATACTTTAAGATTGATGTCCAACAATAGTACACCAGTGATTATGATTGATGACTAACACCAGTACACCTGTGATTACTTTAAGATTGATGCACAGTACCAATATACCAGTGATTATGATTGATGACTAACACCAGTACACCTGTGATTACTTTAAGATTGATGCACAGTACCAATATACCAGTGATTATGATTGATGCACAACACCAGTACACGGCGATGACTTCATCACTGAGTGGCACATCACCTGAGCAGCACATCACCTGAGCGGCACATCACCCATGACCACCGTCAGGAGACGTCAGTTATGGTTCCTGACCAACAAAACACCGCCAACTTTTGTATGTGCGTCTGTTGTTTCTTGTCGGGTCTGTCGAGAATTATTACAGTTTACAAAATGTTATTTTCGCATATTAAGAATAAATTTAATACCAGCCCAACAACAGCTGCATAAATTTCTTCCGAATAATCAGCTTTTATAAAATTATGTATAGAACCGGAAGATTTTATACACTATTTTCTAGTCTCGTTCGAATACTGTTATAACACTGGAAATTAATTGAACACTGGTAATTACACAATTATATTTGAAAAATTAGTTACTCCAATTATGCCATAATGCCGAGATGTTAATTCTAGTTAAGTAATGTTTACAGGTGATGCTGCCATGGCATACGATCATTTATGGCTTGATTGATTTAATGCCACAGTATGTATGGGCATACCAACGTTCCGAAGATCAAAAAATGTAGCAAACTGATATAATATTCACTGTAACAATCAGTATTGTCGTCTGACAATACTTCAGGGCAAAGCAAATTTACGTTAACCTCGTCTGACAAAGACAAAATATAAAATTATTGGAGAAAACTCAGATTGGACGGAAAATATCCAAAAATATCCATCTTATTTGCATGAAGAGTGAGTTATGCAACACTGACTGTTGCATGTGCTGGTGCAACTAAGTTGTACGGTCGAGTTGGCCGAAACTCGACGATACTCTACAGAATATTACACTGCAACATGACCTCTCTTCAGTAGATGTTATATCAAGCGAGACACCACAGAGCATCACTTTACAGGATAAGAGGTGATCTGTATTACCTATCTCCAAGTCCAGCCATAGCTAAGGTGTGCTATTGGCCGCTCCATCTCAAGAATACCACCGACGGCAGTCAACCAGAATATAGGTACCTATTTCCTGCTAAATGAATTGGGGCAGCAAGTGTAAGACATGCCCATGCGTCACCTACTTGCACAGCTTAGAATGTAGCAAGCGACAGTAAGTAAACAAAGTAAGGAAGTAAATAAGTTTATATAAGTATAATTACACAATTCTGGATGATTACAATTGTCTTACATAGTAACACATATGTAAATTATATAGAATAACAAAAAAGAAATCAAACAGAATCACTTATTTAAACCTGTATAAGAAGACTTGCCTAAACAACTAACCCTTGTGAATCAATCCTGAGATGTCACTGTTCTCCATAACGTGCTCGCCAAGGCATTAATAGCATTTTATAATATACAGTACATCACTGTAGCTTTTTATAATATACAGTACATCATAGCATTTTATAATATACAGTACATCACTGTAGTGGAGTTGAATTATTAACATAGGGAATACAAATGACGAATATTCAAAAGCAATCAAACAACAACATAGAGTTAGAGCCGAGCGACGCTGTTTGCTTATGAAATGCATTAATTAAGAGGTGCAAACAATATGCATCAAGGAAATTAGATATATCAATACCGACAAGATATAGAGAAAAGTATAGCTCATTAGAAACATTCTCAGTAATTAAATTGATAAAGCTTCAGCGAGCAAAACTGCTCCTAATACATGCCTAGTGGCTAACACGACGGTCTGGAGTTATGAGACTCTCTGATCGCGGGTTCTATCCCCACCCGTGGTATGGTTTGTTTGCAATCGTGTCATTACGATTTCGTGAGTCACGCCCTACGTGATGCGTACGTGTCATTATTTCACAATCAGTCACGAAGTAGAGAATCACATTACGTTAATTAACGCTACGAGTACCACCTACTTGCAAACGTTTGTAAAGCGCAGAAGGATTTCATAGTTGCGAAGTAACGGTTTTGATGAAGATACATGTAAACATATAATAACGTTTAGTAGTATGGTAAATCAGGGAGAAATTAAAGAAAGGATATTTGCAGAAAATTGCACACTCATTTTAGAACAGATTGTGTCATTATATATGCAAAGCGAGTGTTGTGTGGTATCATGCAAGCTGGTGTTCAAGGAGCATTATTATTATTATTATTATTATTATTATTATTATTATTATCATTATTATTAATATTATTAACATATTAATATTATTAACATATTATTATTAATATTAACATATGATTATTATTATTATTATTATTATTACTGACTCGCGAAATCGTATGACAAGATTGGAAATAAACCATACCACGGGTGGGGTTAGAACCCGCGACCAGAAAGTCATAAAACTCCAAACCGACGTGTTAGCCACTGGACCAGCTGGCTACAATAATATATCTAGTTGGATGAATTTTATTGTAACTAGCTGGCCCAATGGCTAACGCGTCGGTCTGGAGTTTTATGACTCTCTGATCGCGGGTTCTAACCCCACCCGTGGTATGGTTTGATTATTATTATTATTAGTAGTAGTAGTATTAGTATAATATTCAGGGACTGAGGTTCCATTGCCTTGGACTGAGAGCCCTTCGCACGCAAATAGATATTCTGCTGTATGGACGGGGTTACACTGTATTAAAACGAGGGCAAGTTATTTTTTAATTTCAAGTGCTGCACGCGTGATGGTGCACCGTAAGTCAGGCCATCGAGGTACACAAGGTACCAGTCAGGTTACTTCCCGTTCAAAAGGGTACAGCACCGTAACTCGAAACGTTCGCCGTGGTACTCCACACTTAGACTGGCACAGAACCATACCAAGAGATTACCTAGGTTCTTCAGGCTCAGCCAGGTACAACAACATAACTCAAACCCACCACAGGGGTACAATACACTCCCCAAAGCTGTGCTATAACTCAACACCATCCTCCTCTTCCTCCTCCCACCGCCCTGCAATACTGCCTTAAAGATGGCCAATAAATGTCAGAATATTGAGAAATTTTGCGAACTTTATTGGAGTTTAGATGCAGTTCCCGGTACTGTGGTCTTTGTAGCGCTCCCGAGCATTCTAATGATTACATCTGGATCGCTACACTGCCAAATTATTACACCTTAGCGGGAAATGCATTAAATATATATATATATATATATATATATATATATATATATATATATATATATATATTATATATATTATATATATATATATATATGTCATGCCGAATAGGCAGAACTTGCAATCTTGGCTTAAATAGCAACGCTCATCTTGCCATATAAGACAAGCGAAAATTTGTGTATGCTATAATTTCGCCAAAATCATTCTGAACCTAAGGAAAAAAATATATTTCACTGTGTTTGTTTAGTATTAAATTATTGTAAACAAATCAAAAACATATATAGTTGGGTTAGGCTAAAATAAATTGTTCTTGCAATAATAAGGTTAGGTAAGTTTTCTAAGATTCTTTTCGTGCAAAATTAAATTTTTTCTACATTAACAATAATGAAAAAAATATATCTTTAAACGTATAAGAGAAAATTTTAGAAAGGACTTAATTTTAAATGAGTTCTTGCTAATTGGCCAGTTTTACATATTCGGCACGACATATCTATATATATATATATATATATATATATATATATATATATATATATATATATATATATATAAACTCACCAAGCACCCAAGTCATATAATATAATTTATAAATATTATAGATATCATACAACTGTATTTATACCATCATATATAGCAAAATACTTTTATAATAGGCTTACCTAGCCAGCCTACCCAGGAAACCTGTTCATGTATACCAGGAGGAAATTTTGTTGTAAAGAACTGAAACTATAATACATAAAACTCATATATATAATACTACAGTATTTATACTATCATTTAAAACAAAACATTTTTTATAATCTTATCCTTGCCAGCCTACCCACAAGAACTGCTCAGACACTGAAAACTAAATACTTTTAGTGGTTCTGTACGCTAGCTACCTAGGAGAGTTGACAAATGTGCCAGGACTTGTAAATGACCACCATCATGAAAATCTGTAGAACAAGTGACAGACAATCACGATTGGATTGCATGCAATCCCTGTGGTAAATGGTCCAATGGTTCATGCAGGAACCTTAAACCAGCAACCACTATTGATATAAAATCAGAATTACTTTTTGGCATTGACCAAATGAGATACACCTGTGGGAGAAAGTTACATTTATATTAAAAGACAAGAACACCAACAAAATATTCTTCTTAGAAAACATGGCAGCTTTGTATAACAACTTGGAAAATAAAATGGGTGGGTCTGATGGGGGCTGTCTTCGAGGACAGTGCACCCAAGGGTGCATTGATGTCCTGGACATGGTTCTTTTGGGAGATTCTTACGAGAATTTAAGGGGATATGCAGAAGAAAGAAATTGAAAGTGAACTTAGGAAGAAGCAAGGTGATAAGAGTATTACAAAATATAGGCATTGAAAGGTTGGATATCAGATCTGAGGGAGGAAGTATGGGGAGGCAAATGTGTTCAGATTATGAGGGTGGATTTGCCGGGGGATAGTTTTGTGAGACGATGTGAACCTTAGAAATGACGAACGGAAACTTGTGAGTAACAATATGTGGCACCTGTGGAGACAGATAACTTTATTCACTGATGCAAAGGAGGTATTGTCCCAGAGTACTGTGGTACCAACATCGTTGAATAGGTGTGAAGAATTGGCTTTAGATGTTGCATCTAGGAGGAGGCTGGAGGCAATGAAGATATCTAGTTTGAACGCAACGTGTAGTGAGAATACGATGTATAGAATTCGGATATTGGACATTAGGAGGCAGTGAGGAGGGGTTATTGAGGTGATTTGGAAATCTAGTGAGGATGGAAGAAACAGGATGCCAAGGAGAGTGTACAAATCTGGGTTGGAAGAAAGATGAGGTAGGGGCTTATCCTAGGAAAGGTTGAGGGTAGGGATAAAGGAGGTTTTGAGTGTTAAGGGCTTGGACATCTAACAGGCTACCTTGAACGCGTTAGGAATAAAGACAAGTGTTTTCTCTGAGTTGACATGCTTTTGGAGAGTGAGGAACGAAACGTTTTTGAAAGGATTCTGGGAACCTGCTTAGCCAGACTTGAGTCCTTGAGATGAGAGATACAGTGTCTTCAATTTTAAGGACGGATGGGATGTTTCTGTTTTTAGATGGACATCTATACTTTCACATCAGCGGGTTTCTGGCAGTACAGTGATTGAATAAATGACAGTGAGTGTTTTCCTCTTTATTGGTCACCCTATTTCGGTGGGAGACGATCGGTATGTTACAAAAAAAACTTCGACCGTCAGTTCGTATTTAATCTCAACAAATGTCTGTTGTAATTATTCTCTGCAAATAATATATTATCATTTTCAGCATTGATAAGTTTATTTAACAGAAAAATTGCCTGAGTGTTTATAGATTACTGTGTAGGCATATCATATGTGTTCTTGTAAACCATACCCCCGGCCGGGATTGAACCCGCGTCATTACGATTTCTTAAGTCGTTGTGTTCTTGTTTCCCCATGATATGTTAATCACAAGCTCCTTCAGTATCTTGAGTACATACTTGTCTCATGCTCTGAGGAGTTCTGATGCTGCCTAGCCCGTTTTTGGTGATTTTTCTGTCTTCAAGAAACTGGTGGCACAGCCCCGTTCAGTTTCGGTGTATCATAGATGTAGGCCACTGTAGATACACAAGTGTGGTCCTATGCTGTCAGCTTACTGACTGCATCCGGACGCTTATGACTGCCTGATTAGCTGAGGTTATCGTTGTGATTGGCTGCTGGTTGTGGGAAAACTTCACTTGATGATTTCATTTTTGTCTGGCTTGATTTCTTTCTGATGTTTTGCAGATGAGACCATAGAGTCGAAATCGGTCTGCTATTGCACTGCTGCAGATTCACCATCGTTCTGCGAGAAAGAGGGTTCTTGCCCAAGAGCTACACCAATGTGAATTAACCATGGTATGGGTGGGGTTTGAACCCATGGTAAGTGAGTGGTGAAACTCCAGGCCAATGCTTAAGCCACTGAGCCAGATGGATACAATATTGTAGCCAGCTGGCCCAGTGGCTTACGCACTGACCTGGAGTTTTACGACTCACTTGACATGGGCTCAAACCCCACCCGTACCGTGGTTTGCAATCGTGTTACTACGATTTCGTGAGTAATGTGATTTGTCTGAGAAACAAGCGTCCTAGCGGTCATCAAGGACATGTAAGAGAAAATTCGCAGCCTGTGGTGTCCTCATTGTACGAAAGTGATCTTTGTTCTTTCTTGAAGCGCTGTTTAACAGCGTTGGGGGATTTCCCCCACAATATGGCTGTCTCACTGGGATTGTTTGTGGTCCTTAGGGGGAGCTAGTCCATTTGAAGAGAGAGTCTTGAAGGATATCCCAGCGCCCTGCTGCTTCAGTAAACGTTGGGTCGTGAATTCCTTCTGCAACTTTTAGGTATTCTGTAATGTCTTCTTCACTAGTTCGGTGGACGCACTACACGATAGAATCACACAAGATATAGAAGAGAGAAAATAGATTTATTGCTTTCCTCTTATCACAGAAGATCGTCTTATTGGCTGTCACAGGATGGAGGGACGATGCCCACCACAAGAAATTAGTGCTTAACTCCCGTTCAACAGTGTTGATGCTACTGTGCTCTCGTACATTCCTCTTATTTGCCTACATGGATAAAATTTGTTATCTCCACTGATGACTCAATGCAACATCTGGGTAGGGTTGGACATCTATGCGAAGATGTAAGGTAACGTGGGCTTCCATATCTTTTATTTTCTCCTCCATCCTCTTCAGATCATTCAGTTTGTCTTCAAGGAGAGTTAATAGCCTGACCCAAAAGTGCTCCTAGCAGGATGCTGTTAGCTTGGGTGGTGAGATATGAGGCTTTTGGCGAGAGGGATTTAACAGTATTAAATAATTTAAGTATGTTATATGCAAATATTTCTTCAGGTATGTTATGAAGCTGTGTGGCTTCTAGGGATAAACAGCTGTTTATGGGCTAACAAACTGACCTTAATCGGAATATTAAAACAAAATCCAGCTTAGGGCCAAACTCCGTAGCAAACTCAAAGAAAAACGCCAAACGTGGCCAAAAGAAGATTTAAAAACACAATGCTTGATCATCCGGGAAGGTTAAATGAAACTTATTCAAAAAATAAATAAATATTTAAACATTATTTACACACAACCTCCACACTACTACACCAATAAACATTGCCAGTACATTTACCACGGTGCTATACTACAAACCCTTTTAATAGGTGGCTAAAGTATGCCAGCTTGCTCTGTAAACCATTAAACACTAACTTGAAACACAGTCGTAACAAGTGAACCTGAAAAAGCTACAGCGACACAACAGCCAGACCACATCCGCAGTGCCTTCACCTGCAGATAAACACTCCATTCTCAGCCTTCACCTACTCTACATACACTCCAATCACAGGTGACAGGGCGAGGTACAATTCATGACTTCCTAAATTAAGTACTGCATATTACCAGCAAGAATGAATAAATTCTTCAGTCATTGGCTAACTACCCATTCCCTGGGATGCCGTGACGTCACAGTATCACAAAAAATCGTACCACGGACGGGATTAAACCCGCGGGTTCAATCCCGCCCTTGGTATGGTTTGTTTGCAATCGTGTCATTACGATTTCGTGAGTCATGTTCACAAAAAATCGTCCGCAGACAGCAGAAAATTTTTTAGTCGTTTCAACTTTTTCACAACATAATTATATTTTCGTTAGTTGAATCTATTTTTTTTCACTACATTACAAAACTTGTTTTACTCAAAGGCATATTAAAAAAACGCTTAAGTCCTTCATAATAAGGTACTAGAGAAACTAAATGACAAAAAAATCCAAGGAGAATGGGGTAACACTAGTTCTAAGAGCTTTTGGCGAATCGCTTTCTTCAGCAGCTTAATATTAACTCCCGTGGTTATAATGGGTGTTATCCAGGAATCAACAAATCCACCAGCACATGTTACTGAAACATTGCAGCCACGAAAAGAACGTAAAGGATACGTGACCACAAAGAGGTACCAAAGAGAGAGTTATCAGAATGACTGAAAATGAAATATACAGAATTAAATTAGTAACTACCCTGGAAGAACTGTAATATAATCTATGTTAGGCTAAAATGAACGTAGGTATTCAGGTTTAAATGAACATCGATGGTGTCTCAGAGAGCGGATAATTATACCTTTCCAGGGATGAAACCTGCGTAATAACTCGCAAATCCATGGAAATAAATTGGTTAACGTGAATGCACTTAAAGTTATCTGTTAAACAGTGAATGGAGAAATTATGCTTAAATAAGAATCATAAAAATATAATGATATAAATAGTATCACACTGGAGTTTAACAAGTTACCCTTCATAAATATATCACCCAGAAAACATATCTTTTATAAGTATAGCGATTAATTTTTCTGCCGTATTAGATGAAGGGATAACTCAGTGTCCTTCTAGACTGCCTAACGAGAGAAGATGAACCTTAAAATATATGGTAATACATTTCTCAAGTGCCACCATCACTCGACACTACTACTACTACTACCTATCTTACACACCAACTAATACTAGTGTTACCACTATCACTATTACTATTACAGCATAGATTAACAACACTGTCACAATCATTACTGAATTTTCTATAATGTTTTTCTTCGAGACTCCTTTATATACTCAGTGTGTCCGTCTTGTTTATTTTGACTAGACACGATTTCTAGTGAATCCAGCGTAGTAACAGTAAATGTCTTATTAGCTGCACCTGTGTCTAATTGACCCGATATACTGTTGGTAATCGTAGTCTTACTATTAATTAAGCAACAACACATCTCATACGTAATTATAGAAACAAGGAACACAACTCTTTTGCATATTTCACGAACAGACAAAACGTACGAGAAAAGTGTGCTTGAAAATTAATCTCTGATACATATGGAGATGTTTGTTGATAAATTTTGTGTTTTCCTGCTGATGGCACAAATGCATCTGAGAAACTGTACCTCAGATAATCTTTTTAATACGTCAGTCATTTCGAACTAAGGCAAAATAACTCGAGGAAGAAAATACATTCCCAATCATTCAGTTCCTAGTTGCGTTTCCAGAAGAGCACGAACATTCCAATATACAATAGTCCTGGATTGCACTTCCAGTCTCCGAAACTTAAACCCGTTTATCTGGTAGTGGTGGTAGGATTTTTTTTCGGGAGAAAAATTGGAGTTTTTCCGTCTCGGATTTAAGTCATATAATAACTCAGTGGATTTTATGGCCGTTTAACTTAAGCAATTCGCTACCTTACCAGTCCACTGAGTAAAACAAAAGCTATAATATGTCATCATATGATTTGTTAGTAGGATTTTGACCCCACTTAAGAGCAAAGTATTCCCTCAAAGTAACTCCAACAGCACGTCTAATCACTATAGCCTTTTGTCTCCATTCCAGGTTGCATAATTCACTTCTTTATCTGTTTAGTAGTTATTAGCAGGAACAATGTACACTAACTCCTTGTTTCAGGAATTTTAGTCGGATTTTATGACACGCGAGGTGTCGCCTGAAAGTTTTTAAACCATTTAAACCATTTTAAACCATTAAGTAAGTTTATTCAGGTATACACAAATACAGATACATAGATAATCATACATAGCAGCATATGTGTAGAGAATAACCCAAAAAAGCCTTCAAAGAGGAGCTGATGAAGGACCGGAATGAGAGAGGGAGGGAGAGCAAGAGAGAGAGCAAGAGAGAGAGAGAGAGAGAGAGAGAGAGAGAGAGAGAGAGAGAGAGAGAGAGAGAGAATGAGTGAATGAAGGAATGAATTATTTCATGAATCATAAAATACACTTACATATATTACTTATAATGTGAATATTTATATTACCTAGAACCAATAGCTCGCTCTCTCTGTCTGTCTCTCTCTCTCTCTCTCTCTCTCTCTCTCTCTCTCTCTCTCTCTCTCTCTCTCTCTCTCTCTCTCTCTCTCTCTCTCTCTCTCTCTTTCTCTCTCTGGAATATTTTCCTTCTACTCTTTTATGATCTACTAATTCCCTTAAAAGTTTCGTAAACAGAGAAAAAGGTAATATTATATGCCTATTACAACTGTCAGCATTTGCTGTGAATATAATTTTTCTCTCAAATGAAAAACGCTTTATAAGAGACTGGAAAAATACGCAAAACAACGCAAAAATTGCGTCATTGTTTTCACGACTACAAGGTACAATAATTGTTTTAATTGTTACTTTGGGGAACAAATGTTTACCACTACAAGTCTGAATAATTCATCCTCTAAAGTTAACTTCTGTAACTTGTCCGTGTTCGTTTATGGTGCTGGGAGTTTATGATGTGTTTATGGTAGTGTGTCCATAATGTCTTGATAGTAGTGAGCGCATGGTAGCGTTTGTCGATGATGTCTCTATGGAAGCGTTTGCCCATGGTAGTGTGTGTCAGTTGTGTGTCCATAGGAGGGTGCGTGAATAGTGTCTCCATAGTAGAGTGCGTCAGTGGTGTATCCATGGTAGTGTGTGTCCACTGTCCATGGTGTGTCCGTGGTAGAATGTATCCATGGTAGTGTATATCCATAGAGTATCTCCACCGTGTGTCCATGGTAGAATGTGTGAATAGTAGTGTGTGTCCATGGTTAAGTGTATCGTTGTAAAGTGTATCCATTGTAGAGTTTGCCAATTTTATTGTATCATTGGTAGCGTATCCATGGTGCATCCACTGAAGAGTGTCAATGGTTAATGTATAAGGACGTATAAGCATGTAAGGAATAGGAATAAAAACATTGGTTAGGACGCTTCCCCGTCGGGGTTGACAACTCTGCCAACACTTATTGAACGCTTAAAGAACAAAAATAACAATACCATGAATGGAACAATACATAAATAACCCGCACATAGGAAAATAAAGCTTAAGACAGCGTTTCCTTCCGACTTGGACCATAAACTAGTTACACAGGGTTTATTGTGCCAGAAAGAAGACTTACTGCTTTTGAACATAGTTTAAAAGATCAAGATTCCCAGTATCCCTTCGCTGATAATCGTTAGGATCATCATGCTGATGAGTCCCAGGGTATATCACAGGCTTCGAATCCCCAAGAACAAAAGATTCGCACTAATATTCAATTTCATGAATCGAATCAGAAGTCTAGAGATCATCCATTTTGGAAGTGAGATCATTTTCTCTTCATCTCTCATGTAGCTAGTTAAAACATTCCACCACACTTTCTTCAGAGGCTTGTAAACAGTGACATATTTGGTCTACAGCATCCTAGTGGAGATGGAAAGCAAAAATACTTTGAATATTTTTCTCTTGTGCTAGTTTTACCACTTGGAAGGAGATATAGGAGGATATATTATCACCAATTAATACTTTGTGTTCGTCCTGTAGTAGCTAACAGTTCCAAGACTTGATCAATTTATTTTAAACGAGTCTATTAAAAAAAAAAACAGGCTCAAACCAGCTTGATTTTACTGGACTCATATTGAGCCTCTAGCGACCCTCCAAGAGACCAAGTACCTATAGATAACCAAATACCTTGTAGACAACCAATTAACGTGAATAGGCTCCGCTTTGTAGACAACTCAAGGATCTACAACCTGTCCAACAGTAGTTGCAACTAACATTAATGAAATTGTCGACTTTCTAATGTTCATGATTCGTTCAGCGTGCTCAGCGCCTTTTCGGAACAGCAGTAATGTGTGTCTCGACTAAATTTATAATGTTACTTGGCGGAACGCCACCACTAGTTTTATTTTTCTTTATCTGAGACAGTTACACTCTTGAAATACACACACCCACTATGTTTCAACAGGTGACAATTAACGTTTAAGAAAAACCATATTCTCAAGCCTTGCCAGGCGATTATCATTAAATTCCTGAAATATACCTCTCATGTCTATTTCAAGGGTCATGAATGAAAATACGCAGATCACGTACAATAAAAGCTAGGCCAGAATTTCCTAAAGCTTCAATATTCCAGGCTAGTGCTTCCTGCTCTGCATGACTCTCTTCCTGCCAACACAACCGGGGTCCTCAGTCCATCAAGAACGAATTTGTTTAAAAGTCCTCTTGGGAATTCCATATTTAGCTGTAGATTAACGGATGGCCATTTCATTTTCACTACCATTATTAACAGCCTCTCAAAAACTCTTTATTCGATTAATTCGTCTTCAGGGGTTGGATTTTTTTATAGTTCCGAATATCTCTAAAATAGTAAACTAAGAAAAAATAAATTTAGTCAGCATGCAAACTTTATTCTTTAAATAAATCCAGAATACCTCTCAAGACCTTTATTTTTTAGAGAACTTACCATATTATATCTTGTATTGGTGATTAAAAAAGATATTCATGTAATATCTTAGATTCTTGTTTGACAACTCTTAGCGCTGGCAAATTACAATCTGAAAAAAGAAACACCCAAAAAAACAAGATTGATAATATTTTCCAGCTGTAAATACTGAAATTTCTACCTAAACTTCGACTGCACACAGATAAAATTAATCTATAGAGAAAAATTTGTTTTTTCCTTAAATATTTTGTATGATATACATTATAAATTAAACTTAATTCCCCTACGACTGACTCGATAACCCCGTGTTACGGCGTATTTCATTATATATATATATATATATATATATATATATATATATATATATATATATATATATATATATATATATATATATATATATATATTATTATTATTATTATTATCACACTGGCCGATTCCCACCAAGGCAGGGTGGCCCGAAAAAGAAAAACTTTCACCATCATTCACTCCATCACTGTCTTGCCAGAAGGGTGCTTTACACTACAGTTTTTAAACTGCAACATTAACACCCCTCCTTCAGAGGGGTAATGCGCTATATATATATATAACATATATATATAACTTAAATTTAACTGCTGGGGGCATGAGCCGTCACCTCCTGCTGGATTTTCTCCACCTAGTGTGACCAGTTAGTTACGAGGGCGAGGTTGATAATAGTGGCCATTTAACCTTGACTCCAAACTTAGGAGAAATCTACTTAAATTATGCGAGTCTGATTGACATGAGTGGTGAGACACGCACTAGCTCCTTCCTTCATTCTGGTTGATATGAGTGATGAGACAAGCATCAATTCTTGCCTTCGTTCTGGCTGACATGCAGAGTGTGACATGCACAAACGCCTTCTTGTACTCTGGCTGACATGAGTGGTGAGGCAATCATCAGCTCATTTCTTTACTCTAGGTGACATGAGTGGTGTGACACGCACATAATTCTTCCTTCACTCTGGCTGACACACACACACACACACACACACACACACACACACACACACACACACACACACACACACACACACACACACACACACACACACACACACACATACACACACACACAAGCACACATACACAAGCACACACACACACACACACACACACACACACACACACACACACACACACACACACACACACACACACACACACACACACACACAAGCGCGCGCACACATTAATCTGCCTCCAATCTATTAATTTCTCATCACACTTAATGTTTTTCTAAATAGATGAATACAAACATTGCGCAGCTCGCGAGGCCAATGTTTCACTCAGAAATTATTCGCGAGGAAAATATTCAAGACGTAAATATTCGAGGGGAAAATATTCAAGATGTAAATATTCGAGAGGAAAATATTCAAGATGTAAATATTCGAGGGGAAAATATTCAAGATGTAAATATTCGAGAGGAAAATATTCAAGATGTAAATATTCGAGGGGAAAATAATCGAGGGAAAATATTCGGGATCCCCGGAGGTACGTTGATGACTGTGTGTGTGGTACGTTGATGACTGTGTGTGTGGTACGTTGATGACTGTATGTGTGGTACGTTGATGACTGTGTGTGTGTGGTACGTTGATGACTGTAAGTGTGGTACGTTGATGACTGTGTGTGTGGTACGTTGATGACTGTGTGTGTGGTACGTTGATGACTGTATGTGTGGTACGTTGATGACTGTGTGTGTGGTACGTTGATGACTGTGTGTGTGGTACGTTGATGACTGTGTGTGTGGTACGTTGATGACTGTGTGTGTGGTACGTTGATGACTGTATGTGTGGTACGTTGATGACTGTGTGTGTGGTACGTTGATGACTGTGTGTGTGGTACGTTGATGACTGTGTGTGTGGTACGTTGATGACTGTATGTGTGGTACGTTGATGACTGTGTGTGTGTGGTACGTTGATGACTGTAAGTGTGGTACGTTGATGACTGTGTGTGTGGTACGTTGATGACTGTGTGTGTGGTCCGTTGATGACTGTGTGTGTGGTACGTTGATGACTGTGTGTGTGTGGTACGTTGATGACTGTGTGTGTGGTACGTTGATGACTGTGTGTGTGGAACGTTGATGACTGTGTGTATGTGGTACGTTGATGGCTGTGTGTATGTGGTACGTTGATGGCTGTGTATATGTGGTACGTTGATGGCTGTGTATATGTGGTACGTTGATGGCTGTGTGTATGTGGTACGTTGATGACTGTGTGTGTGGTACGTTGATGACTGTGTGTGTGGTACGTTGTTGACTGTGTGTGTGGTACGTTGATGACTGTGTGCGTGTGGTACGTTGATGACTGTGTGTATGGTACGTTGATGACTGTGTGTGTGGTACGTTGATGACTGTGTGTGTAGTACGTTGATGACTGTGTGTGTGGTACGTTGATGACTGTGTGTGTGGTACGTTGATGACTGTGTGTGTGGTACGTTGATGACTGTGTGCGTGTGGTACGTTGATGACTGTGTGTATGGTACGTTGATGACTGTGTGTGTGGTACGTTGATGACTGTGTGTGTAGTACGTTGATGACTGTGTGTGTGGTACGTTGATGACTGTGTGTGTGGTACGTTGATGACTGTGTGTGTGGTACGTTGATGACTGTGTGTGTGGTACGTTGGTGATTGTGTGTGCGTGGTACGTTGGTGATTGTGTGTGTGGCACGTTGGTGATTGTGTGTGTGTGGTACGTTGATGACTGTGTGTGTGGCACGTTGGTGATTGTGTGTGTGTGGTACGTTGATGACTGTGTGCGTGGTACGTTGGTGATTGTGTGTGTGTGGTACGTTGGTGACTGTGTGTGTGGTACGTTGGTGACTGTGTGTGTGGTACATTGGTGATTGTGTGTGTGTGGTACGTTGATGACTGTGTGTGTGGTACGTTGGTGATTGTGTGTGTGTGTGGTACGTTGGTGACTGTGTGTGTGGTACGTTGGTGACTGTGTATGTGGCTCAATGTGGAGTCCCATGCAGCAAGACCATTACTCTCTCTGTGCTCCAGGAATAACCATCTTTAGTACTGCTCGTGCCTCTAGTTCTTTTATAAGGCATCCCTCCCTATTATTTCACCTTGACTGCCATTCAAGAAACACAATTTTCAAGTGAATGTTAGACATGCGACCCACTTATCATGCAATGATTTAAATTAAAACATTCCGTGAAGGATATTCACATTCAATTGTAAAATTTCGGACATCGTAAAAATGTAGAAATTCGTAGAAATTCAGAACAGGGAATTTTACAATGAATTTGTAATGAAAACCTAAATTACTTCAGAAATAGTTGACTAGAACTAATGTAATTCGCATTTGTCTCAAACTAAAGGTACACAAAGAAAAGTGTCGGTGCCCTCACAATATTTCCCAGAGACTAAATTTATTACTGGTCTCTCCATTTCACTTTCTGCGCGCCCAGAGAATTGGTTGCTTTATTGAGTTTAAAAGCTATCGATTACACGACTGTCATTAAGGCTGCATGCCACCTGTACCCAACCAGTCAAGGACACTAATTCTATAAAAAGGTATATGAAAGTATACTCTCAGCGTACTGAAGCTGAGATATATTAACCTCTTGTTGCATTTATTATTAACTTCCCACCAATAACATCATCTACTTGCTAAAAATTACTTAAAACTATGTATACAAGTCAGAATGCTGCTAAAAATTACTTAAAACTATGTATACAAGTCAGAATGCTGCTAAAAATTACTTAAAACTATGTATACAAGTCAGAATGCTGCTAAAAATTACTTAAAACTATGTATACAAGTCAGAATGCTGCTAAAAATTACTTAAAACTATGTATACAAGTCAGAATGCTGCTAAAAATTACTTAAAACTATGTATACAAGTCAGAATGCTGCTAAAAATTACTTAAAACTATGTATACAAGTCAGAATGCTGCTAAAAATTACTTAAAACTATGTATGCAAGTCAGAATGTTGACTAAAAGTTTGCAAATTTACATTGAGTACGACACTTTCAATTTGCATTAACAATGAGCAGATAATAATACAATTTTCAGGGCAAATATTTTAATTTGCTACTTTAAGTTCAAATAAAAAAATGCAGTGTTTTAAATATAATCACAAATTCAAATTGTTATGAAAAACATGTCCTTGTATTGTTCCAAATATATTTTTAAGGGATTATTTTTGTATCTCAAATTGAAATCACCGGTGACCCAATTTTGAGGTTCTGCAGTCATGTGACTGAAGTTACATGACTGCAGAACCTCAAAATGGACGTGACTTCGCGCAATCTTGTGTTGGTAATAATAACAGTAAACTCATGACGTGTAACATTAATAACGGAAAGGCACAATACCGTGACTGGAACAGTACACAAATAACCCGCATACAAGAGAGAGAGGAGCTTACGACTATGTTTTACAAAGTTACACTCCTTCTCTCCTTTTCGTTAGTGCGACTTTGTAAATGTTCCGAGTCGGATCGAAACGCCATAAGCTCCTCTCTCCTATGTGCAGGTTATTTGTGTATTGTATCTTTATGTGGTAAATAGAATCTCTGTATACACACTCTTGATATATATCAACCACAGCAAGCTGGACGAGTCAAACCCGTAAGGGTCATACAGCTCTTGGGTAATGGAAGAAAATCAGCTTTGATCCGAGAACCAACAAAGCACATTTCTCTAGAGGATCTCAAGTAAATCCCCAAAGGATATGGCTAAATTTTTATCATATGAACTGCAGTCATGCAGATCTTATTTAATAAACAACAAATTGTTTCTACGTCTTGGAAAAATTTAACCAATATCTTCTTCATCAAAAAGAAAATTTTGAAGGATAAAGAATGTAGCAGTGAAGCAACTTGTGCACTGAATGTGTTGTATGAGGTTTTACACCTGGATAGTTATCCCAGTGAAATATATATATATATATATATATATATATATATATATATATATATATATATATATATATATATATATATATATATATATATATATATTCTTTTCTCTGAGGATGAGGGTCCCCATTACAGTTCTAGAGGTGGTACCTCCCTATATTTTTATATATACATATATATATATATATATATATATATATATATATATATATATATATATATATATATATATATATATATATATATATATATATATATATATATATATGCAAAACAACCACTCTGAAAGAATAGAGAAATTCCAAGCGCTTTCGGGACTACTCACATTATCAAGGAACTATAGTTCCTTGATAATGTGAGTAGTCACGAAAGCGCTTGGAATTTCTCTATTCTTTCAGAGTGGTTGCTTTGCATATTCTGAAATCACCTGTTTACTGTGATCTTATTGCATATATATATATATATATATATATATATATATATATATATATATATATATATATATATATATATATATATATATATATATATATATATATATTTTGAGTTTTGACTACAAGTCAAAAATTCTGAAAAGATCTGTCCATCGACTTATTGTTAACGTAACTATAAGCGAATGTTAGGTTAACGTTCTTCTGAAAGTAGACATAGACAACAAGAAAATTTTGAAAAGATCTGTGCATCGACTTATTTTATAAAGTTTTCCTAAAATTAAAAAATCTAGTGAATCGTACACCACATCATCTCCAGAGTGCGTCTGAGCCTCTGTATTCTCACTCATTTTCCTAGGTCATTTTTTTCCTGCTCACCTTTGTCATTCTCAGCACTTGAAACAACGAGTACTGTCACAGTCCACCAGTAGGATACTAAGTCTTGATAATGTGCCTTTTGACATGAAGCTACAGCCATTAGGGAATAACATAATCTCCCTTAGTGATGTTATTCTTGTTCTTATTTATCATTGTATGGATTCTAACTTATTTGCTTTCCAAGATAACCACAATTCTCTTTGCTCTCCCCTGTGCTCGGTAACTTTTGTAAGGAATATCGAAACTGTTCTATTTTCCAATACTGTTGTGTGTTCTTTTCTCTGGCTTCGCTATGCATGTGATGTTTTTGTTTTCTGGCCACATGACTCAACCTTTTCTCGTTGCTCTTAATACTCTTATTCCAGATATAAATATGAAAGGGCATCTAACTTATTATTTTGTATCCTTGGTAGTCATATTTATCATTCTGTGACTGGTTTTATTTTCATAACTTTTCCTGTTCTCTAAACTACTTTTTGTATTGAAAAAATTAAGCAAAATCTGAATTACACGTTCTGTTGTGAAACAGTTTTATTTATCTTGCCCTGCAGGTCCTTTTTATTTGACTTCTCTTCTACTTTGCCTTCCCTATGATTCTATTATATTAGAAAATAGGTTGAGATCCCTATCCTTTGGATATTTAATTTGGATTTCTTGAAACTAATGCACTTCATAGCCCTTAAACTGTCCGAACGTAGATCTACGTTCACACGCGTAGCGCTCCGAACGTAGATCTACGTTCGCACGCGTAGCACTCTGAACGTAGATCTATGTTTGCACGCATAGCGCTCTGAACGTAGATCTACGTTCGTACGCATAGCACTCCGAACGTAGATCTACGTTCTATTTTACATTGTTTCTCATTAAAAAAAGTAGATCTACGTTTGGAGCACTACACATGCAAACGTAGATCTACGTTCGGACAGTTTAAGGGCTAGAATCTGCTTCACGCTGCTGGTCCACCGATACCTCCAGTATCTTCTATATTTTCCGATTATCTATTGTCATTTTTTTTTCTGATAAAGTTAAATAACACAAGGCAAGTGTTTGCCTTGGTAACACTAGCAAAGCTTTTTGTTTTGTAAAGTTATAGAGTAGGGACTCTTAACCTATTTGTGATTACAGACCCCAATTGATTGTACAGTATGTTCCTATACCCCTTCACCAGATTGGAAATCATCACCAGTCATATTAGGTACCAGTATGATTTTAAAAGATGCCAATAGCCTGATTTTGCTTTATATATAGATAACTTGGAGCAGAACAGCTGAAAGAAAAATCATTAGGATTTTGTCATAGTTATAGAAAAGCAGAAAATCGAGTCCAATACTCATATTATTTTGTTCCCATACCTCGTAGGGGTATGGATACCCTCGGTAAAAAGTCTTTCTGCCAAAACCACTTATCCTTTTTTTAGCCTTCACAAACGCCGCCCTATTGAATCGGCACTTTAAGCAACCTTCGTGCGTTAATTTTAGACTTGGTTTTAATTTAATCACTGAGTGCGATTCTATAACTATGATAAAATCCTAATGATTTTTCTTTCAGCTGTTCTGCTCCAAGTTATCTATATATAAAGCAAAATCAGGCTATTGGCATCTTTTAAAATCATACTGGTACCTAATGTGACTGGTGATGATTTCCAATCTGGTGAAGGGGTATAGGAACATACTGTACAATCAATTGGGGTCTGTAATTGCAAATAGGTTAAGAGTCCCTACTCTATAATTTTACAAAAACAAAAAGCTTTGCTAGTGTTACCAAGGCAAACACTTGCCTTGTGTTATTTAACTTTATCAGAAAAAAAATGACAATAGATAATCGGAAAATATAGAAGATACTGGAGGTATCGGTGGATCAGCAGCGTGAAGCAGATTCTAGCCATTAAACTGTCCGAACGTAGATCTACGTTTGCATGTGTAGTGCTCCAAACGTAGATCTACTTTTTTTAATGAGAAACAATGTAAAATAGAACGTAGATCTACGTTCGGAGTGCTATGCGTACGAACGTAGATCTACGTTCGGAGCGCTACGCGTGCGAACGTAGATCTCTCTCTCTCTCTCTCTCTCTTACGGGCTAGAATCTGCTTCACGCTGCTGGTCCACCGATACCTCCAGTATCTTCTATATTTTCCGATTATCTATTGTCATTTTTTTTCTGATAAAGTTAAATAACACAAGGCAAGTGTTTGCCTTGGTAACACTAGCAAAGCTTTTTGTTTTTGTAAAGTTATAGAGTGGGGACTCTTAACCTATTTGCAATTACAGACCCCAATTGATTGTACAGTATGTTCCTATACCCCTTCACCAGATTGGAAATCATCACCAGTCATATTAGGTACCAGTATGATTTTAAAAGATGCCAATAGCCTGATTTTGCTTTATATATAGATAACTTGGAGCAGAACAGCTGAAAGAAAAATCATTAGGATTTTATCATAGTTATAGAAAAGCAGCAAATTGTTCAAAAATCGAGTCCAATGCTCATATTATTTTGTTCCCATACCTCGTAGGGGTATGGATACCCTCGGTAAAAAGTCCTTCTGCCAAAACCACTTATCCTTTTTTTAGCCTTCACAAACGCCGCCCTATTGAATCGGCACTTTAAGCAACCTTCGTGCGTTAATTTTAGACTTGGTTTTAATTTAATCACTGAGTGCGATTCTCAGTACATTGTAATATGTTGTAATCTTCCAAACACACTTGACTTCTCCTGATGTTGGCTGTCTCGTCATCTCATTACCTCAACCCTGTTCAGAATTTTTCACAATTTCTCTCCAATTCACTACTTGATGATAGTCCACTACTGACAGAAAAATCATTACAGAGTCCTCTTTAAATTATATATATTTAGTTTTTTATAAGTTCTATAAGCCACAATAAACAATTTCAAAGGTAAGTATGGACAGTTCCTAGAGGCGTAAAATCAGTGAAATTAATCACTGTTAGTCAAGAGGGGAGCAAGGAGCTATGATTCGACCCATTTTCAAAGATAACTAAGTGATTACAAAATACTCAGCTAGTGGCTTAATAGACATGCGTGCACGAGGAAAATATAGAAAGGGAAGCAAGAATAATAAGGGATTGAAAAAACAAAGATGTTGGAATGTGATTGTAGAAAATAAGGAAATGAAAGAATAATGAACTTGGAAAAAGGAAAAATATAGTTAGGAGAAAGAAAATGGAGAGAGACGGAGAAGAGGACTTACACGGATTTACGAGAATGAGAGAAAGAGGGGATGGAGGGGGGTATAGAGAAGGTACCGTAGGCGAGAGCGAGAGTGAGAGAGAGAGAGAGAGAGAGAGAGAGAGAGAGAGAGAAAGAGGGAGGAGGGGTATAGAGAAGGTAACGTAGACGAGAGAGAGAGTGAGAGAGAGAGTGAGAGAGAGTTAGGAGGGGTATAGAGAAGGTAACGTAGACGAGAGCGAGAGTGAGAGAGAGAGAGAGAGAGAGAGAGAGAGAGAGAGCAAGAGAGAGAGAGCAAGAGAGAGAGAGAGAGAGAGAGAGAGAGAGAGAGAGAGAGAGAGAGAGAGAAAGAGAGAGAGTGAGAGAGAGAGAGAGAGAGAGAGAGAGGGAGGAGGGGTATAGAGAAGGTAACGTAGTCCCGGAAACACATACTAGCTATACACTCTGCATCTCAGGATTTAATACTAAAGTCAGACTATGTAATGCGATGGAGTGTGTCTGATGTCAGATTACTCTGAGTGGTAGAGCATTACACGTGTTATCCATTTCGTTCATCCTGTTCCTCATCCTTTCCTTCTGTTCGTTCTCCTTTCCTCTCATCCCTTCATTTTCCACTTCACCATCTTTCCATCCATTCTTCTTCCCTCTACTTCTTCACCCCCTTTTCCTCATAATTTCATTCTGTCTCCTCACATTCTCTTAGTCTCTTCACCTTCCTTCCATCCCTTCCCTGCAGTTACTATTGGTGGAAAATTTCAGCATCCTCTCTTGTTTTTCCCAATCTTTTCTGGTCTCCCGTGGTGTGCAGGTGGGCAGAACAGCAGTCGTCTGTGCTCCCTCCAAACAACTTCAAGCTTCCAGATATACTTTTGTTCCAGCACAAGTTGTACACGAGAAATGTATGAAGCAGAACACCTTATGGTCCAAAACGGCTTCTGTTCTCGCAGTGAAACTTTTTTTTTAAGTATGCTTCAGCAAATCTCTCTTCATACGCTGTTTAGTTTATGTTATGTTGCCTCCTTGAAAATGAGCCCCTTATTGTGACGAATGGGTTCTTGATTCAAGGAATCGAACCTCTTGCTCCCTTCCTCTTGCCATCTTCCTCTTGCCACCTTCCTCTTGCCCCCTTCCTCTTGCCTCCTTCCTCTTGCCTCCTTCCTCTTATCCCCTTCCTATATACCTGCAGTTCCATTTACTTAGCTTCGTTATTTGGAAAATTTCTACCCTGTGAAATTCAGCCCGAAGACAGAAGCAAAGGGAATGATCACCAGACGTGTTCTAATGCAGACACTAGTAGTTGTGTCGTGAAATGGGAAATAAATTATATGGTGACGTGCTGGGTATGCCCTCCGTAGTTGACGGTGGTTTTACCGTAGGTGTGAATAAATAGTTTAGAAAAATGACAGGTTGATAAATGAGACACTTGTGCAACGTTTGGGTATTTTTATTCTGGAAACGTTTCGTCAGCCAGTGGTTTCTTCAGTCTAATGTAGAGAAAGGTGAAAGACGGGGAGGAGTTTGAGGTAGTCAGTCCTTCAACCTGGAGTCGATGTTTTCAGTCCATCAAGATTGATGGATTGAAAATATCGATTCCACTCTGAGAGACCGATTACCTAAAACCCTTCTTCGTCTTTCACCTTTCTCTACATTGGACTGCAGAATACACTGGCTGACGAAACGGTTCCAGCATAAAGATACCCAAATGCACAAGTGTCTCACTGATCATTACGTTAGGTCGCCTAGAGATACAAGGATGATGGCAAGGTTAGCACTTCCTTCTAATTAAGCGGTGTTGTTATGCTAAGTATTCTGGGTAGGGTAGAAGAGGGTTTCTAGGTAACGACAGCTTTACTTGCTGCACCGAGGATAATCGTATTTCAGGATGAGTATATAACATCATCTTGGTTGTCCTCGGAGATTTCTCCCTTCATTCCTATATATTTTTTAAATATATTTGATAGTAAGATTAGATTTAACTCCCGGACCCTAAGTAACTACGGCACCCTTATCAGTCTCCAGCACATCCATGGATTATCCTCAGAACCTGGTAACATTATCCAGCAACCCCGTGTTTCCAGACACGGCAGGCATTTTACTTAAGCCCTTTGATTTTTCTGACCCTCGCTTCCACTCTTACTTTGATCCCAGTTTCTCCCAAGACACAGCGTCAATTTTCAGATCGTTTGAACGTCAAGGATATAAAAAACCTAGACACATAATAGACGTTGACATTGTAACTAACGTATCTTTTTGCTTACATCACTTCTCGCTTTCTTAGCTATACAAGAAGTATTTCAGAAAACATGGACAAAATTCTTTTCCCTCTGGCTCAATGACCTTTGCGGAATGCCTTATGGAAAGCGTATTGTCACCGTGCAGGAGGAAGATCTGTCGCAAACCACCTCCATTTCCACGCAATCGACAACGTTCCAGTTACCAAACACAGACATTCCTTCCTCATTTCGAGCTGAGGAGCTATCCTCATCCCACTCATTATAATTCAACATGAATTCATATAATGCGGCTCAGTAATTCCAGAGGAAGTGAAATTCTATAAGCAGCCTGTTACCACAACAGTTTCTACAATCAGTCTGTTACTAAAATAGAAACTCGTGACCACTTTGCTAGTGGGCGGTTGTTATAAGCGCATTATAGCTAAATTGGTATTTGAGTGCAGAGATCTTCCATCTTCAATTTATAGCTCGAGACAGCGCTTCTAAGTAGGCAACCCAACCCAGCAAACCAACAATACCGCCAATATTGGAACTTTGTCTTCCCAGCAAGATTTTGCAGGACGCCGGCAGAATTCCAAGCCTGTGGTGCTGTAAATTATAATAGTCTCTCCTGTATCCAGCTTCCCTTTCGACGTCACTGCGAAGAAGTACACTCTGAATATTTTCATTCATGCATATAGGAAATTACCAACAAATCCTCTAGCTATCTTCAAGAGGGAACGCGATAAATTACTCAGTTCACTTCCCGATCAGCAGAGCTGTGGAGTATACGCTGGTCTGCGGGCGGATGGTGCCAACATCCTGATTGATCAGACAGGCAACTAGGTTTCCTGCTTAGGGGCCGAGCTGTGAACTTCGGAAGCGATTACAGGTACAGGATGCACAGTTTTCTTTCGAGAAGGCTGATTACGCTATCACAAATAAAATGGGGGTCCCTTGCACAATATGGAAGTGGCCTAACTCCTTCTGCAGTGGTCCCTCCCACGTTTATCCTACTTCAGATCTCTACTTCTGTCATCCAAATAATAATCACTTAAGTCCTCACCTCTAAAGTTCATATCTCTTTGCTATTTGCCATTTCTACTAGCTTTGCATTTCACATTCCCACCCTAATCCGTGCCCTTCAGGATCCTTTCGCGTATAGAGCAATTACGGGTATTAATAAGACTAATTTAGTGAATCAACGTCCCCATTTATTAAGCCCCATTAATCTCCATATTCACGCTCTAATACATCACATAATTTACCTCACGTTCACGTTCACCCTCAAATCTTTCTTTTTTTCTCCATTCCTGGGAAATTACGATTATTCAGGTTTGCTCCTCCACACTGTCATGCCTAAAGTTCCACTTGTCTACGACAAACTTGCGTTCATTCTTTCATGAACAATTTCAATGATATTCTCATGCAAGAACCTTGTATACTGATGTTTTAAATCTGCAGATGGTCTAGACTCTAGAGGATGCGGCTGTTTTTCAGTAGAAAATAATCGGATGACATTTAGTAATGCTGTCCAACATTTTCACAGGAGTTGCATGCAGTCTTCACTGCCTTCATACATGTTGCAACCATGTCACATTCGTTTTCTGTCGTTTTTAATTACCAAATTGGGTTACAAACTCTCAAAAAATTCGACTTCTCTCATCCCAGCGTCCTTGTAAAGCTTTGCTTACGTCGCATCACTAGTAAGCACAAAAAAGTTGTTTTACTGGGCCCGTGGATTCGCATATGTTCAGGGTCATGAACACACAGTTATTGAACAAATAACAATTTCTCACAAGTAAAATTGTCCAATACTCTCTTATCAACTATGAAACCTCTGGCAACAACTCTGGTCCAAGTTAGAACTCAACAAATTGTAGTCTATCAAATCACAATTACGTTTCTAGCCAACTACTCACTCAGGCTTGGAAAACAACTCTCACAAAATTGCTAATTTGATACACTCGACTCACACATGAATATTACATACAAAAACTCCCCAGTACCTCTCTGTGCAAACTGTCAGGCTGTGATGTCTATCAGACAGCATGTAGAATTATTTCCGACATCTATAATGGCCTCTACAATGACCTCCTCGTCGAATAAGGGCTTTGGTGGTCTGGTAGCTAAAGCTCTCGCTTCACACGGCGAGAGTCTGAGTTCGATTCCCAGCCAGCGTAGAAACATTAAACTTGTTTTTTAAACCTGTTGCCTATGTTCACCCATCACTAAAATGAGTACCTGGGTGCTAGCCGACTGGTGGGGTCGCATCCTGGGACACTGACCTAATTTGCCCGAAATGCTCAGCATAACAAGGGTGCTTCTATATATAAGTATGTCATTGATGTCAGTTAACCCTGTATACCATGTACATGTACTTGTAGTAAATAAATAAATAAATAAATATATATATATATATATATATATATATATATATATATATATATATATATATATATATATATAAATATATATATATATATATATATATATACATATATATATATATATATATATATATATATATATATATATATATATATATATATATACATATATACATATATATATATATATATATATATATATGGAGAGTGAGCAGGGTAATATTTAGTGAAGGGATTCAGGGAAACCGGTTATTTTATATAACCGGACTTGAGTCCTGGAAATGGGAAGTACAATGCCTGCACTCTAAAGGAGGAGTTTGGGATATTGGCAGTTTGGAGAGATATATTGTGTATTTTTATACGTATATACTTCTAAACTGTTGTATTCTGGGCACCTCTGCAAAAACAGTGATTATGTGTGAGCGAGGTGAATGTGTTGAATGATGATGAAGGTATTTTCTTTTTGGGAATTTTCTTTCTCTTTGGGCCACCCTGCCTCGGTGGGAGACGGCCTACTTGTTGAAAAAAAAATATAAATATATATATATATATATATATATATATATATATATATATATATATATATATATATATATATATATATATATATATATTATATATATATATTTTATCACACTGGCCGATTCCCACCAAGGCAGGGTGGCCCGAAAAAGAAAAACTTTCACCATCATTCACTCCATCACTGTCTTGCCAGAAGGGTGCTTTACACTACAGTTTTTAAACTGCAACATTAACACCCCTCCTTCAGAGTGCAGGCACTGTACTTCCCATCTCCAGGACTCAAATCCGGCCTGCCGGTTTCCCTGAACCCCTTCATAAATGTTACTTTGCTCACACTCCAACAGCACCTCAAGTATTAAAAACCATTTGTCTCCATTCACTCCTATCAAACACGCTCATGCATACCTGCTGGAAGTCCAAGCCCCTCGCACACAAAACCTCCTTTACCCCCTCTCTCCAACCTTTCCTAGGCCGACCCCTACCCCGCCTTCCTTCCACTACAGACTGATACACTCTTGAAGTCATTCTGTTTCGCTCCATTCTCTCTACATGTCCGAACCACCTCAACAACCCTTCCTCAGCCCTCTGGACAACAGTTTTGGTAATCCCGCACCTCCTCCTAACTTCCAAACTACGAATTCTCTGCATTATATTCACACCACACATTGCCCTCAGACATGACATCTCCACTGCCTCCAGCCTTCTCCTCGCTGCAACATTCATCACCCACGCTTCACACCCATATAAGAGCGTTGGTAAAACTATACTCTCATACATTCCCCTCTTTGCCTCCAAGGACAAAGTTCTTTGTCTCCACAGACTCCTAAGTGCACCACTCACTCTTTTTCCCTCATCAATTCTATGATTCACCTCATCTTTCATAGACCCATCCGCTGACACGTCCACTCCCAAATATCTGAATACATTCACCTCCTCCATACTCTCTCCCTCCAATCTGATATTCAATCTTTCATCACCTAATCTTTTTGTTATCCTCATAACCTTACTCTTTCCTGTATTCACCTTTAATTTTCTTCTTTTGCACACCCTACCAAATTCATCCACCAATCTCTGCAACTTCTCTTCAGAATCTCCCAAGAGCACAGTGTCATCAGCAAAGAGCAGCTGTGACAACTCCCACTTTGTGTGTGATTCTTTATCTTTTAACTCCACGCCTCTTGTCAAGACCCTCGCATTTACTTCTCTTACAACCCCATCTATAAATATATTAAACAACCACGGTGACATCACACATCCTTGTCTAAGGCCTACTTTTACTGGGAAATAATTTCCCTCTTTCCTACATACTCTAACTTGAGCCTCACTATCCTCGTAAAAACTCTTCACTGCTTTCAGTAACCTACCTCCTACACCATACACTTGCAACATCTGCCACATTGCCCCCCTATCCACCCTGTCATACGCCTTTTCCAAATCCATAAATGCCACAAAGACCTCTTTAGCCTTATCTAAATACTGTTCAGTTATATGTTTCACTGTAAACACCTGGTCCACACACCCCCTACCTTTCCTAAAGCCTCCTTGTTCATCTGCTATCCTATTCTCCGTCTTACTCTTAATTCTTTCAATAATAACTCTACCATACACTTTACCAGGTATACTCAGCAGACTTATCCCCCTATAATTTTTGCACTCTCTTTTATCCCCTTTGCCTTTATACAAAGGAACTATGCATGCTCTCTGCCAATCCCTAGGTACCTTACCCTCTTCCATACATTTATTAAATAATTGCACCAACCACTCCAAAACTATATCCCCACCTGCTTTTAACATTTCTATCTTTATCCCATCAATCCCGGCTGCCTTACCCCCTTTCATTTTACCTACTGCCTCACGAACTTCCCCCACACTCACAACTGGCTCTTCCTCACTCCTACAAGATGTTATTCCTCCTTGCCCTATACACGAAATCACAGCTTCCCTATCTTCATCAACATTTAACAATTCCTCAAAATATTCCCTCCATCTTCCCAATACCTATAACTCTCCATTTAATAACTCTCCTCTCCTATATATATATATACATATATATATATATACATATATATATATATACATATATATATATATATATATACATATATATATATATATGCAAAACAACCACTGAAAGAATAGAGAAATTCCAAGCGCTTTCGTGACTACTCACGTTATCAAGGAACTATGACAATGTTCCTTGATAATGTGAGTAGTCACGAAAGCGCTTGGAATTTCTCTATTCTTTCAGAGTGGTTGTTTTGCATATTCTGAAATCACCTGTTTACTGTGGTCTTATTGCATATATATATATATATATATATATATATATATATATATATATATATATATATATATATATATATATATATATATCATGTCCAACCATTAGCACAGACCTGTCTATTGATTATCTGCTAGAAAACCGACTATTACACCAGCTATAATTTTAATTTTACAGCCACACTTATCCCCTTCTCCACTAACAACTCCTCATCACCCCTACTCACCCCTTCTCACCCCTACTCACCCCTATTCATCCCTGCTCTCCCCTATTAACCCCTGCTCACGACATAACAAGACCCATGCAGGTTAAGTGTATATCTTGAATAAAAAGAAAATTGTATCTGGTAATGGGTTTTGTAGTACAATCTTGTAACGTTGTGTTATGATACGTTTCATTAATTTAACCAGTTTCAACGAAATTTAACCAATAAAAACACTCACCAATACTGATCAGTTTAAATATGCATAAAGACGATACTATGTTTTAATGAATAAAAAAGGAGGGGAACCACCGAGAAGGCTAAAGTAGCTGGATAATAACAACACAAAGAAAATTATGCAGCGTCGTAAAAACCCAACGTTTGTATAGGAAGGTGGGTTAATTGGTATTTATCTTTCTTTTGTGATGTATCGTGGTAATAGTTAGCTACTTTTGTGATAAAAGAATATCTGACCGTGTTATTAGTTAACCTCGCTTATAAGAGAATATCTGACAATATAGTCGCTAGAGCAGTAACCTGAAAATATTTTTCATTCAGTGGGAGGAATGTATACATAGCACAGTGGCGAAAATACATTCAAAACGCAGGAACAGGATTGTACACTTATTGTACTGGCATAAATGCATTCATTTTGCGATGAAAGCTTAAATTCTTAGGGAAATGGCAGGTAGGAGAGGTACTTGCGAGGCAAGTACCGAACTGTCAGCCACAGATGGAGATTTGTGCTACCTGGTGTCGTGGATTAGCCCTCTAAAAAGTATTTCCTCTAAAAACCATTTAATTTGATATCTGTTTCCTTTGAAATGCAAGCGGTCATTTGACTTTCATCCGGGCAGGCTTTTTCGTGTGAATAGTAGCAGGTGGCACAAAGGAAATGCTTTCAATGTGCTACGCACTGTATGGTAAACAAAAGTAAGTCTATTCTTTCGTTAGCTTGACGCTACACAATCACCAGACGTTCACTGGTTTGACGTTAACGTGAAAGATATAGAATGTACAGCAAGCGTTTATTTTTGACGGCATTTCGCTCAAGACTGAATTAATACTGCTCATCCCTGAGCGAAAGGCAGTGTTTTTATATCCTCTTGTCGACTTATGTAGCTCCATTTAAAATTTTGAGGGGATGAAAACACATCATGACTATTCTTGTACTTCAAACAAGAAGCTTCGTCTCCCAATATTTTGAAACGAAATGAGAGGAAAGATATTTTCTTTACATTTGTGCACGACAAATATCACATTTTCAGATTCTGTTATAATTATAAGACGACTCCATCCAATATGTATTGTTTCATCAACCTCAAATATTTTTCCTCAGATGCTGCCCACGACAGGAATTAATAACATTTCTAAATGGCTCAAAATTATTCATGCTTCAGCGAGAATTTTAGTGAAGAAAATAAATGGTATAAAATACCGACACAATGGAGACATAAACACATGTGCAGTTTAATGTGATCCTTTATTGACAACGTTTCGCCCATCTGTTTGTGACTTGAAAAAACCCACTATGTGGGCGAAACGTTGTCAATAAAGGATCACATTAAACTGCGTATGTGTTTATGTTTCCACCGAGAATTTTATTGTCAACAACAGAGGTACATCAAGGTGTGACGCCAGTACGCTCGGGTAATTACGTTGTTGAGTACCCAAAAGACAACAGAGGAAATGTAATTTACAATGCTGGAAAGGCAGGTAATTCACCAGCCACAAATCAGTATAAATTATCCAGCGTGTGGGATAATCTGCTTTGAAATTACGCACTTTGCGATTAACTACGTTTGTAATCACGTAAATTAGTTGACTACTTTTGTTGCGGTTATTTGTTTTGCCATCATCTTTGTCAATGTTTTGTTATTACGATGTTAATTGTGACTTTGTTATAATCTACTTACAATTACCTGCGCTGTGTAGTAAGTAACACAGTGTTGTATAGTCGCGTAACACTCACATACCTATTTAATTCTAGGGAAACAGTACTGGCAGCCATTATGAAAAAATGGCCGTGGCAGCCATCAGGGAGGTGATTCTGATGTGGCTCCACTTCCAAAAAGTTTTAGTAGGGTTTGATTCTCCTGTGTGCCATGTTCCAGGTTTTTAACCCAGAGTAGACGATTTTTACCAAGTAACTTTCATATACGTCCCGTCTTGCTAGAGAATGTGAAACGGCTTCTTTCGGTTTTGAATTAACTTCTCTAGCTCTCTCTAACACTTTCTCTCTCTCTCTCTCTCTCTCTCTCTCTCTCTCTCTCTCTCTCTCTCTCTCTCTCTCTCTCTCTCTCTCTCTCTCTCTCTCTCTCTCTCTCTCTCTCTGTTGAATTTATGTTGGTTGGGTTTGGTTTGATTAGGTTAGGATAGGTTGAATTAGGTTAAGTTAGGTTAAATTAGGTTGGGTTTCATTAAGTTAGGTTTATGTAGGCTGGGTTAGACGAGGTTAGGTTAGTTATGGAGAGCTATGCTCAAGTTGGTATTTATTTTCTCAGCTCACTAAAAAATTTAAAAAAAACTAATAAAAAAAAGTTTTCCCACTGTACCTAAAAATTTGAAGGAATTTTTAATGAAAATCTCTATATTTTAACTATGTCGCGAAACGCTAAAAGTGTTACAAAATTTTAGTGTGAGAAGGAACGCCTGGATTTATTCTCACGAGCCGCTCCTGGAGTGAGTGATGGGGTGGGGTTTTTTAATGCCATTGAAGGGCTTATGATCCAAGGAGCTGGACATGGCTTCCTATTCCTTGGATCACACATACTTGCCTCCCATTCTCCCCCAGCGCTAAATGATCCCTACGGGTGTAACGCACTGAATGATCAAAAAGTCTCATGCGACAGGGGACTATGACAAAGTCTCATGCGACAGGGGACTATGACAAAGTCTCATGCGACAGGGGACTATGGCAAAGTCTCATGCGTCAGGGGACTATGACAAAGTCTCATGCGACAGGGGACTAAGACAAAGTCTCATGCGACAGGGGACTATGACAAAGTCTCATGCGACAGGGGACTATGACAAAGTCTCATGCGACAGGGGACTAAGACAAAGTCTCATGCGACAGGGGACTATGACAAAGTCTCATGCGGCAGGGGACTATGACAAAGTCTCATGCGACAGGGGGCTATGACAAAGTCTCATGCGACAGGGGACTATGACAAAGTCTCATGCGACAGGGGGCTATGACAAAGTCTCATGCGGCAGGGGACTATGACAAAGTCTCATGCGACAGGGGGCTATGACAAAGTCTCATGCGACAGGGGACTATGACAAAGTCTCATGCGACAGGGGACTATGACAAAGTCTCATGCGACAGGGGACTATGACAAAGTCTCATGCGACAGGGGACTATGACAAAGTCTCATGCGACAGGGGACTATGACAAAGTCTCATGCGACAGGGGACTATGACAAAGTCTCATGCGACAGGAGACTATGACAGACTAAGACAAAGTCTCATGCGACAGGGGACTATGACAAAGTCTCATGCGACAGGGGACTATGACAAAGTCTCATGCGACAGGGGACTATGACAAAGTCTCATGCGACAGGAGACTATGACAAAGTCTCATGCGACAAGAGACTATGACAAAGTCTCATGCGACAGGAGACTATGACAAAGTCTCATGCGACAGGAGACTATGACAAAGTCTCATGCGACAGGGGACTAAGACAAAGTCTCATGCGACAGGGGACTATGACAAAGTCTCATGCGACAGGGGACTAAGACAAAGTCTCATGCGACAGGGGACTATGACAAAGTCTCATGCGACAGGGGGCTATGACAAAGTCTCATGCGGCAGGGGACTATGACAAAGTCTCATGCGACAGGGGGCTATGACAAAGTCTCATGCGACAGGGGACTATGACAAAGTCTCATGCGACAGGGGACTATGACAAAGTCTCATGCGACAGGGGACTATGACAAAGTCTGTCTTCAGTAATATCGTAAGTTTTGTTTTGGCCTCTCCCTTAAAGCATTTCTTAAAAATAATCAGATTAGCATGGATCAGGTTGAAATAATCTTGATATACGTGACTATTTCTTATATTTTATTCCGTGCCGTCTGGGTTCTTAAAGAAACAACTATTTTGCTAACAAGCTGAGTGTTTACTGCAATAAATCCGCGAAATTCCTTAGAATATTACAGAATTATTAGATTTAGTTGGTTAATGGAGTTTAAAACCTATCGACTAGTGTCATCAAAGTTGCGTATCACTTGTGCACCTCATCACAAGAATACTTCAGTTCCTGAAATATTGATTAAAATAAATTTTTAATTTATATACACTGAGAAACATTCACCTGTATAATTATTTACTGATATTAAATAAAAGATTCTAAATTTAACCTGACGTAAGGGGGGGCTATATGTATGTATGTATGTGTGTATATATATATATATATATATATATATATATATATATATATATATATATATATATATATATATATATATATATATATATATATATATATATATATATAATATATATATATATATATATATATATATATATATATATATATATATATATATATATATATATATATATATATATATATATATATATATATATAGACACACAAACACTGTCTCTTCCCAAAATGTCAGATACGTTGTTTATTCAAATGACGAGCCAAAAGTAGTTCGTTATGATTGGTCAACACAAGGTTCTCTGCTTCCGCTGTGAACAGTGTTTCCTGATTTTCTATTGGCTGACCTCTTCCAAGTACCAGGAATAATATTCAGTGGAGATTAAACTTCAGTTACGCGAGTGTAAACAGAAGTGAGCAGTGTTTTTTGTGTATTCTGTGACTGACTGATGTATACCTTATATATTTATGTGAACTAAAAGGCTTGTAAACACTGAGAGATTTCTTTACTATAGATTTTTGGGATTTAAATGCTCTTTACGCCACTGTATTTTAGTTTACGGGATTAATGATCCTAGTGTATTTGAAATTTATATACCAAATCAACTCATCCCGTCAAAGGGAGATGTCGAAGGACACTACACGTACCGTGGAGAAGGTAAGTGTTATACAGATTTACACATTTTTTTAAGAGTAATATCAATAATACGTTGAAAATATTGTATGAAGTAACTGACCTGACCATCAAGCCATAAATTTATATTACTTCATTAACTTGTCTATCAAGCAGACAGAACTGTTATTGAATGATGGTAAATATTAATTTAATGGGTTGTTTCCTACCTGTCTCGGTATGAAACAGCCATTTTGGTAAAATATAAATGAAAAATAGGAGCATGCAGTTTAGAGTATCGCTAAGTGGACAAGGCAAATTAGGTGTTTATCGAAAAGGTCCCTCAAGGGTGCTTCCTTGACGCTGGTGAGGGGATCTTGATCTTGGGAATTGGATCTGTGCTCTGGTTCCGTGAACTGTGCCTGAATTCCTTCCATCCCGGTTTAGCGCTCCCCCATAATTATAATAATTATGACCTAAAAGGCAAAATTTTGAGTATCTACAAAGTGAATGAAATTTTTGTAAATAACTTGAATACGAAGGATTTTAACATTGGACTGAGAGTAGTACAGTGTGTAGCTGGTTAACCAGGCTGTTACAGCTGTCCAACGTACGAACTAGAGACCGACTAGTCAGGGATAGACTTTGGGAACTTTTCTGGTTCCCTCCAAGGTTTATCGAGCCCTTTGCATTTAGTTTGATTTTTGACTATTTATGCACAAGTTCCCCTCAAGGAAGGTTCCTTGATGTTGGTGGGGGGCTCTTGATTTAGGGAATTGGATCTGTGCTCCAGTTCCCCGAATTAAGCCTGAATGCCTTCCACATCCCCCCCCCAGGCGCTGTATAATCCTCGGGGTTTAGCGCTTCCCCCTTGATTATAATAATAATAATAATAATAATAATAATAATAATAATAATAATAATAATAATAATAATATGCACAAGTTGCAGACTTGTAAACAAGGTTTATTCTGCCAACTGTAACATTAGTCATTACTTTGTAAATTTTTTAAATATGTGTCTATCGTCATGCTATCATAATTAGTTAATCAGTAGATTCTATACTTCTAACTTTATTCTTTGTATCACATTCAGATTTATTATTTACTTCTCTTAATATTATTTCTAATTCTTGACACACGCAGACCAAGTTTAAATTAAATTTGTTTTAATGTTTTTTCTTTGGCTAATTTGCCAGGTATAACATTTACATTAATTCATTTATTCATATTTTTTTCAATATTTTTACTAGGTTTCTTTAAAGAAATATTGTTCATAATATCACGTGAGTTTAGTAAATTTACTGTTGTTGACATAGAATCGGTAATAGTCAGTTAGTTAAGTGCAGGGTCATAAGTTAACTTTTAATACGAATACAAAGAATTCAGTTCGTAATTTAGAAGCGTAATTAATAATTTTTACGTCTAACTCAACATGTTTACTTTAGAAGCGTAATTAATAATTTTTACGTCTAACTCAACATGTTTACTTTAGAAGCGTAATTAATAATTTTTACGTCTAACTCAACATGTTTACTTTAGAAGCGTAATTAATAATTTTTACGTCTAACTCAACATGTTTACTTTAGAAGCGTAATTAATAATTTTTACGTCTAACTCAACATGTTTACTTTAGAAGCGTAATTAATAATTTTTACGTCTAACTCAACATGTTTACTTTAGAAGCGTAATTAATATTTTTTACGTCTAACTCAACATGTTTACTTCAGTTCTTCCCTAGAGGGGTGACGACAACAACAACGCATGCGTTATTATACTAACATTACTTTCCTTTATTTGTTGCAATTGTAGTTAATCTGATTACAATAGTGGTTTGGCACGCAATCGTAATTTCTTTATATTTTTAAGTAAATAACATATGTATCTATAATATATAGAACACGTGGCAAAATCTCTGGCTATAACAACCACGTAAATATATATTAAAGCTATATATGCTTCTAAGTTGCTAGTCAGATCAAGGAAACATTATATACAAATAACTAACGACAAATATAACAACGAAAACATTAATAATTATAATGGTATTAAGACAATCCAGCAAAATCACTGACAATAACGATAATTACAATAACCCTGATACATACAGATATGAACCACCTTCTTCGTATTAATTTCATTTAATACGATATAATTTGACCTTTCATTTTGCAACATAACATTTAGCTAATCCATTAAGCCTGTCACAGAAATACACAACGTGATGCTCTGTATCCTCTTCCCCATACACATGGCATCCTGACTCACGAAATCGTAATAACATGATTGAAAACAAATCACTGACCTTGCCATGGGTTCCAGACCCACCGGTTTAGTGATTTATTTACGTGGCTTACCACTGACGCAGCAACATTCCTGGACAGGAGCACAATTCACGGTGGCAAAATGCCATGCTTGTACTTATTCATATTTTCTTTCACTACAAGGGACACAAAACCCTTCTATGTGCATCACCAATCACAGTGAAAACAGCTCTTCCACAGAAGGTTCTAACCCCCCATCCCCGTCCAGTCTCCTGACTCCCTACTCCAAGAAAAGTTGGACAATACTTTCCGTTTATCCTTCCCAGCTTAGCGTTCTTAAGAGTCACGTAAGTTCCCCCTCATCTAATAACATGTTCATTTTTCCACTATAATCTATCTTGTCCATAATTACTGTCGCATTTGCTTTGTTTAGTAAGGCGAAGTCTAGGATCTTTCCTTAATTCATGTTATAACTTAAATCTTTGAGGACAATTGTCCTCAAAGAATTGTTAAGTTATAGGACTTACCTTACGAAACAAAGGAAATGCGGTAGTAATTATGGACAAGATAGATTATAGTGGAAAAATGAACATGTTATTAGATGAGGGAGGAACTTAGGTGCCCTTTAAAGGTTCACACATGAACTACAAGCTCTTCTCCGCCTCGTGGGAAAATATCACCACTTACCTTTTCTGTACACACAACGTATCTTTAGAGAAATCTGAGCACTACTACCTGGATCTGCGTTACTACCTTCCCCTTCATAAGAGATAACACGGATCAACTTTTGCCTAAGTGCAAGAGGGAGTGACCCTTACCAGAATCAAGGAACCTCCCCTCAAAGGAGGTTCCTTGATGGTGATAAGGGGCTCTTGATCTAGGGAATTGGATCTGTGCTCCGGTTCCCTAATTTAAGCATGAATGCCTTCCATCTACCCCCCCACATGCGCTGTATAATCCTAATAATTATAATGAATTACTAAATGCTTAACAATGTCATCCCGAATCGCTCCGGAGCTGTCCTATTTACAATAATGGTTTGGCACACAATCACTATCTGTTTATATTTTCAAGTGAAAATATAAACGTGTGGCAAAAGCTCTTGCCATAACAACCAGGCAAATACATATCAAAACCCTATATGCTTTTAAGTTGCTAGCCAAATTAAGACAATATTTCAACCCAAATCTGTCCGGAGCTAACCACCGGCACTAGATATGTCAAAAATCTTCAACGGTCCACCACCCTTTGACACTTGAGCACTTACTCCCCACATCGCTTCAACTCCTCATTCACCCCAACCCCACTATCTTCCACTTAACTATGTTTACCTCCAACTCTTTCACTCCCAATGCGTCCTAATATCCTGTAACTCGTCCACTGATGCTCTACTTAACAGTTACGTCGTCAAAAAATTCTATGATCAGTGGATATACTTTGTTGCCGATTAGTAAGGGACCCCCTGCTACCCGAGCATCCTGTCTGCTATAAAAATAGTCCTGATAATGTGCAGTTCTGGGCTTGTGGGAACCCAGTCTCTGCCCCCTTTCAGTGTACACCTTCCTCCCTTTCCTAGTCTTTCATTAATTACATCCCAGTTCATCGCAACTCTTGACAAAGTCTCCATTTACCCCATTACCTCCTCGCCAAAGCCCAGTGTGTATTCATTGGAAGATACAAAATGCAGTGTATATACACTGGGAGTGTCACGCAACTGAGTGTATACACACTGAGAGAATCATACTTTTCAACTCCTCGCCTCAAGACAAAATCATGCACCTTCCAATCCCGAGAAAGGAGAGCCCGTCTCCTCCCACACTGCTGCGTGTCCTCTGTAAAATCATCTAGTAGTTGAAATCTTCTCGAGGGAGGTTTTCCGATGCTAGCGAGGAGCTCATGATCCAGCTCTTTGAATCAAGCCTGAATGCCTTCCATTCTCCCAGGAGCTGTTTGAACCCTACGGGTTTAGTACTCACCCCATATATGTAATATTATTATTATTATTAATAATGATAATCCTGTTTATAGAAATTTCGAACTCCCAGGTGCACCGTATTTCCCCTGTTCATTGAACCTCCCCGTCACCCATTTCATCCTGTTTCCTCTTACCTTTCCTAAAATCTTCCAGTGTTAACGACCGTTAATGGCTAGACATGTCTCATTGTCACTGACGTACCATGTTTGTTCCTCACTCTTCTGCACGATTGAGTCGCCTCTAATCGTTTGCTGAGGTTCCACTGTACTCCGTTTATAACGCTCACTTCTCATGCCTAAGTAACTTAATAAACTCAGATCCATTGTATAACTTTCAACCAGCAGCCCATTTATCGTAGGTGCCTTCATCCTTGTCATAGCCATCACAGCCTTATGAAACTCACCATAACTAACTTAACCTAATCTCTCATGGCCACAACCATACATGGTTACGTACACAGGCCTCCCACACTCTCGCTTTAATTATTCGTTTACCACTTATCCGTATAAAACCCCACTTCCTCCTTTATCTCGAAGCCTGGTCCCTTCTCCATCCGTCCAAATCCTGCATGTTAAGTCGTGAGATACTTAAAACCTTTCTCCTGACGTTCTCTTGCTGAAGCACACACGCAGATGGTTTATATCCCCAGACAATCCCTTCCAACTCAGCGCGATTATTCTCCACATCATTATTCTTATTTTGTAAACCACGTATTAAACCCTTTAATTTCTCAGTATTTACACTGTATAACATTGCATTAAGCATCCTCATAATTTAATCTCATCAGGTTACATCTGTTATTCTCACCGATATTCACCAGTATGATTGTTTACTTACCATGCCGCACCATATAGGATTATCTTCGCTCAAATATACAGATTTGAGCTCAAACAATCCTTAAACCTATGCAGAGCTTCAGCTTTCTCGAGTGCGCTTACACAGAGCTTTCAGTACAAATAAACCCTAACTCCATGTTAATCCCATACAACTTCAGACGTTACTGCTAAATGATCTGGGAACACTGCTGGGAGTGGTCTCACCAATGTGGCGTGATCCGGCCCCAATTACCTATATATTCTCCCTAATCGTAACCTTATTTTTCCGGATGGAGGTATACTGAAGGGAGATCTCCTGGTAGTCGTATACATTCTTTACTCGCACATCCTCCAGTACTTCACTCAGCTGGAGTAGTGACTTGGTCCCCTAGACAACATATCCCTACACGTGGTTTTATGGGCCTTCCGATAGGTCCATATGCAGACTGCCACATTGATAGCATCATTACCACTGTTATTAATCTGGACACACTTCGTTCCCTCTCTCCGTGAAACATTTTCCAGGGTTTCTGAGACAGCGTGATCACATCGAATGGGAACGAGCCACCTCCGAACAAGGCCACTTCACGCCAGTATCATTTCCCCCTGACTTACCGCACCTGCGACTGAGTCAAACTGAGAACTAGTGACCTACAGGAAAGTGGTACAACAGCCACACATTACTGCATCCACAATGCCTCCTCCGCCTCACAGTTTTAAAGTACTCTAGTATCACGATGCCTTTTTTCTTCCTAATGCACTTCCACCACAGACATCTGGTCACCAGTTTCCTCTTCTAGACACTTCTGCTTTACACCCTTCCGTGGAGACAATAAAAATGGCCCCACATAGGAGACTTAAACTTATGACGATGTTTCGGTCCTGCTTGGACAATTAACTATCCTTGGTGCGACTAGTTAATGGACCAAGCCGGAACGAAACGCCTTCATAAGTTTGTTATCTATGTACGGTATATTTGTGCATTAAGTCTTCTGTGTACTTCACTTGTCCTGACTTCCTCCGACTTAGGGAGGGTCACCCCGCCATTATTTATTACTTCAGCGTTCCCCTAGGTGGCTATGAAACATCAAACTGTTCATTTAGTGGACTGAAGATCGAGACACCACCAGTCCTTCCAATAAATGATCTACATGTGTTTTCCTTTCTCAAGAAATATAACACATTCCACTGATTTGATGGACAATCCACTGTCATGTGATTATACATCTCACAGATACGTGACCATGTACTGCATTCCAGTAGAGAGTAAAATGACATGCCATCGAAGGGAATGTCTAGTGCCATTTTGAGAAAGCAGATGTCATCTTCAAATCCGGAGTATATCGACAATCTCTTCCCTGTCGGATTATATGTATTTTACAATACTTTTTAGTTGCCCACCGGACTCGCACCTCGATAACGTAAATTGGAACATTTGTTACTCTAACCCAGGAGTACTGCCCTGAAGGCAGACGGATTATTGATACGGGTAATATGGATGAATAGTCAAAAGGGGATACTCTCGGGACTTCTTGATTGAAATGGCTAAGGTCTTGGAACCTTGGTGCTGTATAGTCCTTGTGGCTTAGCGCTTCTTTTTGATTATAATAATAATAATAATTGGAACCTTGGTCACTCCAAGTAATACGAGACCGAGAATACACTGTATATACATTGAAGAGTGCAAATCATTGGAGAAAGTCAGGTGTCATGTAGCCACAAAGAAGCAGCTTGGAACAATATCGTATATGCAAAAGTAGATATATATTCGCCAGCTCTTTGTTCTGTAGTATTGGAAGTTGCAATTAACGAAGCTTCAACTCTGTGGCATTTATCCCTGTTAGATTCAATGCATAATATTTGCTACGTCCTGGTGCACGAGATGACACACTAAGATCTGTGTGAGAGACAAGCATTGGTGTCGTCCCAGTTACACACACACACACACACACACACACACACACACACACACGTGTATTCTTGGACCCATGTAGAAAGATTTTTGCCCATTTCCCATAAACAAAATTTTTTGGGGGGCACTCTCCCGTTTCACTGGTGTTATGGGAATCCGTCTTCATGGTGAGGTCTCCGAAGGAAAACAGCTACACGGATGTTTTATCTAGAGAGAGCGTAAGTGATGTTAACCACTACTACGTTGAATCTTAGTTTCTTGGAGGTACCGTTGTAAGTAGTGGAGTGTAGTCCTAATTCTGCATTTGCAGTCTTATAAAAAGCAGGGAGGGAAATGCATACGCGTAAAGCCACGGTGAAGTACTAGGATTCTTATAATTTTTCTTATAATTCTTATAATTTTGCCAGTACTAGCGTTGCGTTCTGGGGAACATGGAGAGACAGATGCTGGAACATATCCTCCAGATTTTAATATGCCTCTGCTGACGGCAGCTTTATGAAGGATCTCTTCACTCTATTCTATTCACACTCCAGTAGTAGTTGCTTCACGAAGCAGCTCCACTCACCCAGTGTTAACAATTTTTTTTTTTTTGTATCCTTCTGCCATATTGCTCTGCCAAGCTTGATCTCTAAAGGCTGCTGTGTTTACTGTCAGAAAGCTCCGCACCTCAGCTCAAGTGACGGACCTAACACTGACTCCACATTTCTGCTGTAGGTCCACTTTCTGTTGCTCTTTGGTGCTAGAGACTCGTTCCAACGGTCTCTGCTCGCCCGACACTTGCAAAAACATCGATAGACGAGACATAGCACCTCCTGAAGGGCTCAGTCCATCACTGAGAATAAGGTCTTAAAACCTAGTGCTGAAGTCTGCTACCGTCATTCATAAATAACTCGAATAAACGTAATTACCGCACCAAAGACTGATTTCTAGAAACACGTAATAAATGGTATCCTCACATACAAGCCAGTCTGTGACATAGCTGAAACTCTCTATCGCCAAACTTGCACTACACTCTATTACAGGAAAATTCTTGGTAATAATTACTCAAGAAAGGGACACACCTGTCTGCAAGAAAGAAGGGAGCATAACTCTCTTGTGTACCTTCTTCATTACTCCACAGATCTACAAGTATCCATATTCACACACCTGTTCCACACACACACACACACACACACACACACACACACACACACACACACACACACACACACACACACACACACACACACACACACACCCCTGGGTGTCTGCGCGCGCGCGCGTGTGTGTGTGTGTAGGTGGGTCTAGAAAAATATATATATATATATATATATATATATATATATATATATATATATATATATATATATATATATAAATAATGTCGTGCCGAATAGGCAGAACTTGCGATCTTGGCTTAAATAGCAACGCTCATCTTGCCATATAGGACAAGTGAAAATTTGTGTATGCAATAATTTCGCCAAAATAATTCTGAACCTAACGAAAAAAATATATTTCTCTGTGTTTGTTTAGTATTAAATTATTGTAAACAAATCTAAAATATATATAGTTGGGTTAGGCTAAAATAAATTGTTCTTGTTATAATAAGGTTAGGTAAGTTTTCTAAGAATCTTTTGGTGCAAAATTAAAAATTTTTACATTAACATTAATGAAAAAAATATATCTTTAAACGTATAAGAGAAAATTTTAAAAAGGGCTTAATTTTAAATGAGTTCTTGCTAATTGACCAGTTTTACATATTCGGCACGACACACACACACACACACACACACACACACACACACACACACACACACACACACACACACACACACACATATATATATATATATATATATATATATATATATATATATATATATATATATATATATATATATATACATATATATATATATATATATATATATATATATATATATATATATATATATATATAGATTGCTTACGTGTTAATTCCCCCCCCCCTCTGTCTCGGTGGCTGGTGTGTTTAAAATATATTATATCCTGTGTGTGGCATGCAAAAAGTACGTAACCTTTATTCGGTGCATGTACACACCCTCATTTACAGGCTATCTCCCCCAACCAGCGAACCAGGTTGCTAAGAGTTGATGATGGGGCCCCGTCGTTCAACTAGTGACCAGGTTCTAGCCAATAAGAAGATGGTTTTGGCAATCGCAGAGGTTATGTGGGTACCGCTTTCCTGTCTGCCCTTGTCATTCCCATTCTAGAGCTGGTTGAAGCACGGTCTGCTATCTTGTGGCTTCTATTCTGCCTTGCTTACCGTGGAGTGCACTATACTTATCACTGTACATAGTGTACATATTGCTGTTCTAAATTGGTGAAGGATAATATAAGTCTAAACTTTTTCTGCTGTGTTTATTTTGCTCCCATTACACCCGGGATAACAGGCCATTTGGACTCCTGGGTTGTAATACTGTGCATGACATGAAAGTCATCAGAGACCGAAACATTGTTTCAATAATAGCTATTCACGGAAACGTGAATTATTAATTGTCGATAGTATACCGTTTTGAGCCAATATATTGCAAAAACAGAAATCTGCACAAGGACTTGAACCGTGAGCCTTGCATAAAAAAGGACCATAGTTCGAATCCCAGTCCGGTATTCTGTTCATTCACTGACAGTCATTTAATATGACTATTGTTGGTTTGATATTTCATGGTGACATTGCAAGACTATTATTAAACGAGGAAAAAGAACAGTTGATCTTTAGTTACATGCTGCATTTCCATACCATTTCAAGAGAGGCTGTCCTTGTAACAGTTAACATTCTTGCAAACAAATTAAATTAACATTTGTTACAAGAACATAAGTCTGGAACCGTCTACCAGATGGTAGTGATGTTTCATGAAAAAAAAAAAGGAATCTATCCTTCGTAGTCATTTATTAGTCTCTCTCTATAGATAGGAAGGACGTTATTTAAAAACCTAAGTATGCAAAAATTTAAGGGCATAATTTGCATACTCTTTCCGTCATAACTTTTTTCCTTGAGCATCTCCTGCACCATTCTTAACAATGATTGCACCATTCTTAACAAAGATTGAACCATTCTTAACAAAGATTGCACCATTCTTAACAAAGATTGCACCATTCTTAACAAAGATTGCACCATTCTTAACAAAGATTGCACCATTCTTAACAAAGATTGCACCATTCTTAACAAAGATTGCACCATTCTTAACAAAGATTGCACCATTCTTAACAAAGATTGCACCATTCTTAACAAAGATGGCACCATTCTTAAAGATTGCACCATTCTTAACAAAGATTGCACCATTCTTAACAAAGATGGCACCATTCTTAACAAAGATTGCACCATTCTTGACAAAGATTGCACCATTCTTGACAAAAATTGCACCATTCTTAACAAAGATGGCACCATTCTTAACAATGCACCATTCTTAACAAAGATTGCACCATTCTTGACAAAGATTGCACCATTCTTAACAATGACTGCAAATGAGCTGTCATAGCTTCTTTTCTGCTAATTGTATAAAACGATTTTTTGTCGCTTTTTTTTTAATTTTTGTTGCATGAGGCATCAATCTAGCAACCGGAGCATTTATTTTGTATTATTTGGCGAGTCTGCAACTTTCCTACAGAGAAGAGCTTCGATGTCTTCAGGGGCCGAAGTCACATTATCACTTCTCCGAGGTCCCTTTGGCACGAATGACTCACTGTTTACCTTTGGCAACTCATATTTCAAACTTATTAGCAACATTTGGTGTGGCCAAAGGTGTGGCGGAATTATGAGAGTTTACAGCGATGGTGGGACACAGCTACAACTTTCTGTATGGTCGACTGGAGGCAACAAAAAAGTTAACTTGTTTGTCCTGCTCATTTCCAACTGACGGTGATGTGGTCACAGGTGTGGCAATGGTAGGCTGACTAGCCGCACCCTGCATCAGCATTAGCAGTTTGTTGGCTCGTTTAAATGGAAAGCTGTTTGGGTTCTTATTGCAGTGTCTATGATAAGAACCTAATTGCCTCGTTTATGAATCCGGACTCATCCTTTCTGGCACTTAAACCCCTTGTCGTATTCCTTATCGAGTGAGAGCGAGAGAGTACATTCTCAGTTGTTTCTTGTGGTAGGCTGGTTCCGGCCCCTCTGCGTCTATAAGTTCCCGTAATTGTACGTTATGATAAATTAGCTGTTCCTATTTCCTCTACGCTTCCATGTTCCGTTCCTTTAACATCTCGTAGATTAACCCTCTCTGCTCATGGACTAGTGTTGTTGCACTGGATTTTCTTTACTTTCTATATGCTGGATCTGGTGTTGGCTGGATTCAGGCATGTGGTGATGGCATTTTATTAGGAAACTAAAAGGTGCCCCACTAATACGGGTCTTAGGATGACCCGCTAACTAGAGATTTTGGTCATATAAATAAGACCTGCTGGCTTAGGGACTCGCCACTTTAAAAATTAAAGATCATTTCGTGTATTTTGTTTATTCTCCAAGGTTCTTTCTTTTGCGATAAGGTTTGAAGTCTGTTTTCCAAGTCTATACTCGGCCGGCGGTCTTCTTCTCACAGCAATTTTCGCAAATTTGAACTTACTGGAACTGAACTAACGTAATCTTTTTCTCTCTCCGTCTCTGTAGTCTATTAAGATTTGTTGCAGACTTTCCGTGGTTCCTCATGATTATTTTAACATCTGCAAACAATTTATTGTAAGTTTTCACCTCTGTCTATCTTAATATCTTTCTTCCTGACCATCACTCTCTCTCTTAACGTTTAGGTATTTGCGATCTATTGTAGTTCCTTCCCAGTTATTCCTGCCTGATATTACTATTCGTAGATCAATGTCAATTGTGTTACACAGTCCACTTAAATTAGCTTTCCTTCTCTTCTCACACTTGCGTATTTATTCCTGACAACTACGCTGGCTTGACTCACGAAATCGCAATGACACGATTGCAAACAAACCATACAACTGGTGGGGTTTGAACCCGCGGTCAGAGAGTCTCAAAACTCCAGACGGTCGCGTTAGCTTCACTGTTCTCTCTCCTCCTCTTTCTTCACTAGTTACATGCCCTGGCACTTTGTGACAGTGGCTGAACAACCCTGGGTAAACAATAGATACAGTGGCTGCATTCTCACTACTACTATGCATCTCTCCTTCCGACAGTATTTAGTCTCCTCACTGTCGCTTGATCTTCAGATAGTTCCAGACTGTGGAACTGAACCTCTCCAGGCTGAGTTCTTATCCTTGTGTAGTTCCCTTTTTGTCTTAATTGACTCTTCCATCTCATTAGTTGTTCCTCTCTAGATTCACTTCTTTTAATAAATATTCACATTTTTCTTCCAAAATGTCTCATTGACTTAGTTTGCCCTTTAATTTTCCAATATTTTTCAGTTTTCACATTAGTGACTCAAGAAATCGTAATGACACGATTGCAAATAAACCATACCCCCGGCCGGGATTGAACCCGCGGTCATAGAGTCTCAAAACTCCAGACCGTCGCGTTAGCCACTAGACCAGCTAGCCACAATAAGATTCATCCAACTAGGTATATTTCTACACCATAGGAAAGTTAGCACAGGCACCTCTGTGACCACAAATGCAAGTCTAGTGGCTAACGCGACGGGCTGGAGTTTTGAGACTCTATGACAGCGGGTTCAATCCCGGCCGGGGGTATGGTTTGTTTCACATTAGTCTTTCGTGTGGAATTATGTCTCATGCTTTTATAAAATCTAGACAGTTATTATTCGCGCATTCATTTCTTTTTGAACAATTTCCGCCATTTTGTCGAAATTACTTATTAACTTGATGTACACAAACTAGCAAAATGAAACTCGAATTCCAAATTGTTTTTTTTAATACGTTGTTGCCTTCTGCTTTATCCACTTTCCCTAATAGCTTTTTTCCAACATTTCATATATAATGTACTGAGTGATTGTTGATATTCCTCAACGCTAACCCTTGATTTAACACTTATGATAGTGCTACACAGACTGTTGCTTAATGTGTGCGTTGAGTGAGGTTTGAAGTCTTTGTCCGTTAAAATGGTACAATGCTCTTCTCCAGACTGAGGGACTGACCACCTCAAAACTTTAAGGGTGATGGACTGATTACATCGTCTTCAAGTATCTTCTGCTTCTTTCAACTTTTCTGTACTTGACTGAAGAAGCCTACTGTGTAGGCGAAACGTTTCATAATAAAGATACCTAACTGTTGCATATGTGTCTTACCTAACAAGTCTTTGTCCCTTGAGCTTGTGCTCATTTTCTGGTCTTGTTTGTGATTCACTAATTTTTATAACCTTGCACTTGCTGGGGTTTAATTCCAGTAATCATTTATTAGACCAATCCTGCAGGTTGTCCAGGATCATTTCTAGGCTTTTTTTTTTTGACCTATTCTGTTCATATTCTCCTTTGTTTCACATCCACGAATGGTATGTCATTCACGTATACTGTATATATGTTTGTATGGCATATATAGAAATCCATACTGCTGTCAGTATGGATTTCTGTGGAATCTCGGTTGTTATACTTGCCTCTTCTCAGATAATTACTTGTTATTTAATATATGATATTACTCGATGCGCTCTAGGGCTTTCCCTGTTATCCCTGCCTGCTTCTCCAGCTTATGCCAGTGTTTTGTGTGCATAATCTTGCATAATCTAGGCCTTCTTCAAAGACAAGATTATGCTGCCTCTCCATCCCTCCTACTTGCCAAACTTCTGCTACTATGACAGAGAATTCAGCAAGCTAGTGAGAAGGGAATTTTCATCTCTAAAATCGTTCTGATGGTTGTATTTGCAACCACTCCTTACTAGTTGCTCCACCCTCCGTCGCCGTAAGTTATATAACTGACGTGCGGTAACACTGGCCACTAGTTTTTAAGCTGTCTGCCCACTGTTCTTAAATATCCGACTACATTTGATGTCTTCCACATCTCTGGCAGTTGCCGTGTATCAAGTGACCTGGTGTGGACTCTGGCTTGCATTGTAGTTTTTCTGTTCCCTTTGCCAGTGTCTAGTCCAGTAAACCTTTAGGTATCTAGCTAATTCATTAGTTGTTGTTGTGTGTAGTTGTGTTAATGGTAGTAGTTGTAGACGTGACGATGACTGTAATAAACTTGGTAATGATACTGATAAAATTAAACACATGCAAATATTTTATTTTCCGAGGAAAACGTAACTTGTATGCAATTAATCAATTGCAAATGCACAGTTAATATACGTACATGCACAGGCACAGGCATATGTGCACAAATATACACACATACAAAAGCAATACTCAGGCACATACATAAGCAGGTACATACATGAATAGCAATAAATATGCATACAGGCGCACGTATATACATAAAACACATACATTTATACAGTTAACATTCATATTCAGAATACATGCATAAACACATATATGCCAACACAAATATATATACAGACAGCGCTCGAACCCACTGCAAGCCAGACCTAAAACAAGGAAGCCAAAGCGCAAGTTTTAGGACTAGCTTGCAGTAGGTTCCAGCTCTTCGAGGGCAAACTATTTACAGTCATCCCATTAAGACTTATCGATCAATGCACGAGCGCATATAGAGAACACACACAACGCCTACTGGATACCTACGTATTTCTTCTTTTACTCTGTCAGTGAGAGAGGGAGAGAGAGACGGGGAGGGGGAAGAGCGTGGTTCAACAAGGGTCAGTTCTAGGGCCAGTGGTGTTTCTGGTATATGTGAATGGCGTGATGAAAGGGATAGACTCAGAGGTGTCCTTGTTTGCAGACGACGTGAGGCTAATGCAGACAATTCAAATGGATGAGGATCAGGTAGAACTACAAAGAGATCTGAAGAGACTGCAAGCCTGGCCCAACAACTCGCTCCTGGAGTGTAACCACACCAAGTGCAAAGTCCGGAAGATTGGGGAAAGGTCAAAGAAGACCGCAGACGGAATACAGGCTAGGGTGGCCTAAGGCCGCAATCCTCACTCAAGGAAAAGAGTCTTGGAGTTTGTATCATACCGAGCACATCTCCTAAGGCGCACATCATCCAAATAACTGCTGCAGCATAAGGTCGCCTGCAAACCTAATAGAATTCGATACCTGAGTAAGGAGTCATTAATTAAAGACAATACAACGTGTACGTCAGGCTCATATTCGAATAGCTACCAGTGAAGAGGATGGGTCAGGAGCTGTGACTTGACCCGTTCAACCACAAATAGGTGAATACACACACACACACACACACACACACACACACACACTACATATATACATATTCCATTTGATTACTTTTTTATATTTTATGAATAAATAATATGTTTAAAATACCTTTTCTTTTTTTTAATTTTTAAAAGTGCAAAATTCGCTTCATGTTTATACTATGATAGGTTCCGTGGCCACTGACTCAAGGTAGCTTGCGAGCATCTATAATAAGCCCCACCTGTAATTATACAGGCATAAGCCATCGTTATTATACAGCCAAGGGATTAATAACACATAATGGACTTGAGATTCACCTGGGCAAAAAATTGAAATCTATCGGGAAAAGGTGGATCCTAATTGCGCAAGATCAATTACTGATATTTGGGAATTTAATTGGATCATTTAATGTTTCGGTTAATGAGAAATATAGCGAATTCATTTCGAGCGAAGTTCATTTGGTAATTGTTTGGAAGCTGAAGTATTTTATTTGTTTCTGAGGACAAATCTATTTTACATAAAAAATAAAATTTCTGGAATACAATTTACAGAAGTGTCATGGTTAGAAGTGTGTGTGTGTGTGTGTACTCGCCTATTTACTCATGGTTGCAGGTGTCGATTCATAGCTCCTGGCCCTTCCTCTTCACTGATCGCTACTAGGTCCTCTCCCTGTTCCATGAGCAATATTAAACCTCGCCTTAAAACTATGTATGGTTCGTGCCTCCACTACGTCACTTTACAGACTATTCCACTTCTTGACAACTCTATGACTAAAGAAATACTTTCTAACATTCCTTTGACTCATCTGAGTCTTCATCTTCCAATTGTGACCCCTTGTTTCTCTGTCCCATCTCTGGAACATCCTGTCTCAGTTCATCTTGTCAATTCCTCACAGTATTTTGTATGTAGTTATGCCTCCCCTAACCCTCCTGTCCTCCAGTGTCGTTAGGCTGATTTCCCTTAGCTTTTCTTTGTAGGACATTACCCTTTGCTCTGGAACTAGTTGTTGCAAACCTTTGCACTTTCTCTAATTTCTTGACGAACACTGTGTACAGAGTTTTGAACTCTATTCTCAGGTTTGCCAGACGCCTATATGCTGCAGCTGTTATCTGATGTGCGCCTCAGAAGTGCTTGGTATTATACTCACCCCAAGATCCTTTTCCTTGAGTGAGGCTTGCAGTCTTTGGCCACCTAGCTTATACTCTGCAGTCTTCTTTGCGCTTCCTTCCTTAATCTTCATTACTTTGTATTTGGCGGGATTAAATTCGAGGAGCCAGTTGCTGTACTAGGCATCCAGCCTGTCCAAGTCTCTTTGTAGTTCTGCCTGATCCTCTACCGATTTAATTCTCCTCATTAACTTCAGATCATCAACAAACAGGGACACTTCTGAGACTATCCCATCCGTCACGTCATTCACATGTACCAAAAACAGCATTGGTCCTAGGACGGACCCATGTGAAACCCTGCTCGTCACAGGAGCCCACTCTGACACCTCGTACTATGACTCGCTGTTGCTTCCCTGTCAGTTATTTTCTGATCCATTGCAGTGCTCTTCCTGTTATGTGTCTAATCCTCTAGCTTATGCACTAAACACTTGTGAGGAACTGTCGAAGGCCTTTCTGCAGTCCAAGAAAATGCAATCTACCCACCCCTCTCTCTCTTGTGTCCTACTTCCGTTTCCTTGTCATAAAACTTCAGTAGGTTTGTGAGGCAGGATTTTCCTTCACTGAATCCGTGTTGGTTGTCGTTTATAAGCTTGTTCCGTTCTAGGTGCTCCACCACTCTCCTCCTGATAATCTCCATGACTTTGCATACTATACACGCCAGTGACACTGGTCTGTAGATTAGTGCCTCGTGTCTGTCTCCTTTCTTAAAAATGGGGACCACATATGCCACCTTCTGTACCTCGGGTAGTTGCCCAGTTTCGATGGATGTGTTGAAAATTGTTCTTAATGACACACACAGCATCTCTACTCCCTCTCTAAGGATCCACGGAGAGATATCCAGTTCCACCCCCTTTGAGGTATCAAGTTCCCTTAGCGTCTTCACCTCCTCCTCGTCTGTGTGTGTATTTGATCAAGCACTTGTTGGCATATCCCTTGTTGGTGTACCCCCTATTCTGACTTCTCGGAATCCTTTCTGTCTACTGTAAATACTTCCTTAAATCTCGTGTTGAGCTCCTCGCCACTTCTTAGTCGCTTCTTGTGAGCCCCCTACCTTCCTTCCTCAGCCTGATTACCTGGTCCTTGACTGTAGTCTTCCTCCTGATGTGGCTATACAAGAGCTTCCGGTCAGACTTGACTTTCGATGTTGTCGTTTTTGTACTGTCGCTGGGCCTCCCGCCTTATCTGTACATACTGTTTCTGGCTCTTCGACTAATCTCTATATTTTCATGGGTCCTTTGTCTTCTGTACGTTTTCCATTCTGTAGTGCATTTACTTTTTGCCTCCCTACACCTTTGGGTAAACTAAGGGCTCGTTTTCGTCTTCTCATTATTTCTGTTGCCCTTGTGAACAGACCTTTCCTCTGTCTCCTTGAATTTTGCTATTACGCAGTCTATCATTTCCTTTACTGATTTTCCTACCAATTCTCTTTCCCACTGAAACTCCTGCAGGAAGTATCTCATGTCTGTGTAGTACCCCCTTTTGTAGTTTTGCTTTTCCCATCTTACTCCTATTACTCTCTCTACTTGTAACTCTTTATATTCAAACGTCAGAACCACGTGAACACTAGCTCCGAGAGGCCTTTCATATGTGATGTCCTCGATGTCCGAGCCACTCAGGGTGAATACGAGGTTCAGTCTTGCTGGTTCATCATCTGCTCTCTCTCTCTCTCTCTCACTCTCTCTCTCTCTCTCTCTCTCTCTCTCTCTCTCTCTCTCTCTCTCTCTCTCTCTCTCTCTCTCTCAGGTAGTGACCCTAACATGTTGATGCATGAGGTTTTCTAGTACCACAGCCATTATCTTGGCTCTCCATGTTTCAGAAATCACATGTGGTTCCAGGTTTTCCCCCAATGAATCTCCCTGTGATTGAAAGCACCCATAACTAGTAACTTTGCTCTCTTCTGGCAAGCTCGTCTAGTGTCTGCACCATTGCTTTGTTGCTCTCTTCATATTCTTCTCTTGGCCTCCTGCAGTTCTGTGGTGGGTTGTACATCACTGCAATGACTACCTTATACCCCCCCCCAGACTGAATTGTACCTATGTGGTCCCTTTTGCCCACTTCGTCCATTCCTTCAATTTCCTCAAATCCCCATCTTTTTTTAATGAGCAATGCAACTCCTCCTCCCCCTCTGCTCCCTCTATCTTTCCTCAGGATCTGAAATCCGGGTGGGAAGATAGCATCTGTTATCCCAGCTAGTTTTGTTTCTGTAAGTGCTATGATGTCTGGTGATGTTTCCTTGATTCCATCATGCCACCAAACCTTCAAGTTCTTTTCTAAAACTGTGGTCCAGGGAGAACGTTGTGGTTGGGGGAGGTTGGGTTGCTGTGGGGGTGGAGTTTATGATGGGGTGGGGGCAGTGGGTATGGCGTGTGGGTTTTGGGTAAGATTATTTGGTTGCATTGGGGTTGTTGTGGTTGAGGTCCTTCTGTAGGTGGTTCTGAGGGAGGTTGTATTTGGTCTTCCTCCTGAGTCTGGTTCACTTGCTCATTTCTGTCTTTGCCTCTCTTTCCTCCTTGCATATTTGTACCCTCTTTCAGTTTCTGCCTTTCTTCTTGTGTTCTGTCACGGTCGAGATACACCCTTTGGTACGTTTATATGTCCCTTAGTCGTGCTTTCTTCTGCAGGATCCTGTTTCGAGCCAATTCTGCCTTAAATATCACTTTGGCCAGTTTTTTCTCCTCTTGCAAAGCACCCTATTCTCAGAAAATTTGTCAACTGGGTCATGTCCTCTCCTATTGCTTTCATAATACTTTTAATCACTTTTTTCTCCTGTCTTCTTGCTTCATAAGTTGTACCTTCATCTTCCTGGAGCCCTTAAACCAAAACTGACCTCTCCCTTTTGTCCTCCCACTGCATTTCCCTTTGCATCCCCTAAGTCAATATAGTTGCATCCATTTCAGCATTCCTTCAGTCTCATCTCTGATGTTCCTGTGCTCAATGGTCTGTCATTTTTCCTTCTCATTTTTTCCTGGGCACTGCTGTGGTCTGTTAGGGTCTCTGCTTATAGCTTAGCTCCTTCATTTTCTTCAGTCCCCTCGCTTGATCCTGGTGTGCTCCTTGTCTTTTCCCAGGCTCCACAGTGGTCTGATATGGCCTCCGCATACAGTATAGCTCCTTCGGTCCTTACAGTCCCTCGTTTACTACTGATGTAGCTGTTACCGATGACATGCTCATACTGTTCTTTAAACTGTTTCAGATTTCCTAGGTCCTCTTCTAGTCTGTGTATCTTAGCTTCTTCTGTTGTGGCTCATAGCTCCCATTTCCTGCTTTCTGCAGCTATCGTTTCCTCCAGTTTCTTGATAAACTCTTCTAGCTCCCTTCCCTTGGTGTGTGTGTGTGGGGGGAGGTGTTTTTGGAGGGAGGGAGAGGGGGGAAGGAGGTATAGAGTTGAAGTCTTCATTGTGGGGTCCATGGTGACAAAACTGTAATGCACACTTTAAAATCAGAATAAAATAATACATAAGCTCTTCCTGCGTTTACACACATACTTTTAACATTGGAACTAGTGAGGAGAGTCAAGAGCAGCGCATTTATACAGAAAGTCGTTTAAAAAGAGCCAGAGTTACTTTTGTGAGGCTGACGTGGGACGTGTCATGAAGGAAGGAGGAGTCAGTCCCAGTAACACTGAGAACTAACACTATGCTCAGAGTTCAAGCCAAATATCATACAGAATCTCTGAAACCAAAATCATGAAACCAATTTCGTTATCTTTGAATGCTAAAGTTTCCATGCTACTAATGAAACATGCGTAACAATATAGCCTAAAAGAATCCAGCTAATGAAAGTTACATGCAGCTGAAAAAAAAAATACTGCCTGATGCAAAAAGAAATAAAATGATTTATTCAAAATGTTGTTAAATGGTATGCAATTAATGAACATATTGAAATGCTTTTGTTAGCACAACGTTCATAAACTCTGTTATGGCAACTGAACTGACGAATGTTATACTTTGTCTATAAAAGAATGAGTGTAGGATATCATCATGTATTACACAAAATAACTAAAATCAGACTGAAAAAGACTATTTAGTAACCCAACATAGTTATTTTTTCTCTAATATGTAAGTGACCACAATCTAAACAGTAGTCGGTACTATGTATACTGATGTATACTATGTATACTATGTATGCTGCTGTATGCTACTGCGTATGCTGCTGTATACTACTGCGTATGCTACTGTATACTACTGTGAATGCTACTGTATACTATGCATGCTACTGTATACTATGCATGCTACTGTATACTACCATGTACAGTGCTGTATACTACTGTGTATGCTACTGTATACTACTGTAATTATTGATGTATACTATGTGTATATTACTATACTACGCTCATTTGTTCAGCAGAGGAAACAACACAATGCCTGAGATATTAAGCCAATCGTGGCGTTAATATAATAGGGGAGAGAGGACAGAATGTGAGATGGGAGGATGAGAGGGTAGGATGGGAGAGAGAGATGGGGTAGGGATGAAAGGGGCTTAGGATTGGAGAGATGGGCAGGAGATGAGTTAATGCCGTCTCTCCCTTAATTATCTCTCCCTCCCTTAATTCCCTGTACCCTTGATGAGTATTCCTCTTTGCTGAAAGAAAAAAATCTTTATATTTCCCAAAATATTATTTAATCTGTTACTAAAATCCTTTTCTTTCTCTATTTTCAGAGAATGCTCTAAATTTTCGAGTGCAAAGTCATATTCCAAAGCGGTAACATAAAAGTGAAATAATTCCAAATTCTTATATACGTTCCCGGTCCTGAAAAAAATCGCAGACTAATGTATGCCATTTCTGTGGCAGTTTAGGTGGGGAAAAGAATTGTTAAAATGAACTTTGTGGACGGTGTGTTAAGGGAATTTATATATATTGCTGTAGGTTCGTTAGCTACTGCTCTCTCTCTCTCTCTCTCTCTCTCTCTCACACACACACACACACACACACACACACACACACACACACACACACACACACACACACACACACATTTACAAGGGTTGTACATGGTTAGATTAAGAATTTCTTCCTTTATTTAATAGCTAGGATTGTTACTTACCTCAGATCATTTAATAGCCTTTTTATTGTTATAAGAGATAGTAATGGAAAATAGCATGAAGTTGAAGCCATCTGGCGGCCAGTTATGTCAAATAGTCAACTGACTATTTCATCGACGTCATTTTGCAGTGTAAGTTTCAGACTAGAATCATCCTGGGAATATATGATCCCAGATGAAGTAATGTTCTTTAGAATGGTACTGCCAGAATGTTGTTGTTTACTGGTTATCGTACAGAGTCGTTTTTTTTCTGCGAAGTGGAGCCATGTTTGGTACCTTGAGAACATTGGTCTTGTTATCCCATCCTCATCCCTTCGGTGTTGAAGGTTCTGCAGAAAAGACAGCTCAGTCCAGGCCAAGTTTAGACAAGAGATGAGTTGTTTTGCTGTTCTCAGTTCTCTCAAGAACTACTGGATGAGACGGGAAAGCAGGCAGTCTAAGAAAGTGAAGCATACTCAAGGTGTGAGTGCAATTGTGCCTCGGAAAGAGTCTTTTAGATGCTACTGTCGAGCAGTTGCAAGATACGTCTTAGTGATTTCACCATTCTTAGCTTCCTTGTTCAAATTTTAGCTTTTAGGATATCAACTTCATTCCCGGGTTCCAACACTCTCCCATTCATTTTTACCACTGTTTCAGCATTACCCTCATGGTGCCTAGAAACCATCATCATTTGTTTTCACAGAAGCAAATGAAACTTGCCATCGCTCTCCCCAGGCAAATATAGCTGTAGGTTGGTGATTTGTGTAACTTAGAGCAGCTGGCATTTCCTCTTGTCTAAGTGAATGTCAGAGTACAGTTATCTGCATATGCATGAGGTTCTGGGATGTTTTGAAGATCATTGAAGTAGACAATGCATAACAATGGCTAGAGCACCTACGAAACGTTGGTAATGATTGGGTGTGTTAGGTAAGACACACATGCAACAGTTAGGTATCTTTATTTCGAAACGTTACGCCTACACAGTAGGCTTCTTCAGTCGAGTACAGAAAAGTTGATAGAAGCAGAAGAGACTTGAAGATGATGTAATCAGTCCATCACCCTTAAAGTTTTGAGGTGGTCAGTCCCTCAGTCTGGAGAAGAGCATTGTCCCATAGTATGAAACAATATGGAGATGAAGTGACAGGATGGAGCCTTATATAGCGCCAGGAGGTGAGACGTAGGTCACTAGAAGAGGTAAGAACGCAGATGTTGGGAGGTCAGGTCCCTCTCAAATCCAGCCGTTCTCACTAGTAGAGGTTGTCGAAGTTGATTGCAGGTCTGTACCAAGATACCCTTGTGTTGCAGTGTCTGACAGATTGAACATTAAAATGGTATAAAATACCGACAGGTTGTTAGGTAAGACACATATGCAACAGTGTCTTACCTAACAACCTGTCGGTATTTTATACCATTTTACATGATTGGGTGTCTTTTTGATCCTGTCCCATTGAAAACTACTGTCAGAGATGTACCTTGAAGGTAATCACTAAGGAGGCATAGTGAAGAGCCAGAGACTCCCAATGCTTATAGTATTGCCAAGAGTCCCTGGTACCATACTAGGTCGAATGCGCTAGCAATGTTCATTGCTACTACACAGTTGATCTTCGATTTATCTAGCGATTGGTGCCACATAGTGGAGAGGTATAACAGCATATCAGCAGGAGTGACCTTTTCTGCTGAAGCAATATTGACAGTCAGTACTCAGTGGTCAGTCGTCACGTGAGGTCACAGACCCTGAGCTGCTTTGGGGATTAGTGTGGACGGTTACAAAGCATGGCTTGCTTCTGCAGTGTTTTAAAAATTGAGGTTGGAGAGTTGAAGGAGGAGGTCTTGCTTCTCCAGGAGGAGATTAGGAGGCTGAAGGTCCACCTCAATGGGTCTGGGAGTGAGTGTGAGGTGGCTGGAGTTGTGGGGAATGAGGCTTCTAGCAGCGAGGTGCAGTCTGTCTCTCGCTGTGAGGAGGCTGTAGTTGGGGAGGCAGCAACGGCTACCAGCAGTGAGGTGCAGCCCAGCACCTGCTACAAGTGGCGAGTAGTTCACAGTAATGGAAGGCGCATCAGAGTAAGGAAAGTTAAGAGGGAAGATCTGAAGGTAGGAAATCGCTTCTCTGTTCTTCAGGATGAATGTACTTCAGTGGCCAGTGAAGGTAAGGGTACTACTGCCCCTGCTAATGGAGGTAAGCGCATTCTTGTGGTTGGTGACTCTCAGGTAAGATACATTGACCGTGCTTTTTGTAATAGGAATAAGAAGATGAGAGATAGAGTGTGCTTCCCTGGAGCTGGTGTTGGGGACATTGTCAACAGGCTGGATAATATCATGTCAGGTAATGGGAGCAAGCCCATTATCTGTCTCAGTGCTGGTGGAAATGATATTGGGAAGGGTAGGAGAGAAGAGCTGCTAGATAAGTACAGGTCAGCTATAGATTTCATTAAGTCTAAGGGAGGGATCCCAATCATATGTAGCATCTTGCCTAGAAGGGGAGTAGGAAATGAATGGTTGTCTAGGGCAATTGGTGTAAATTGCTGGCTAGACAGATACTGCAAGGAACTTGCAATCCCATTCATTGACAACTGGAACAACTTTTATGGCAAACATGATATGTATGCAAGGGATGGGGTACATCTCTCTGGGGCTGGGGTGGTAGCACTTGCAGACTCGATTGAGAAGGCCATTGGTGAAATGCCTATGATTTTAAACTGATGGAAGATAGAGGTATGGGTGTGTGTGGGAAACAAGCAGGTTGCAACACTTGGGTTGGAAACAGTAAATGTATAAAAGGCATTCAGCATGAAGTTATAAATAAAGACAATAGATCAGGTCAGCAAACAAAGGGGGACAGCAGAGGGCAGCAAGGGACTAGCTCCCTTAAGGTTTACTATACTAATAGCAGGAGTGTAAGAAATAAGATAGATGAGCTAAGATTAATTGCAAGTGCAGGAAACATAGATATTATTGCTATAACAGAGACCTGGCTCAATCTGAAAGATAGAGAGATGCCCTCTGAATGTCACATACAAGGCTATAAATTATTCCACACTGACAGGGTCAACAGGAAAGGTGGTGGAGTAGCGATGTATGTCAGAGACAATTTAAATTGTTGTGTTAGACAAGATATTAAATTAGAAGCGTCAGCCACTGAATCTGTTTGGTTACAGCTTCTCGAGGGCCGAGAAAAACTAATTTTGGGTGTGATTTACAGGGCCCCAAATCTTGATAGGGAGTGCAGTAAACTTCTATGAGACGAAATTCGTAAGGCATCTACATACGAAAATGTTGTGCTAATGGGAGATTTCAACTATAGACAGATTGACTGGAGCAATTTGACAGGAAATTTAGAGTCAGGTGACTTTCTTGATACGATCCAGGATTGTTTTTTAAAACAGTTTGTGACAGAGCCAACTAGGGGAAATAACCTCCTTGACTTGGTTCTTGCCAGTAGGGAAACACTAATTAATAATCTTGAGGTTAATGATGAGCTTGGGGAAAGTGATCACAAATCACTCAGTTTTAATATATCATGGAATTTCCCTAATAATGGCAATCAAGTCTCCGTCCCTGACTTTCGCTTGGCTGATTTCATAGGACTGAAAAATTACTTAGGTGGGCTGAACTGGAATGACCTGACTAAGGGTCAGGTAGGTGGTGATGGTTGCCGATATGATGCTTTCCAGGGCATAGTTCTAGCTGCTCAGTCAAATTATGTTCCAAATAGGGAAATCAGATCAAACAAAAATGATCCTAAATGGATGAACAATAGATTAAAATATCTGATTGGTCAAAAGAGAGGCATATATAGGCAAATCAAAAGAGGAGAGGGGCAATTGAGAAATCGATATATTCAGTTAAAGAGAGAAATAAAAAAGGGAATTAGAAAAGCAAAAAGAGATTATGAGGTTAAAGTTGCAAGAGAATCGAAGACTAACCCAAAAGGATTCTTTCAGGTATACAGAAGTAAGATCAGGGACAAGATAGGCCCACTCAAAAGTTCCTCGGGTCAGCTCACTGACAGTGATAAGGAAATGTGTAGAATTTTTAACACATACTTCCTCTCAGTTTTTACACAGGAGGATACCAGCGATATTCCAGTAATGATAAATTATGTAGAACAGGACGATAATAAACTGTGCACTATTAGGGTCACAAGTGACATGGTCCTTAGGCAAATAGATAAATTAAAACCTAACAAATCCCCAGGCCCTGATGAACTGTATGCAAGGGTTCTAAAGGAATGTAAAGAGGAGCTTAGCACACCTTTGGCTAATCTTTTCAACATATCACTACAAACTGGCATGGTGCCAGATAAGTGGAAAATGGCAAATGTGATACCTATTTTCAAAACAGGTGACAGGTCCTTAGCTTCGAACTATAGACCAATAAGCCTAACCTCCATAGTGGGAAAATTTATGGAATCAATAATTGCCGAGGCAGTTCGTAGCCACCTTGAAAAGCATAAATTAATCAACGAATCTCAGCATGGTTTTACAAAGGGGCGTTCCTGCCTTACGAATTTATTAACTTTTTTCACTAAGGTATTTGAGGAGGTAGATCATGGTAATGAATATGATATTGTGTATATGGACTTCAGTAAGGCTTTTGACAGGGTCCCACATCAGAGACTATTGAGGAAAATTAAAGCACATGGAATAGGAGGAGAAATTTTTTCCTGGATAGAGGCATGGTTGACAAATAGGCAGCAGAGAGTTTGCATAAATGGGGAGAAATCAGAGTGGGGAAGTGTCACGAGCGGTGTTCCACAGGGGTCAGTGTTGGGCCCCCTGCTGTTCACAATCTACATAAACGACATAGATGAGGGCATAAAGAGCGACATCGGCAAGTTTGCCGATGACACCAAAATAGGCCGTCGAATTCATTCTGACGAGGACATTCGAGCACTCCAGGAAGATTTGAATAGACTGATGCAGTGGTCGGAGAAGTGGCAGATGCAGTTTAATATAGACAAATGCAAAGTTCTAAATGTTGGACAGGACAATAACCATGCCACATATAAACTAAATAATGTAGATCTTAATATTACGGATTGCGAAAAAGATTTAGGAGTTCTGGTTAGCAGTAATCTGAAACCAAGACAACAGTGCATAAGTGTTCGCAATAAAGCTAATAGAATCCTTGGCTTCATATCAAGAAGCATAAATAATAGGAGTCCTCAGGTTGTTCTTCAACTCTATACATCCTTGGTTAGGCCTCATTTAGATTATGCTGCACAGTTTTGGTCACCTTATTACAGAATGGATATAAATTCTCTGGAAAATGTACAAAGGAGGATGACAAAGTTGATCCCATGTATCAGAAACCTTCCCTATGAGGATAGACTAAGGGCCCTGAATCTGCACTCTCTAGAAAGACGTAGAATTAGGGGGGATATGATTGAGGTGTATAAATGGAAGACAGGAATAAATAAAGGGGATGTAAATAGTGTGCTGAAAATATCTAGCCTAGACAGGACTCGCAGCAATGGTTTTAAGTTGGAAAAATTCAGATTCAGGAAGGATATAGGAAAGTACTGGTTTGGTAATAGAGTTGTGGATGAGTGGAACAAACTCCCAAGTACCGTTATAGAGGCCAGAACGTTGTGTAGCTTTAAAAATAGGTTGGATAAATACATGAGTGGATGTGGGTGGGTGTGAGTTAGACCTGATAGCTTGTGCTACCAGGTCGGTTGCCGTGTTCCTCCCTTAAGTCAATGTGACCTGACCTGACTAGGTTGGGTGCATTGGCTTAAGCCGGTAGGAGACTTGGACCTGCCTCGCATGGGCCAGTAGGCCTTCTGCAGTGTTCCTTCGTTCTTATGTTCTTATGTTCTTAAAGAAGCGAGTGGTAGTCGAACAATGCTGTCATATGCTATGACAATATCTCGAGAACCTTGCCAGAGAGTGACACTGCTCTGTGACTGGTTTCCGCTCTCTTTTTTGTCAACGGGGACTATATTTGTCACTTTCCACAGAGATTATTTATACTGTTAGAGGTGATGCTAGCTGATCTGCACATCTACTCTGTGATCTTGGGCTCGCCTTATATGGGCCCACTGCCTTTTCTTGGTCCAGGAATTTAAGGAAAGATACACTTCATCCTACCTTATTGTCACCTCTGACAACCTTGACCGTTCATGTGGCTAGCAAAGGAGCTTACTCGGCTAGATTAGAAACTTTCATCTTAGCAGCAAAGTGTTGAGTGAAGAGCTTTTCTTTCTCCTGACTATTAATAGAAATAGTCTCATCCTGTCGATTTAAAGGTGTAATAATTTTATCAGGTAAATACCCTAGTCTCTTCTTGACTAAGGACCACCAGGGGTTTTGAAGCTTCCTCCCTATCTGATGCCTGTTTTTCTTTGTCTTCCATTTACCTACAGGCTAGCCTGTGCTGGTTCCGGTTGTAGATAGTGGAATGCCTCTTACACTTTCCCCTAGGCTTGTACTTAACAGTAATGGCCTCCCGACAACGAAAGACGAACCAAGGCACTTCTGAAGGCGTAGGCACATACTGCCGGAGAGGGATGTATTTGTGTTATAGATAAGGATATGTTTAGTGAAAGTATTCACTTGGTTATCTACGTTACCTTCGAGAAGAGACCATTCCCATAGGAGGCAAGCTTCGAACAAAGGGTCGGCAAGTTGTGCTTCTTGATTCTCCACCTCGTTTTGTTGTAATTTTCAGTGTTGTAAAGGCAGCCTTGTGTTAAGATGATCAACCATAGCAGAGGGCATTGCAAGTGACTCTGCCTTTAGATTGATCATTCACTACTGGGTCAAGGAACGAGCCAGAGATGTGGGTAGGGAGGCAAAGTTTTTCATGTTAAATACAGTATGGAGTTTATCGAAGTACCTTTGTATAAGACGTTGGATTAGGTCAATAACAGTTATATGCTGAAAATTATATTGAAGCAGATGGGATTCACAATTTCTATCAGGAAGCTCATGGGGTCTTCTTACTGTCATTGATGTCTGTACATAGCACACGTTAGTATAGAGATATTAGAATTTATGCATAACCCAACGAACAAGCTACCCAGGTTATTAGAAGTGGTAGCATCAATGAGCTGAATATGTGTTACTTTTTAAGTTTGTGTTTAGCTTGACTAAATAGGTGTGTAAATTACTTGCTTTTGTTACAGGTAGAACATCGGGGCAGCCACTTGAACGTAGCTCTATGGCCAAAACCACCAGCTAAGCCGAGGTAGGAGAAACTGTGTGGGTGACGTGTGCTTGTTCAGTTCTAACATCCTGCTGGTTTGTTCCGAGCATAAATCTAGAGAACTGCCTTTTTTTTTGTCATGTACCTTTTTCTTTCGACAGTGGTCTTCTTGCACCCTCGTGGCAGTAATTGCACCAGATATCTCGCAGACAGTTGTCCGTATCAGTGACAGCGACATCACTGCCTAGAAACCTGAGAGAAGGATCTCCTATTTCCTGACCCCCCTCCCCCTCTCTCTCTCTCTCTCTCTCTCACACACACACACACACACACACACACACACACACACACACACACACACAGGACATCACTTACGAGAGGCCCCTTGGAGCTAGCGATCACGTGGTTCTGAGTTTTGATTATATAGTAGAGTTACAAGTGGAGAAGGTAACAGGAACTGAAGGGGACAGGCCAAACTATAAAAGGGGGGACTACACAGGTATGAGAAACTTCCTGCAGGAGGTTCAGTGGGACAGAGAAATGGTAGGAAAATCAGTAAACGAGATGATGGAATATGTGGCAACAAAGTGCAAGGAGGCAGAGGAAAGGTTTGTTCCCAAGGGAAACAGAAATAATAGGAAGACCAAAACGAGTCCTTGGTTTACCCGAAGGTGTAGGGAGGCAAAAACTAAGTGCAACAGAGAATGGAAAAGGTACAGGAGGCATAGGACCCAGGAAAACAAGGAGATTAGTAGAAGAGCCAGAAACGAGTATGCACAGATAAGGAGGGAGGCCCAGCGACAGTAAGAAAACGACATAGCATCGAAAGTCAAATCTGACCCGAAACTGCTGTATAGCCACATTAGGAGGAAGACAACAGTCAAGGACCAGGTGATAAGGCTGAGGAAAGAAGGTGGAGAACTCACAAGAAACGATCAAGAGGTATGTGAGGAGCTCAACACGAGATTTAAGGAAGTATTTACAGTAGAGACAGGAAGGACTCTGGGGGGGACAGACCAGATGGGGACACCAGCAAGGAATACACCAACAAGTGTTGGACGACATACATACAGATGAGGAGGAGGTGAAGAAACTGCTAAGGGACATAGATACCTCAAAGGCAATGGGACCGGACATCTCCCCGTGGGTCCTTAGAGAGGGAGCAGATATGTTGTGCGTGCCACTTACCACAATCTTCAACACGTCCCTGGAAACTGGGCAACTACCTGAGGTATGGAAGACGGCAAATGTAGTTCCCATTTTTAAAAAAAGGAGAGAGAAAAGAGGCACTAAACTATAGACCTGTGTCATTGACGTGTATAGTATGCAAAATTATGGAGAAGATTATCAGGAGGAGAGTGGTGGAGCACCTGGAACGGAACAAGAGTATAAATGCCAACCAGCACGGATTCACGGAAGGCAAATCCTGTGTCACAAACCTTCTGGAGTTTTATGATAAAATAACAGAAGTAAGACACGAGAGAGAGGGGTGGGTTGATTGCATCTTCTTGGACCGCAAGAAGGCCTTTGACACAGTTCCTCACAAGAGATTAGTGCAGAATCTAGAGCATCAGGCGCATATAACAGGAAGGGCACTGCAATGGATCAGAGAATACCTGACAGGGAGGCAACAACGAGTCATGGTACGTAATGATGTATCACAGTGGGCACCTGTGACGAGCGGGGTCCCACAGGGGTTGGTCCTAGGACCAGTGCTATTTTTGGTATATGTGAACGACATGATGGAAGGGTTAGACTCAGAAGTGTCCTTGTTTGCAGATGATGTGAAGTTAATGAGGAGAATTAAATCTGATGAGGACCAGGCAGGACTTCAAAGAGACCTGGACAGACTGGACACCTGGTCCAGCAAATGGCTTCTCGAGTTTAATCCTGCCAAATGCAAAGTCATGAAGATAGGGGAAGGGCACAGAAGACCACAGACAGAGTATAGGCTAGGTGGCAAACCTCACTCAAGGAGAAAGATCTTGGGGTGAGTATAACACCGAGCATGTCTCCGGAAGCACACATCAATCAGATAACTGCTGCAGCATATGGGCGCCTTGCAAACCTGAGAACAGCATTCCGATACCTTAGTAAGGAATCGTTCAAGACACTGTACACCGTGTATGTCAGGCCCATACTGGAGTATGCAGCACCTGTTTGGAACCCGCACTTGATAAAGCACGTCAAGAAACTAGAGAAAGTACAAAGGTTTGCCACAAGGTTAGTTCCAGAGCTAAGGGGAATGTCCTATGAAGAAAGATTAAGGGAAATCGGCCTGACGACACTGGAGGACAGGAGGGTCAGGGGAGACATGATAACGACATATAAAATACTGCGTGGAATAGACAAGGTGGACAAAAACAGGATGTTCCAGGGAGGGGACACAGAAACAAGAGGCCACAATTGGAAGTTGAAGACACAAATGAGTCAGAGAGATATTAGGAAGTATTTCTTCAGTCATAGAGTTGTAAGGCAGTGGAATAGCCTAGAAAATGACGTAGTGGAGGCAGGAACCATACACAGTTTTAAGACGAGGTTTGATAAAGCTCAAGGAGCGGGGAGAGAGAGGGCCCAGTAGCAACCAGTGAAGAGGCGGGGCCAGGAGCTAAGACTCGACCCCTGCAACCACAAATAGGTGAGTACACACACACACACACACACACACACACACACACACACACACACACACACTCGTACACTCTGTATTTCCCCCACTACACGGTACTCCCCTACAAAGCTGTACTCCCCAGCACACGATACGCCCCACAACACGGTACTCCCCACCATACAGTACTTTCCACTACACGGTAGTACCTCACTACACGGTACTCCCACCATATGGTACTCCTCACAACACGGTTCTCCCCTTAAACACAACTCCCCTACTACACGGTACTCCCTCAAAACGCGATACTCCCCACCACTCAGTACTCCCCACCACACAGTACTTCCCACCACACGGTACTTCCCACCACACGGTACTTCCCACCACACGGTACTCCCCACCACACGGTACTCCCCACCACACGATACTCCCCACCACACGATACTCCCCACCACACGGTACTCCCCACCACACGGTACTAACCACCACACGATACTCCCCACCACACGATATTCCCCACCACACGATACTCCCCACCACACGGTAGTCTCCCACCACACGGTAGTCTCCCACCACACGATGCTCCCCACCACACGGTACTCCCCACCACACGATGCTCCCCACCACACGGTACTCCCCACCACACGGTACTCCCCACCACACAATACTCCCCACCACACGATACTCCCCACCACACGATACTCCCCACCACACGATACTCCCCACCACACGGTACTCCCTCACCACACGGTAGTCCCTCACCACACAGTAGTCCCTCACCACACGGTAGTCCCCCACCACACGGTAGTCCACCACACGATACTCCCCACCACACGATACTCCCCACCACACGATACTCCCCACCACACGATACTCCCCACCACACGATACTCCCCACCACACGATGCTCCCCACCACACGATACTCCCCACCACACGATACTCCCCCCCACACGATGCTCCCCACCACACGATACTCCCCACCACACGATACTCCCCCCCACACGATGCTCCCCACCACACTGTAATCCTCCACCACAGGGTATTCCCCACCACTAGGTACTCCCCACCACACAGTACTCCCACACCATACACTATTCCATCGCTATGGAAGGCTCCCACACTACATCGTACTCACCCCCCCACACCACAAGGTACTTCTTCACCACACGGTGCTCCCCAGCCACACGGTACTCATACACAACATGGTACTCTCACACCAATGGTACTCCCACAATAAGCTGTACTCCCTTCCCATACAGCATTGCCATATACCCATTCTCTTCCGCACAATATTCACCCCCATCTCTCTCTCTCTCTCTCTTTCAGACGCATTCGTACACACACACACACACACACACACACACACACCCCTCACACGAACCCCCTCACACGCAACCCCCTCACACGCAACCCCCTCACACGCAACCCCCTCACACGCAACCCCCTCACACGCAACCCCCTCACACGCAACCCCCTCACACGCAACCCCCTCACACGCAACCCCCTCACACGCAGCCCCTCACACGCACCCCCTCACACGCACCCCCTCACACGCACCCCCTCACACGCACCCCCTCACACGTACCCCCTCACACGCACCCCCTCACACGCACCCCCTCACACCCACACTCCCCTCACACACATGAACACCCTCACACACGCGCACACCCTCACACGAACACATCCTCACACTTCCTGTGTTAGCGAGGCGTCTCTTGTGATCTCTCTGACAAAACAACAATGGCCGCCGCGTCGTCCTCATAAAGCAATATATCTCTCAAGTTTCTTCATTTATCTTGTCTAGTCTACGACAGCTCAACACTATTTGCTATCTATCTCCTCTCTGTGTATATTTTCTGATCAGTGTCAAAAACGTTGATACATGTGCTCGATTTTTAATAATTATTTTCTCTCAGTTTTTACACAGGAAGACACTAACAATATTCCAGTAATTAATTTTTATAGTGGGCTAGAAGAAGATAAATTATGTATCATCACAGTCACTAGTGAAATGGTTGTGAAGCAGATAGACAGACTGAAGCAAAATAAGTCGCCGGGTCCTGATGAGGTTTTTTCAAGGGTTCTTAAGGAATGCAAAATGGAACTCTGTGAACCATTAACTAATATTTTTAATTTATCTCTTCAAACAGGTGTAGTGTCTGATATGTGGAAGATGGCTAATGTAATTCCTATTTTTAAAACAGGGGACAAGTCGTTACCGTCAAATTACCGCCCAATAAGCCTGACCTCAATTGTAGGCAAATTACTAGTCAATTATAGCTGAGATTATAAGAAGCCATCGCGATAAGCATAGCTTGATTAATGATACTTAGCATGGATTCACAAGAGGCCGGTCTTGTCTAACTAATTTATTAACTTTTTTCAGTAAAGCTTTTGAGGCTGTTGACCACGATAAAGAATTTGATATTATTTACTTAGATTTTAGTAAGGCTTTTGATAGAGTTCCGCACCATAGACTGTTAAAGAAAGTGGCAGCTCATGGCATTGGGGGAAAAGTGCTCTCGTGGATCGAGTCATGGCTCACTGACAGGAAGCAGAGAGTGTCCATAAATGGGGTTAAATCCGAGTGGGGATCTGTAACAAGTGGCGTTCCACAGGGATCAGTCTTGGGCCCGTTGTTGTTTATAATATATATCAATGATCTTGGGAATTACTAGTGATATGAGCAAATTCGCAGATGACACAAAGATAGGTAGGATAATTGATTCAAACGTAGATGTTATGGAACTTCAGGAGGATTTAAACAAACTCTATTCTTGGTCAGAAAAGCGGCAGATGTAGTTCAATGTAGATAAATGCAAGGTTCTGAAGCTTGGGAGTGCCCATAACCCTAGTACTTATAAGTTAAATGATGTAGAACTTAGCCATACAGATTGCGAAAAGGACTTGGGGGTTATGGTGAGCAGCAACCTTAAACCAAGACAGCAATGCCTAAGCGTACGTAATAAGGCAAATAGATTACTGGGATTTATATCAAGAATTGTAAGCAACAGAAGTCCAGAGGTCATACTGCAGCTTTATACATCATTAGTAAGGCCTCACCTAGATTATGCAGCTCAGTTCTGGTCTCCATATTACAGAATGGACATAAATTCGTTAGAAAACATTCAGCGTAGGATGACTAAATTAATACATAGCATTAGAAATCTTCCTTATGAAGAAAGATTGAAGACTCTTAAGTTACATTCACTTGTTAGACGAAGAATGAGGGGAGACCTGATCGAAGTGTATAAGTGGAAGATAGGTATTAATAAAGGGGATATTAATAAGGTCTTGAGGATGTCTCTCAAAGAGAGAACCCGCAGTAATGGATTTAAATTAGATAAGTTTAGATTTAGAAAGGACATAGGAAAGTATTGGTTTGGAAATAGGGTAGTTGATGAGTGGAACAGTCTACCTAGTTGGGTTATTGAGGCTAGGACTTTGGGTAGTTTCAAATTTAGGTTGGGTAAGTACATGAGTGGGAGGGGTTGGATTTGAGTGGGACTTTCACATCAGAGCTTATTTCTTGGGTGGCATTGAAAATTGGGTTTGGCAAATGTTTTGTTAGTGGGATGAATTGTAAAGGACCTGCCTAGTATGGGCCAACAGGCCTCCTGCAGTGTTCCTCCTTTCTTATGTTCTTATTATGTGCATTTATGCCTCGACAGTACATGGTAATGTGATGAGCTCCATGTCATCATGCGCTCCACTAGCATCAAGGCATGACTGAGCTCATGCTTTGATCCTAGTGGAGCGATCTTGATCCCATTCTTAATGTACTGTTTTACCCTTAGAGGTTTAGCTCCTCCAATTATTATTAAAGACGTATTAAGAATAACAGTTCTGCTTTGTCTTTGATGTACAATCGGTAGCACGAAAATTGAGATGAATTTCGACCAATGAAGACATTTAAATAGAAATAGTTGTGAATGAATGTGGGTGCACAGTGTTTGTTCCGTCTAGTCAGCGTCTAGTAAGTCTGACAATTGCAGCAGAAATCCTAATTAAAAAGTGTGAAAATCTATGTATTCTAGTTTAAAATTGAGGTTTGTCAGAAAAGCGTTCAAAACGCTCTATATCGTCGAAATATGCAATAAAACACAATTTTAAGACATTTTTTCGAGTTTTTTAGTGTTTCAAGTATTTTTTAAAATATATATATATATATATAAAATATTCCAGTTTATTCATAATCTGTCACTGAGGCGATGGATGGTGGACCAGTCTTGAGTTTCTATATGTAATGTTAGTATCTTATGTTGCAGTTAAGAAACTCGTATTAACTATGAAACGAAAATTATTACTGATCTTTGTCTCTGTTAATATACAAAAATAATGGAGGGATGATATTGTGATAATCATATTTAAAGTTGATAATTCTTTCCGTACCATTCTGCCAGCCTTAAATAATACTGATAGCAGCCACTAGAAAAGTTTAGTTATTGTCGAGGGAAAACCTCTTATTGGTGTCTTTCTTGGATATAGTTATGTGTAAATAGTTCTCAAATTAATAGACTTGTAAAGGCAGAGGATCTGAAGTGCAGGATTACCAAGTACCAAGAGTGTTAGCGTATGGGTGCAGGACAGACGTAGCAAATTGGTATTAACTTGAATCAGGTTATTTGGATATTTTAATCAAATGAGTGAGCTGTAACTGAATTTGGTCCATATGTCTGTGTATCTTTCTGGGTGACTGTCTCTTTCTCTTGGTGGGAGTCAGTCTCAGTGACTGTGATTCTCTCATATGCAGATACCTCCCCAGGTAAGCGTGTCTATCAAAAACCAGGCATTATTCCCCATACTCTGAAGCATCAGGCTTGTGGTAAACTATTTCGTCTGCTAAATACATTGGCCACGTGAGTGATTTTTAAAATGCCAAGGGATTTGCAAAAGGGCTGATACCCCCCTCCCTGGAGAAATTTTCCCCAGACTGGGGGGCAGCGGAGGTTCGTTGTGGGTGAACTATTCATCTTTCAACATTAATTTGATTTTCTCACTCGCTACGCAGCTGATTATTTTTTCTGAACAGCTTTAGTCTGTGGGGTTTCTGGAGAGTCACTACATGTAACCCATAATATAATATTCATGGCGAAGAGAGAAAGAACAGTTAAATTCACGTTATAGAAGAAATCTCACAGCAGGCTGAAGGCCAATTAGAGGAAGAGTGACTTGCAACATTATGTGAAGTTAAGGAAACAATCAAGTCAAATGTAAAGACAGCATATGGTAACGGCTTGATAAAGCTCCTGGAGAGCAAAACTTTGCCACAATAAAATGTCATATTAGTTGCACTTTTGCCCTTTTACCTAAGAAGACAGAATATATAGACAGAAATGAATCAAAACCAAAGTGAGAAATAGCGCGAGTCACATGATCGCTCTACTGTTATGATTATTTTGATACATTTATGGGGAATAGTTAAATCCGTAGGGTTTATGTAGCACCTGTGAAATGGGAGGCAATCGTTTAGTTCAAGGAAGTGGAAAGCAATTTATATTGCTTGAATCAAGATCCCCCTCACCAGCATCAAGGAGCCACACTAGCTTCCACTAAACTTAAACAGCCGGTACTGCATACAAACGCGTTCGTAAACAAACGACCTACACCACAGTCCAACGGCCTACACCACAGTCCAGCGACCTACACCACAGTCCAACGACCTACACCACAGTCCAGAGACCTACACCACAGTCCAGAGACCTACACCACAGTCCAGCGACCTACACGACAGTCCAGCAACCTACACGACAGTTACCAACCTACACGACAGTCAAGAAACCTACACGACAGTCCAGCAGCCTACACGACAGTCCAGCGACCTACACGACAGTCCAGCGACCTACACGACAGTCCAGCGACCTACACAGTCCAGCGACCTACACCACAGTCCAGCGACCTACACCACAGTCCAGCGACCTACACCACAGTCCAGCGACCTACACCACAGTCCAGCGACCTACACCACAATCCAGCGACTTATATCACAGTTATTCACACATTCACTCTGAAATAATGCACACACGAACTTTTTCCTTACATAGATATATACATAGATGTATACATACACTACATTTATATATAGATTTATGTACCCATGCTTTGCTAAATGATTTTCCCGCCGTAAGAAAAATATGTATACATTAATATTTTCTGAACTGAACTGCAACAGCGTCGATCCACTGGCATAATGACACGACACTTTCATTAATGATAATATTATTTACTGTCTTATCCTGGACTTGTTTCTTGATCTTCCATTGCGTCTGCCCTTAATCAAGGTATATGCTTGGTGGCTTTTGAAGGGCTCTTGATGCTGTCAAGGACTGTTCTGATACTGGTGATTTTTTTTTATCCAAAGAATCTTATCTACCCTTCTCTTTCTCCTTATCCCTTTCTACCATCAACTGCACTGCTGGATTTAGTCCAGACACCATGGATTTAATAATAATAATCCCCTACTGCTGTAAATGCTACTCAATATGTTCGTAATGGATTAGTATTATTATTACATTAGCGTAAAACGGTTATCCCGTGTGGATTTTTGCAGGTGAGAGAGAGAGGAAGGAAGGGAGGGAGGGAGGAAGAGAGGGAGAACTGATAGAATACCGAAAAATGTGGAGAAGTAATAGGAAGGATGAGGATTGAGGTTTACTTGTATGTTATAAAACATTCTCATTTATATTTATCCCTGGATGAGGATAACGGCATCTTTGAACTGGTCTCCTCAGGATTAAACTTTTTGTGCTCTGTTATCCTTGTACCAGTTCTCATGTGAGTTTATTAACTTTCTCCCGTATTTTTTACTTCTCATTTTCCCTCTACTACCGTCTAAGACGGTCATCCTGTTCCATGTGATAGTTGTACAATGGGAACAGAAATTAGTTTTTTTTGGTCAAATTCTTTAGCATAGGATCGATTTCATACACGAAGTAATGAAATACTTAAATTTTAGATGCGAGGTTTCAGATGATGAGGCTATCGTCATATTTCTCGCTATAGGTTGATTAGAACGATAAAGATACCAAGTGTTCCACTATGCGAGGGAGGCCTGGTCACAGACCGGGCCGCGGGGGCGTTGACCCCCGAAACTCTCTCCAGGTAAACTCCAGGTATGTGCTCACTAGTTACGGAAGCCTACGAGGTATCTTCCAAAAGAGTTGGAGTTACTGTTACTTTTGGATCCATCAACGGTGATACCTTGATTAAGGTCTATTTGAGGAATTAGATATCGCTTCCTTTCACAGATCAAATCTGTGAAAGGAGACGATAGCTGTGATTATTTTTTGGATTTAGCGTTTCCAGTGACTGTTATTACGTGGGAATTTGACAGATTTTCAATTCAGATCAGAAATCCTATCAGAGTAGAAAGAGTTTCCATGCTTCATTTCATTTAAAAAAAAAATCGTACTTTGGCAGAATTGCTGATCTTTTCTTTCATTCAAAACCACGTAAGATGAGAGTTAAATCTTACAAAGTTTAGTTTATTTTCAGTATACTTGTATGTTTACTTTCCGATGTGCTTCATAATAGGTCATAATCCTGTAACGTTAACATTCCATCCTACGAGGCCTAGTCTGAGACTGGGCCGTGGGGAAAATAATTCCCATTATCACTTACAGGTCTCCGTATGGACTATTTAACACACAGGTAGGGAAAAGCGGTACAATATATTGCGGAAATATATATTGGTAGAGAGAGAGAGAGGCATGTTACCCTGGTAAAATTGGAAGGGGGGGGGGATGAACATTAAAATGGTATAAAATACCGACAGGTTGTTAGGTAAGACACATATGCAACAGTTAGGTATCTTTATTTCGAAACGTTTCGCCTACACAGTAGGCTTCTTCAGTCGAGTACAGAAAAGTTGATAGAAGCAGAAGATACTTGAAGACGATGTAATCAGTCCATCACCCTTAAAGTTTTGAGGTGGTCAGTCCCTCAGTCTGGAGAAGAGCATTGTTCCGTTGTCTGAAACAATATGAAGATGAAGTGACAGAATGGGGCCTTATATAGGGCCAGGAGGTGAGACGTAGGTTGCTTTGGGAGGGCAGGTCCCTCTCAAACCCAGCCGTTCTCACTAGTAGAGGTTGTCAAGTTGATAGTCTGTACCAAGATACCCTTGTGTTGCAGTGTCTGACAGAATGAACATTAAAATGGTATAAAATACCGACAGGTTGTTAGGTAAGCTCAGATAGTTCCTGACTATGGAACTGAACTTCTCCAGGCCGAGGGACTGACAACCTCAAATTCTACGACTTTAAGGGTGATGGACTGATTACATTGTCTTCACATCTCTACTGTTCCTGCCTACTTTCTGTATTCGACTGAAGAAGCCTACTGTGTAGGCGAAACGTTTCGGAATAAAGTTGTCTAACTGTTGCATACGTGTCTTACCTAACAACCTGTCGGTATTGTATACCATTTTGATGTTCACATATGCAACAGTTAGGTATCTTTATTTCGAAACGTTTCGCCTACACAGTAGGCTTCTTCAGTCGAGTACAGAAAAGTTGATAGAAGCAGAAGATACTTGAAGACGATGTAATCAGTCCATCACCCTTAAAGTTTCGAGGTGGTCAGTCCCTCAGTCTGGAGAAGAGCATTGTTCCGTTGTCTGAAACAATATGAAGATGAAGTGACAGAATGGGGCCTTATATAGGGGGGGGGGATGATGAACCGCTACATCGGTTCGCTCCCCTGGAGAAGAGGATGGGTGGCAAATGATACCACATCTCCTCATTTTCCTATTTCTCTTAGATCATATTCTCTCTTTCCTTGGGGTAAAGTCAGTACGGAAGAGTTATATCCTCCCTCTTTAGTTTTCGATTCTGGCAATATAAACACAAATGCAGTATAATGTGATCCTTTATTGACTACGTTTCGCCCACACAGTGGGCTTTTTCAAGTCACAAACAGAACTACCTGGGGTGGAAGGAACGCGAGTATTTATAGTCCGGCTGAGGTCAGGTGAAGAATGCTGCATCTGATGATGTACCGAGTTGGGTTGTAGAGTCTAAAAACTTGGGTAGCTTGGAAAGGAGACTGGACAAGTTTGTGAGCAGACCTTCTACAGTGTTCTTATGTGGGATAGCGATGAAGAAGTTTCTTGGCAAGTGGTTCAGCTATGTTATAGAAGCCACTATTCTGGTTGAAGTTGTCGGATATAGAAATAAGTGATGATTCCAGGATTCTTCGGTATTGAGTGTTGTCTTCTGTGGCGATAAGTCTTGAGTTTCTGTAGTTTATCGAGTGGTTGTGTGAATTACGGTGTTGTACGCAGGCATTCCTTGTGTCGTCAGACCTGCTTGCGTATTGGTGTTCTGAAATACGTGTTTGGAGGTCCCTTGATGTTTCGCCCACGTATAACTTGTTGCAGTCATTACAAGGGATTATGTATACCCCTGCAGAGGATGGAGGCTTGTCCTGCCTACTACTGGTGATGTCCTTGATGGTCGTGGTTGTGGAGGTAGATACTTTGAATCTGCAGCAACGAGTTCCTTGAGGAAGAATGCACTATAATTGAACAGGTATTTTCCAAACTCCACTATCCTCGTCACTTCATCAGAGACTGCAGACGGCGAGCACTAAACATCTTCAACACACCCAGAGAAGACACTGCCGAGAAGTGAACATTAAAATGGTATAAAATACCGACAGGTTGTTAGGTAAGACACGTATGCAACAGTTAGGTATCTTTATTGTGAAACGTTTCGCCTACACAGTAGGCTTCTTCAGTCAAGTACAGAAAAGTTGATAGAAGCAGAAGATACTTGAAGACGATGTAATCAGTCCATCACCCTTAAAGTTTTGAGGTGGTCAGTCCCTCAGTCTGGAGAAGAGCATTGTTCCATAGTATGAAACAATATGGAGAAGAAGTGACAGGATGGAGCTTTTATAGCGCCAAGAGGTGAGACGTAGGAGAGGTAAGAACTCAGATGTTGAGAGGTCCCTCTCAAATCCAGCCCCTCTCACTAGTGGAAGTTGTCGAAGTTGATTGCAGGTCTGTACCAAGATACCCTTGTGTTGCAGTGTCTGACAGATTGAACATTAAAATGGTATAAAATACCGACAGGTTGTTAGGTAAGACACATATGCAACATGAAAGTTAAGACACATGTGCAACATCTGGATATCTTTATTGTAGTAGACGTTTCGCCATCCAGTGGCTTTATCAATACAGATTCTAGGACATAATAGGAAGACAGTAGAACTATATACAAAAGATGAGGTAATCAGTCCCTCGGCCTTGGAGTTAGTGTTCACTGCATCGTGGTGGAGGAGAGTCTGGAGCAAAGGCAAGAAGACTGGCGCTTTTTATAGGCGTCAGTGAATGGGACGGGCAGCAGACGAGGGCAGTCACTGGTAGGCGGGATTCCCCAGTGGAAGTAGGTCCTTCCCAAAGAGATGGGTTAGTTGCAGCAGCCGTGAAGAAGGTCTTGTAGATGTCCTCTGAACCAAGATTCCATGATGTTGCAGTGTCTGACAAGTTGTGCAAGAAAGGTATAAAATACCGACAATATGAAAGTTAAGACACATGTGCAACATCTGGATATCTTTATTGTAGTAGACGTTTCGCCATCCAGTGGCTTTATCAATACAGATTCTAGGACATAATAGGAAGACAGTAGAACTATATACAAAAGATGAGGTAATCAGTCCCTCGGCCTTGGAGTTAGTGTTCACTGCATCGTGGTGGAGGAGAGTCTGGAGCAAAGGCAAGAAGACTGGCGCTTTTTATAGGCGTCAGTGAATGGGACGGGCAGCAGACGAGGGCAGTCACTGGTAGGCGGGATTCCCCAGTGGAAGTAGGTCCTTCCCAAAGAGATGGGTTAGTTGCAGCAGCCGTGAAGAAGGTCTTGTAGATGTCCTCTGAACCAAGATTCCATGATGTTGCAGTGTCTGACAAGTTGTGCAAGAAAGGTATAAAATACCGACAATATGAAAGTTAAGACACATGTGCAACATCTGGATATCTTTATTGTAGTAGACGTTTCGCCATCCAGTGGCTTTATCAATACAGATTCTAGGACATAATAGGAAGACAGTAGAACTATATACAAAAGATGAGGTAATCAGTCCCTCGGCCTTGGAGTTAGTGTTCACTGCATCGTGGTGGAGGAGAGTCTGGAGCAAAGGCAAGAAGACTGGCGCTTTTTATAGGCGTCAGTGAATGGGACGGGCAGCAGACGAGGGCAGTCACTGGTAGGCGGGATTCCCCAGTGGAAGTAGGTCCTTCCCAAAGAGATGGGTTAGTTGCAGCAGCCGTGAAGAAGGTCTTGTAGATGTCCTCTGAACCAAGATTCCATGATGTTGCAGTGTCTGACAAGTTGTGCAAGAAAGGTATAAAATACCGACAATATGAAAGTTAAGACACATGTGCAACATCTGGATATCTTTATTGTAGTAGACGTTTCGCCATCCAGTGGCTTTATCAATACAGATTCTAGGACATAATAGGAAGACAGTAGAACTATATACAAAAGATGAGGTAATCAGTCCCTCGGCCTTGGAGTTAGTGTTCACTGCATCGTGGTGGAGGAGAGTCTGGAGCAAAGGCAAGAAGACTGGCGCTTTTTATAGGCGTCAGTGAATGGGACGGGCAGCAGACGAGGGCAGTCACTGGTAGGCGGGATTCCCCAGTGGAAGTAGGTCCTTCCCAAAGAGATGGGTTAGTTGCAGCAGCCGTGAAGAAGGTCTTGTAGATGTCCTCTGAACCAAGATTCCATGATGTTGCAGTGTCTGACAAGTTGTGCAAGAAAGGTATAAAATACCGACAATATGAAAGTTAAGACACATGTGCAACATCTGGATATCTTTATTGTAGTAGACGTTTCGCCATCCAGTGGCTTTATCAATACAGATTCTAGGACATAATAGGAAGACAGTAGAACTATATACAAAAGATGAGGTAATCAGTCCCTCGGCCTTGGAGTTAGTGTTCACTGCATCGTGGTGGAGGAGAGTCTGGAGCAAAGGCAAGAAGACTGGCGCTTTTTATAGGCGTCAGTGAATGGGACGGGCAGCAGAGGGCAGTCACTGGTAGGCGGGATTCCCCAGTGGAAGTAGGTCCTTCCCAAAGAGATGGGTTAGTTGCAGCAGCCGTGAAGAAGGTCTTGTAGATGTCCTCTGAACCAAGATTCCATGATGTTGCAGTGTCTGACAAGTTGTGCAAGAAAGGTATAAAATACCGACAATATGAAAGTTAAGACACATGTGCAACATCTGGATATCTTTATTGTAGTAGACGTTTCGCCATCCAGTGGCTTTATCAATACAGATTCTAGGACATAATAGGAAGACAGTAGAACTATATACAAAAGATGAGGTAATCAGTCCCTCGGCCTTGGAGTTAGTGTTCACTGCATCGTGGTGGAGGAGAGTCTGGAGCAAAGGCAAGAAGACTGGCGCTTTTTATAGGCGTCAGTGAATGGGACGGGCAGCAGACGAGGGCAGTCACTGGTAGGCGGGATTCCCCAGTGGAAGTAGGTCCTTCCCAAAGAGATGGGTTAGTTGCAGCAGCCGTGAAGAAGGTCTTGTAGATGTCCTCTGTATTGATAAAGCCACTGGATGGCGAAACGTCTACTACAATAAAGATATCCAGATGTTGCACATGTGTCTTAACTTTCATATTGTCGGTATTTTATACCTTTCTTGCACAACTTGTCAGACACTGCAACATCATGGAATCTTGGTTCAGAGGACATCTACAAGACCTTCTTCACGGCTGCTGCAACTAACCCATCTCTTTGGGAAGGACCTACTTCCACTGGGGAATCCCGCCTACCAGTGACTGCCCTCGTCTGCTGCCCGTCCCATTCACTGACGCCTATAAAAAGCGCCAGTCTTCTTGCCTTTGCTCCAGACTCTCCTCCACCACGATGCAGTGAACACTAACTCCAAGGCCGAGGGACTGATTACCTCATCTTTTGTATATAGTTCTACTGTCTTCCTATTATGTCCTAGAATCTGTATTGATAAAGCCACTGGATGGCGAAACGTCTACTACAATAAAGATATCCAGATGTTGCACATGTGTCTTAACTTTCATATTGTCGGTATTTTATACCTTTCTTGCACGTATGCAACAGTTAGGTATCTTTATTGTGAAACGTTTCGCCTACACAGTAGGCTTCTTCAGTCAAGTACAGAAAAGTTGATAGAAGCAGAAGATACTTGAAGACGATGTAATCAGTCCATCACCCTTAAAGTTTTGAGGTGGTCAGTCCCTCAGTCTGGAGAAGAGCATTGTTCCATAGTATGGAACAATGCTCTTCTCCAGACTGAGGGACTGACCACCTCAAAACTTTAAGGGTGATGGACTGATTACATCGTCTTCAAGTATCTTCTGCTTCTATCAACTTTTCTGTACTTGACTGAAGAAGCCTACTGTGTAGGCGAAACGTTTCACAATAAAGATACCTAACTGTTGCATACGTGTCACTGCCGAGAAGAGATACATAGTCCTTCCCACCAACTCCATTGCCAAACATGTTTCCAACATCTTTGCCAAAACATCATTCCAAGTATCTACCTCCACAACCACGACCATCAAGGACATCACCAGTAGTAGGCAGGACAAGCCTCCATCCTCTGCAGGGGTATACATAATCCCTTGTAATGACTGCAACAAGTTATACGTGGGCGAAACATCAAGGGACCTCCAAACACGTATTTCAGAACACCAATACGCAAGCAGGTCTGACGACACAAGGAATGCCTGCGTACAACACCGTAATTCACACAACCACTCGATAAACTACAGAAACTCAAGACTTATCGCCACAGAAGACAACACTCAATACCGAAGAATCCTGGAATCATCACTTATTTCTATATCCGACAACTTCAACCAGAATAGTGGCTTCTATAACATAGCTGAACCACTTACCAAGAAACTTCTTCATCGCTATCCCACATAAGAACACTGTAGAAGGTCTGCTCACAAACTTGTCCAGTCTCCTTTCCAAGCTACCCAAGTTTTTAGACTCTACAACCCAACTCGGTACATCATCAGATGCAGCATTCTTCACCTGACCTCAGCCGGACTATAAATACTCGCGTTCCTTCCACCCCAGGTAGTTCTGTTTGTGACTTGAAAAAGCCCACTGTGTGGGCGAAACGTAGTCAATAAAGGATCACATTATACTGCATTTGTGTTTATATTGCCATTGTGTCGGTATTTTATACCATTTATTTCCATCCAGTTTTCGATTCTATGGATGAACAAGGAGACACAGTATAATGCGATCCTTTATTAACAATGCTTCTCCCACACAATTGACCTTATTAAGTCGAACAGACCACTTTGTCACTTGATAAAACCCATTTGTGCATCCTATCGGTATTTTATACCATTTATCTCCATTGTGGGTGAGAAAAGAATTTGTTGAAAAGTTCTCTCTCACTTTCACAGTCTTACAAACTGAGTTATTTCAAGGCGTCGTCTAATATTATTTTTACATCCAGCAACTGGTTTCTCTAAATAAGTTAACGTAAAATATTTTCGAAAATTACGTTTTTTATTAATAAATTTATCTGGGAAATACCCTGGAGTATACTTTGTATTATTAGGCTTATTATTCAATGTTTTTTTTATATATGTTCATAAAATTACAACTCTTAGCTTGGTTGGGTTTTCTATGTTTTTTTGGAGGATGAGGGATTCCTGTATTCGGAAACGTTTGGAACCTCTCCATTAACTATAGCTTCTCTCACTGTGAGGAAAGACGTGGGTAGGAAGGCAAGGAGGTCTTCCTTCACCACGCCTCTTACACATCACTCCAAAACTCTCCCTCTGACAATAGCATCAATGCTTTACTGAAGTCTCTCAGCTCAGGCTGACAGATTTTTAGCAAAATGTATGTAACCCATTGTATATAATGGAATATGACAGAAGAGACACGCCTAGCCTTTGTTCACACTATTTAACTATTATATAGAATAGCAGTACATTGGTAATGTATTCAGTTTTGTTAAATATAAAATCCAACTGAGGCAGCATTTGAGCTCTATATTTCCAGTGCACATACGTAGTGTACCTTAGGAAAATCAGCGGACAAAAGGGATTCCCCATTGGTTAATGTGGGTGGGTGTGAGTTGGACGTGACTAGCTTGTGCTAGTAGGTCTGTTGCCGTGCTCCTTAAGTGTATGTGACCTGATCTGACTAGGTTGGGGCATTGGCTTAAGCCGGTGGGGGACTTGGACCTGCCTCGCATGGACCAGAAGGCCTGCTGCAGTGTTCCTTCTTCCTTACGTTCTTACATAAAAACATCAATTAAAATGTGTTTTTTCCAGAACTGTTGAAAGTTATTTCTTGTAAATATGCTAAAAATAACATGCTCCGGGAATTTATTCATCTGGAGAGATAACAGTGTTGAATGATTGAAAATGCAACGGCAGAAACTAACGAAATTCAGTCTGATGATAAAGCGTAAATGAAGACTTTTAGATATAAAATTATTGCTTATCAAAAATACATTTTATACAACTAACAGATGTTAAATTATTGCTTATCAAAAATACATTTTATACAACTAACAGATGTTAAATTATTGCTTATCAAAAATAAATTTTATACAACTAACAGATGTTAAATTATTGCTTATCAAAAATACATTTTATACAACTAACAGATGTTAAATTATTGCTTATCAAAAATAAATTTTATACAACTAACAGATGTTAAATTATTGCTTATCAAAAATAAATTTTATACAACTAACAGATGTTAAATTATTGCTTATCAAAAATACATTTTATACAACTAACAGCGATGTTTTCTAACAGAGTTGTGGTTTTCTAACAGAGTTGTAGATGCGTGGAACAGTCTTCCCAGTGGGGTGATAGAGGTTAGGACCTTGTGTAGCTTTAAGAAGAGACTGGACAAATATATGAGTGGGAGGGGCTGGGTTTGATTGGTGTCAAGGGGTACGGGAGTTATTTCTTGAGTAGCTTTAGGTAGATGTCGTTTTGATAAGGACCTGCCTCGTATGGGCCAGTAGGCCTTCTGCAGTGTTCCTACATTCTTATGTTCTTATGTACAAAAACCTATTGACAAGTTTCTGGCAGAAACAAATATCTACAGATTTTGTTTTGATTGGAATATTTTCAGTGATAATTTGACGGCCATTATGTGATTTTTCCCTTGATAAATATGTGAGCATAAATCACTTATTTTTATTCAAACTTTCAGAGTGCAAAAGTGAATTTATTGTTCATATTAAATAGGTGACATCTCAATATAATATTTTTTTCGTCTAGTGCAAGTTGGGTGATATCTCCAGGCACCAGTGACTCGTTAATATTTTGTTTTAAGATAAGATAAGATAAGAGATAAGATTTCGTTCGGATTTTTAACCCCGGAGGGTTAGCCACCCAGGATAACCCAAGAAAGTCAGTGCGTCATCGAGGACTGTCTAACTTATTTCCATTGGGGTCCTTAATCTTGTCCCCCAGGATGCGACCCACACCAGTCGACTAACACCCAGGTACCTATTTGCTGCTAGGTGAACAGGACAACAGGTGTAAGGAAACGTGTCGAAATGTTTCCACCCGCCGGGAATCGAACCCGGGCCCTCCGTGTGTGAAGCGGGAGCTTTAGCCACCAGGCCACCGGATTTTTGCGGAGTTTATTACAAAGGTTAATGTGTTGAGCATATTTTTTTAATACCTACCATTAATATAGTGAGAGATGAAATATGAAAATCATTAAAGCAAAGAAATAATAGATTTTCTCCATTTTGCTCAAGTTTCTATATCCCCCTCAACTCAAAAAAAAAAAAAAAAATTGACATCAAGCCGTTGACTCGTCAGGTCACTGCAAATATTAAAGGTTATAAAAACCTTTATATTTCAGGATTTCAAGGTTCATGTCAAATGCATCTCTACAAGCGCTCATGTTTGCACTGTTGATTTTCTCGTGATACGTTTTATCCTGTTTCACTATATGCTATTTTCTTTTTGGTTATAATAATCTATATGCTATTTAGGTTTGATAAAATTCGGCTAGAATATCAGTCGGCTGGATTTTTGCTTACTTGGGTTTAAAATTCATTAAGCTTGGTATGGCTTTGATAAGGTACGTTTTATGTACTTAAGAGGTTGTTAGGGTTCCCTGGGTTTCACTAGGTTAGGTTATATGAGGTTATGCTAAGTTGGGTTAAGTAAGCTTAGGTTATGTTTGGTTAGGTTATGTTGGCTTGGTTTATTATGGTTAAGTTAGAATATACTGGCAGGATTCCTAACATAAACCTAGACTCTGGAACGAGCTGAGGTAAAACAAAGTTAGCCAGTTTTATCTGATCTGTTACTGTATTCGTAAATCCCTTGTGGTGTCGGGTTGAGCAACTGACCAAGGTACCCACATAGTATCGCTGAATAATCTGGCTAGGTCGGTACAAATGTTACTTTGCAATTGCAAGGACCCGTGTATGATCGCCACTGCTGCTTACACTTTATTTTTTCAATGTGGTAAAAATCGCTTTTAGCTTTTTGCGTGATGATTAAAATTTGTAAAAATAAAATCTTTAAAGGGCTACTTCTCGTACTGCTATATATGTCGGCAGGTTCTGATTGTCTAATATAATATATATTAGTGTGTAGATGTGAACTACCAGTCGTCAAGATAGTGAAAATACACACACACACACACACACACACACACACACACACACACAGTTTGGAACCCATACCTAGCCAAGTAAGTGAGGAAACTAGAGAAAGTGCAAAGGTTTGCAACAAGACTAGTCCTACGAGGAGAGGTTAAGGAAAATCAACCTGACGACACTGGAAGAGAGGAGAGATAGGAGGGATATGATAAGGACATATAAAATACTGAGAGGCATCGATAAGGTGGACAGAGACAGGATGTTCCAGAGATGGGACACAGCAACAAGGGGTCACAGTTTGAAGTTGAAGACTCAGATGAATCATAGGGATGTTATGAAATATTTCTTCAGTCACAGAGTTGAGGAAGTCGAATAGTCTGGGTAGTAATGTAGTGGAGAGGCGACTTTCCTCACATTTACTAATAAAGAGGCGACTATCCTCACATTTACTAATAAAGAGGCGACTATCCTCACATTTACTAATAAAGAGGCGACTATCCTCACATTTACTAATAGAGAGGCGACTTTCCTCACATTTACTAATAAAGAGGCGACTATCCTCACATTTACTAATAAAGAGGCGACTATCCTCACATTTACTAATAAAGAGGCGACTATCCTCACATTTACTAATAGAGAGGCGACTATCCTCACATTTACTAATAAAGAGGCGACTATCCTCACATTTACTAATAAAGAGGCGACTATCCTCACATTTACTAATAAAGAGGCGACTATCCTCACATTTACTAATAAAGAGGCGACTATCCTCACATTTACTAATAAAGAGGCGACTATCCTCACATTTACTAATAGAGAGGCGACTATCCTCACATTTACTAATAAAGAGGCGACTATCCTCACATTTACTAATAAAGAGGCGACTATCCTCACATTTACTAATAAAGAGGCGACTATCCTCACATTTACTAATAAAGAGGCGACTATCCTCACATTTACTAAAAAAGAGACGACTATCCTCACATTTACAGACCATCCTCCTAACCATCAATACGTCACCACGGTCAAGTGACCGCGACTCCGGAATGAAAACTTGACTTCCTGACTGTGTTTTTAGGTAGGTTCAAAAAGTCGCTGGCGTCTTGACACACTCTCCAAAAGTTACTGTTGGAGACAGTGACAAACTGCCGACAGTGACACACTGCCGACAGCTCCTTAATGAAAGGCAAGACAGAGATGAACACCTTAAATCTGAACAAAGTTTCGCACATCACTGTCCTTGAAAAAAGCTCTCTATTGGGTTTTATCACGCCCTCTGCTGGGTAACAACTTGCATAAATAAAAAAACTTCAGTCTCGTTATTTTCACAGGTTAACATTGTCGTTATGCATTACTGCTTTTTACGGCATTATGGTAAGTTATATATAGGGACCATTTCTCGCCTTTTTTTTCACCATTTTTACGATTAAGTCTCCTTTTGATTTATTAAGTTGTGGTTGGTCAGAGCCCAGTCCGAAGTCTGGCTTGTAAGTTCCCAGTCCGCAGTCTGGCTTGTAAGTTCCCAGTCCGCAGTCTGGCTAGTAAGTTCCCAGTCCGCAGTCTGGCTAGTAAGTACCCAGTCTGGAGTCTGGCTAGTAAGAGCCCAGTCCTCAGTCTGGCCAGTCCTCAGTCTGGCCAGTCCTCAGTCTGGCCAGTCCGCAGTCCGGCCAGTAGGAGCCCAGTCCACAGTCTGGCTAGTAAGAGCCCAGTCCACAGTCTGGCTAGTAAGAGCCCAGTCCACAGTCTGGCTAGTAAGAGCCCAGTCCACAGTCTGGCTAGTAAGAGCCCAGTCCGCAGTCTGGCTAGTAAGAGCCCAGTCCGCAGTCTGGCTAGTAAGAGCCCAGTCCGCAGTCTGGCTAGTAAGAGCCCAGTCCGCAGTTTGGCTAGTAAGAGCCCAGTCCGCAGTCTGGCTAGTAAGAGCCCAGTCCGCAGTCTGGCTACTAAGAGCCCAGTCCGCAGTCTGGCTAGTAAGAGCCCAGTCCGCAGTTTGGCTAGTAAGAGCCCAGTCCGCAGTCTGGCTAGTAAGAGCCCAGTCCGCAGTCTGGCTAGTAAGAGCCCAGTCCGCAGTCTGGCTAGTAAGAGCCCAGTCCGCAGTCTGGCTAGTAAGAGCCCAGTCCGCAGTCTGGCTAGTAAGAGCCCAGTCCGCAGTTTGGCTAGTAAGAGCCCAGTCCGCAGTCTGGCTAGTAAGAGCCCAGTCCGCAGTCTGGCTAGTAAGAGCCCAGTCCGCAGTCTGGCTAGTAAGAGCCCAGTCCGCAGTCTGGTTAGTAAGAGCCCAGTCCGCAGTCTGGCTAGTAAGAGCCCAGTCCGCAGTCTGGTTAGTAAGAGCCCAGTCCGCAGTCTGGCTAGTAAGAGCCCAGTCCGCAGTCTGGCTAGTAAGAGCCCAGTCCGCAGTCTGGCTAGTAAGAGCCCAGTCCGCAGTCTGGCTAGTAAGAGCCCAGTCCGCAGTCTGGCTAGTAAGAGCCCAGTCCGCAGTCTGGTTAGTAAGAGCCCAGTCCGCAGTCTGGCTAGTAAGAGCCCAGTCCGCAGTCTGGCTAGTAAGAGCCCAGTCCGCAGTCTGGTTAGTAAGAGCCCAGTCCGCAGTCTGGTTAGTAAGAGCCCAGTCCGCAGTCTGGCCAGTAAGACCCTAATCCAGTCTGTCTAGTAACAGACCAGTCTGCAGCCGGTGGCTAGGAAACCGATGAAGAGTCTAACCTAACCATACCTAACCTAACCTAACCTATCCTAATCTATTCATATTCAACCAATCCTAAACACGCATAATCTATCCAGTATAAATAACTGATTCTAGTAAATAATTTATCATTAGTGAGAAAAAAATATCTGTCCTAGGTTAATAAATATCTGAGGTAAATATCTGGGGGTAAATATATATTTACCCCCAGATATCTACCCCAGGATAAATATCTTTTCATGTATAATAAATTCAGATCCTCCGAAAATAAATATCTACTGGATTGTACACGTCCATTCACGAAAAATAAATATCTATCCTCAGATAGATATTTTCTGTGTCGGAAAATAAATGTTTGTCCGTGCATGATATATATCCTAACAAGGAATATATTTCTCCTCGGATATTAACAATCCTCGGGTAATCATCCGGTGCCATGAAATCTACTTCCTCGGATCAAAACACCGTGGGTAGAATAGTTTACAACAGAGTGGCGGCTGGAACACTTCACAACACTACGGCTGGAACACTTCACAACACTACCGCTGGAACACTTCACAACACTACCGCTGGAACACTTCACAACACTACGGCTGGAACACTTCACAACACTACGGCTGGAACACATCACAACACTACCGCTGGAACACTTCACAACACTACCGCTGGAACACTTCACAACACTACCGCTGGAACACTTCACAACACTACCGCTGGAACACATCACAACACTACCGCTGGAACACTTCACAACACTACGGCTGGAACACTTCACAACACTACGGCTGGAACACTTCACAACACTACCGCTGGAACACTTCACAACACTACGGCTGGAACACTTCACAACACTACGGCTGGAACACTTCACAACACTACCGCTGGAACACTTCACAACACTACGGCTGGAACACTTCACAACACTACGGCTGGAACACATCACAACACTACGGCTGGAACACATCACAACACTACGGCAGGAACACTTCACAACACTACGGCTGGAACACATCACAACACTACGGCTGGAACACTTCACAACACTACGGCAGGAACACTTCACAACACTACCGCTGGAACACATCACAACACTACGGCAGGAACACTTCACAACACTACGGCTGGAACACTTCACAACACTACGGCTGGAACACTTCACAACACTACCGCTGGAACACTTCACAACACTACAGCTGGAACACTTCACAACACTACGGCAGGAACACTTCACAACACTACCGCTGGAACACATCACAACACTACGGCTGGAACACATCACAACACTACCGCTGGAACACATCACAACACTACGGCAGGAACACATCACAACACTACCGCTGGAACACATCACAACACTACCGCTGGAACACATCACAACACTACGGCAGGAACACATCACAACACTACCGCTGGAACACTTCACAACACTACGGCTGGAACACATCACAACACTACGGCTGGAACACATCACAACACTACCGCTGGAACACTTCACAACACTACGGCTGGAACACATCACAACACTACCGCTGGAACACATCACAACACTACGGCTGGAACACATCACAACACTACGGCTGGAACACATCACAACACTACGGCAGGAACACTTCACAACACTACCGCTGGAACACTTCACAACACTACGGCTGGAACACTTCACAACACTACGGCTGGAACACTTCACAACACTACGGCTGGAACACATCACAACACTACGGCAGGAACACATCACAACACTACCGCTGGAACACTTCACAACACTACCGCTGGAACACTTCACAACACTACGGCTGGAACACATCACAACACTACGGCTGGAACACATCACAACACTACGGCTGGAACACTTCACAACACTACCGCTGGAACACTTCACAACACTACGGCTGGAACACTTCACAACACTACGGCAGGAACACATCACAACACTACGGCTGGAACACTTCACAACACTACCGCTGGAACACTTCACAACACTACGGCTGGAACACATCACAACACTACGACTGGAACACTTCACAACACTACGGCTGGAACACTTCACAACACTACGGCAGGAACACTTCACAACACTACGACTGGAACACTTCACAACACTACGGCTGGAACACTTCACAACACTGCGGCTGGAACACATCACAACACTACGGCTGGAACACTTCACAACACTACGGCTGGAACACATCACAACACTACGGCTGGAACACTTCACAACACTACGGCTGGAACACTTCACAACACTACGGCTGGAACACATCACAACACTACGGCTGGAACACTTCACAACACTACGGCTGGAACACATCACAACACTACGGCAGGAACACATCACAACACTACGGCTGGAACACTTCACAACACTACGGCTGGAACACTTCACAACACTACGGCAGGAACACTTCACAACACTACGGCAGGAACACTTCACAACACTACCGCTGGAACACATCACAACACTACGGCTGGAGCACTTCACAACACTACGGCTGGAACACTTCACAACACTACGGCAGGAACACATCACAACACTACGACTGGAACACTTCACAACACTACGGCTGGAACACTTCACAACACTACGGCTGGAACACTTCACAACACTACGGCAGGAACACTTCACAACACTACGGCTGGAACACTTCACAACACTGCGGCTGGAACACTTCACAACACTACGGCTGGAACACTTCACAACACTACGGCTGGAACACTTCACAACACTACGGCTGGAACACTTCACAACACTACCGCTGGAACACTTCACAACACTACGGCAGGAACACTTCACAACACTACCGCTGGAACACTTCACAACACTACGACTGGAACACTTCACAACACTACCGCTGGAACACTTCACAACACTACCGCTGGAACACTTCACAACACTACGGCAGGAACACTTCACAACACTACCGCTGGAACACTTCACAACACTACGGCTGGAACACTTCACAACACTACGGCTGGAACACTTCACAACACTACGACTGGAACACTTCACAACACTACGGCTGGAACACTTCACAACACTACCGCTGGAACACTTCACAACACTACCGCTGGAACACTTCACAACACTACCGCTGGAACACTTCACAACACTACGGCTGGAACACTTCACAACACTACCGCTGGAACACTTCACAACACTACGACTGGAACACTTCACAACACTACCGCTGGAACACTTCACAACACTACGGCTGGAACACTTCACAACACTACCACTGGAACACTTCACAACACTACCGCTGGAACACTTCACAACACTACCGCTGGAACACTTCACAACACTACCGCTGGAACACTTCACAACACTACCGCTGGAACACTTCACAACACTACCGCTGGAACACTTCACATTCTCGGATAATAACTATGCTCGAATGATAACCCTACACCATCGCATATTAAATATTTGCACTCTGGTAATAGTATTTCATCATCCCAGTTATAACTCGCTGAGTGCATATCAATTAGGCCCAACAATTACCACGTAGCGCTCCTCATTTTGTCCAGTTTAGCCAAAATTCAATAATTACGGGATATGCCAAAAAAAATCCGAAATGACAAATCTAGCTTAATTATCATCTATAATATTTTGGGTGATAAATCCTAGTCGAGTCATATTCAGTTATCTCTGATGCCGTATAAGCTCCGGGGATTTTTTTTTTTTTGGGGGGGGGGAGGTTAAATCCGGTATTTTTCATGATCTCTGGCTTTGTTTGGGAAAGGGGATGGGAGGGAAAGGGTAGGGGATGGAAAGGGAGCAGTACTTTCCTCTTTAATAGAGGAGGGGGAAGGAAATACTGGCAGGGATATGGAGGAGTGGGATAAAGTGAATAGGGAGAATGAGTATAAGGAGTGGGGCGTTGAGGATAAGAGAGGAATGAAAGAGAAAATGATATGGAAGAATAAGATATTATAAAGAGAGTATGAACAAGAGAGGAAAAAGAGAGAGGTATGGATGAGAGAGGAATAGAAGAAAGAGATTGAGGTATGTAAAAGATGCGTATAATATGCAGGGGAGGAATGGAACGGAGATGCAACACACACACACACACACACACACACACACACACACACACACACACACACACACACACACACACACACACACACACACTGGTGAGAGAGAGAGGGACAGGTGAGAGCCAAAAAGGTGAGAAACAAACACACAGGGGTGAGAGACACGTACGGGTGAGAAAAATACACAACAGGGGTGAGAAAAACACACAACAGGGGTGAGACAAGCACACACAGGGGTGACACACACGCTGGGGTGAGAGACACAGGGATGAGACACACGTAGGGGTGAGACATATAGGGATGAGACACACGCAGGGGTGAGACATATAGGGATGAGACACACACACACTCGGGTAAAGACATAGACACACACACACGGGTAAGACATACACGCAGGGGTGGCACACACACCTTGTATTCACCTTGAGTAGTTCGGACATCGAGGGTATCATGTATGAAAGGGCCCCTGGGAGCTAGTGATCATGTGGTTCTGTGCTTTGACTACATAGTTGAGCTCCAAGTGGAGAGAGTAGCAGGAATAGGCTGGGAAAAATCAAACTACAAAAGGGAAAACTACTCAGGCATGAGGAACTTCCTTCAAGACATTCAGTGGGAGAGGGAACTGAGAGGAAAACCAGTACAAGAAATGATGGACTATGTGGCAACAAAATGCAAGGAGGCAGAGGAGAGGTTTGTTCCCAAGGGAAACAGAAATAATGGGAAGAACAGAACGATTCCTTGGTTCACCCAAAGGTGTAGGGAGGCAAAAACTAGGTGTACTAGAGAATGGAAAAGGTACAGAAGACAGAGAACTCAGGAAAATGAAGAGATTAGCCGAAGAGTCAGAAACGAATATGCACAGATAAGGGAGGCTCAGAGACAATATGAAAATGACATAGCATCAAAAGTAAAGACTGACCCGAAGCTGTTGTACAGCCACATCAGGAGGAAAACAACAGTCAAGGACCAGGTAATCAGACTGAGGAAGGGTGATGGGGAATTCGCAAGAAACGACCGAGAGGTATGTCGGGAGCTCAACACAAGATTTAAAGAGGTATTTACAGTGGAAACCAGTAGGACTCCAGGAAATCAGAACAGGGGGGGCACACCAGCAAGTGCTGGATGAGGTACATATAACCAAGGAGGAGATGAAGAAGCTGCTATGCAAACTTGACACCTCAAAGGCGGTGGGACCAGACAACATCTCTCCATGGGTCCTTAAAGAGGGAGCAGATATATTATGTGAGCCATTAACAAAGATCTTCAAAACATCATTTGAAACTGGGCAACTCCCTGAGGTATGGAAAATGGCAAATGTAGTCCCAATTTTTAAAAAGGGAGACGGAGATGAGGCACTAAACTACAGACCTGTATCACTAACGTGTATAGTATGCAAGGTCATGGAGAAGATCATCAGGAGGAGAGTGGTGGAGCACCTGGAAAGAAACAAGTGTATAATTGACAACCAGCACGGTTTCAGGGAAGGAAAATCCTGTCACAAAACTACTAGAGTTGTATGACAAGGTGACAGAAGTAAGACAAGAGAGAGAGGGGTGGATCGACTGCATATTTTTGGAATGCAAGAAGACCTTCGACACAGTTCCTCACAAGAGGTTACTGCAAAAGCTAGAGGATCAGGCACACATAACAGGAAAGGCACTGCAATGGATCAGAGAATACCTGACAGGGAGGCAACAACGAGTCATGGTACGCGACGAGGTGTCAGAGTGGGCGCCTGTGACAAGCGGGGTTCCACAGGGGTCAGTCCTAGGGCCTGTGCTGTTCTTGGTATATGTGAACGACATAACGGAAGGGATAGACTCAGAAGTGTCCTTGTTTGCAGATGATGCGAAGTTAATGAGAAGAATCAAATCGGATGAGGATCAGGCAGGACTACAAAGAGACTTGGACAGGCTACAAGCCTGGTCCAGCAACTGGCTCCTTGAATTTAACCCTGCCAAATGCAAAGTCATGAAGATTGGGGAAGGGCAAAGAAGACCGCAGGCACAATATAGTTTAGATGGCCAAAGACTGCAAACCTCACTCAAGGAAAAAGACCTGGGGGTGAGTATAACACCGAGCATATCTCCTGAGGCGCACATCAATCAAATAACTGCTGCAGCATACGGGCGCCTGGCAAACCTACGGATAGCGTTCCGATACCTCAGTAAGGATTCGTTTAAGACTCTGTATACCATTTACGTCAGGCCCATACTGGAGTATGCAGCACCAATTTGGAACCCACACCTAGTCAAGCACGTCAAGAAATTAGAGAAAGTGCAAAGGTTTGCAACAAGACTAGTCCCAGAGCTACGGGAATTGTCCTACGAAGAAAGGTTGAGGGAAATCGGCCTGACGACACTGGAGGACAGGAGGGTCAGGGGAGACATGATAACGACATATAAAATACTGCGCGGAATAGACAAGGTGGACAAAGACGGGATGTTCCAGAGAAGGGACACAGACACAAGAGGTCACAATTGGAAGTTGAAGACTCAGATGAATCAAAGGGATGTTAGGAAGTATTTCTTCAGTCATAGAGTAGTCAGGCCGTGGAATAGCCTAGAAAGTGACGTAGTGGAGGCGGGAACCATACATAGTTTTAAGGCGAGGTATGATAGAGCTCATTGGGCAGGGAGAGAGAGGACCTAGTAGCAATCAACGAAGAGGTGGGGCCAGGAGCTGTGACTCGACCCCTGCAACCACAAATAGGTGAGTACAAATAAGTGAGTACACACACACACACACACACACACAGGATAAGACTTAATCAGATTAACAGTAATTTTATAGCCAACAACTAAATACATATACGTAACTGAGAAATTTCTGTAAAGACACTATCCTCTATTACCCCATGACCCCTTCCAGCATGACCCCTTCCAGCATGACCCCTTCCAGCATGACCCCTTCCAGCATGACCCCTTCCAGCAAGACCCCTTCCACCATGACCCCTTCCAGTAAGACCCCTTCCAGCATGACCCCTTCCAGCATGACCCCTTCCAGCGTGACCCCTTCCAGCATGACCCCTTCCAGCATGACCCCTTCTACCATGACCCCTTCTACCATGACCCCTTCTACCATGATCCCTTCTACCATGACCCCTTCCACCATGATCCCTTCCACCATGATCCCTTCCACCATGATCCCTTCCACCATGACCCCTTCCACCATGACCCCTTCCACCATGATCCCTTCCACCATGATCCCTTCCACCATGATCCCTTCCACCATGATCCCTTCCACCATGACCCCTTCCACCATGACCCCTTCCACCATGACCCCTTCTACTATAAACCAGTTCACTTTTCCCTCCGTCCCTAACACCCCCGCCCCTCATACCTCCGTCCCTTGTACTCCTGTCCCTCATTCACATCCACCATGCCCCCTTCTTTCCGCTGCCTTTATCTCCATTCTTCCAAGGCTACTAAGAGCTGCCGGATATTAAAATATAATTTCCAATATTTCAATTAAGTTTCCTCAGATGGCAATTTGATCAGTGTAGAGATTAATCAGTAATGGCGGCGTTGCACTGCAGCGTTGCCGACCAACTCTCCAATATTAGGATTTATAAGCTCAGCCTTTAATGAAGAGATTTTTATTCCGGCCACAAATTCACGATTTAAGTGACAATTCAATTGTAATATCAATTATTTTGTCTGTATTACAAGGTCGCTACAGCACACCCACCATCATCAGTTACCCCGATTGTCATATTTAATTGCCGTGTTCCTTGTCAATTATCCGCCTTTCTGTGGTATTCTCTCCCTCCCCAAAACATTAAATTTGTGCTAAAATGAAAATTACCTGTGATTGTGGCGAATTAGAGGAATAAACTGAGCGCTGCATCTGGTGGAATTAAAGAAACGGGGAATGATAAAGAATTAGAAGACGACAGGAACAGACGTAAGCTGGTTGAGAAATAAAGACAGTGAGACACTGATGACGAGATGTCCGGCTGGCGGAGTAACACACTACGTTGAGTCAAAAATAGAGTCGCAAATAGTAAGGCAGTGCTGTCAAAATGTCAGACTGGAGGAGGTGAAGGATACCCCAGAAATAAACACTCTGCTAGCAGAGACGATTTAATATTTAACGTTTCGCCCAAGGCTGGACTTTATCAAGCGAAGCCATGATTCAAGGACTGAGTCTCTCTCTTACACACACACACTACGCGAGGTTCAGTGGAAAAGAGAACTGGCAGGAAAATCAGTAAATGATATGATGAAATATGTGACAATATGCAAAAAAGCAAAAGAGAGGTTCGTATCCAAGGGCAACAGAAATAATGAGAAGACCAGGGTGAGCCTTTGGTTCACTCAAAGGTGTAGAGAGGCCAAAACTAAGTGAACTAGGGAATGGAAGAGGTACAGAAGGCAAAGGACCCAGAAAAATAAGGAGATTAGACGAAGAGCCAGAAACGAATATGCACAGGTAAGAAGAGAAGCTCAACGACAATACGAAAATGATATAGAAGCGAGAGCCAATCCGACCCGAAGCTGCTATTCAGCCACATCAGGCGAAAAACGGAAGGCAGAGACCAGGTAATCAGGCTGAAGAATGAGGGAGGGGAGATCAAAAGAAACGACCGAGAAGTATGAGAAGAGCTCAATAGATTTAAAGAAGTATTTGCAGTGGAGACAGAAAGTACTTAAGAGAGCCGGAGAGGTGGGTTACACCAAGTACAAGACACAATACATACAACCAAGGAGGAAGTGAAGAGGCTGCTAAGTGAACTAGATACCTCAGAGACGATGGGGCTGAACATCTCTCCATGGGTCCTGAGAGAGGGAGCAGAGGCATTAGGTGTACCACTAACAGCATTCTTCAACACATCTATCGAATCAGGGCGTCTGCCTGAGGTATGGAAGAAAGCAAACCCAATCCCAATTTTTATAAAAGGAGACAGACACGAAGCATTAAAGTACAGACCAGTGTAACTGACATGTATAGTATGAAAGTCATGGAGAAGATTATCGGAAGAGTAGTGCAGTACCTAGAAAGGAATGAGCTTATCAACGACAGCCAACATGGTTTCAGGAACGGGAAATCCTGTGTCACAAACCTACTGGAGTTATATAACAGGGTGACAGCAGTAAGGCAAGAGAGAGAAGGGTGAGTACATTGCGTTTTCTTGGACTGTAATAAGGTGTTTAACAGTTCCATTCAAGAGATTAGTGCAAAGGCCGGAGGACCAGGCAGGGATAACAGGGAAGGCACTGCAATGGATCAGGAAATACCTGTCGGGAAGACAACAGCGAGTCATGGTACGTGACGAGGTGTCAGAGTGGGCACCCGTGACGAGGGGGGTTCCACGGGACTCAGTCCTAGGACCGGTGCTGTTTCTGGTATATGTTACCTGGAGGTTACCTGGAGGTTATTCCGGGGATCAACGCCCCCGCGGCCCGGTCCATGACCAGGCCTCCCGATGGATCAGGGCCTGATCAACTAGGCTGTTACTGCTGGCCGCACGCAGTCCAACGTACGAGCCACAGCCCGGCTGATCCGGCACTGACTCTAGGTATCTGTCCAGCTCTCTCTTGAAGGCAGCCAGGGGCTTATTGGCAATTCCCCTAATGCTTGATGGGAGGCTGTTGAACAGTTTTGGTCCCCGGACACTTATGGTGTTTTCCCTTAGTGTACCAATGGCGCCCCTACTTTTTATTGGGGGCATTTTGCATCGCCTGCCCAGTTTTTTACTTTCGTAGGGAGTGATTTCTGTGTGCAGATTTGGGACCATTCCTTCCAAGATTTTCCAAGTGTAGATTATGATATATCTCTCCCTCCTGCGTTCCAACGAGTACAAGTCAAGTGCTTCCAAGCGTTCCCAGTAGTTAAGGTGCTTGACAGAACTTATACGTGCAGTAAAGGATCTCTGTACACTCTCTAGATCTGCGATTTCACCTGCTTTGAATGGAGATGTTAATGTACAGCAGTATTCCAGCCTAGAGAGAACAAGTGATTTGAAAAGGATCATCATTGGCTTGACATCTCTCGTTTTGAAAGTTCTCATTATCCATCCTATCATTTTCTTTGCACGTGCGATCGTGGCACTGTTGTGATCCTTGAAAGTGAGACCCTCAGACATTACTACTCCCAGGTCCCTTATATTATTTTTCCGCTCTATTGTATGGCCGGAGTCAGTAGTATACTCTGTTCTAGTTATTATCTCCTCCAGTTTTCCATAACGGAGTAGTTGGAATTTGTCCTCATTGAACATCATATTGTTTACCGTTGCCCACTGGAAAACTTTGTTTATATCTTCTTGGAGGTTAACCGCGTCTTCAGCAGATGACAGCCTCATGCAGATCCTAGTATCATCTGCAAAGGATGATGCGGTGCTGTGGTGTATATCTCTGTCTATGTCTGATATGAGGATAAGGAATAAGATGGGGGCGAGTACTGTGCCTTGTGGAACAGAGCTCTTCACTATGGCAGCCTCCGATTTAACTTTGTTGACCACTACTCTTTGTGTTCGATTTGTTAGGAAGTTGAAGATCCATCTCCCCACTTTCCCAGTTATTCCTTTAGCACGTATTTTATAGGCTATTACGCCATGATCGCATTTGTCAAATGCTTTTGCAAAGTCTGTGTATATTACATCTGCATTCTGATTTTCTTCCAGTGCATCCAAGGCCATGTCATAGTGATCCGACATGACGGAAGGAAAAGACTTAGAAGTGTCCCTGTTTGCAGATGTGAAGTTGATGAGAAGAAATCAACTGGACAGGCTGCAGGCCTGGTCCAGAAACTGGCTCCTGGAATTCAACCCCATCAAGCGCAAAGTCATGAAGATTGGAGAAGGGCGAAGAAGACCGCAGATGGAGTACGTACCGCAGGTGGAGTACATACCTCACTCAAGGAAAAGAATCTTGGGGTGAGTATAACTCCGGGCACATCTCCTGAGGCGCACATCAACCAAATAACTGCTGCAGCATACTGGCGCCTAGAAAACCTAAGACTAGTATTCCGACATCTCAATAAGGAATCGTTCAGGACACTGTACACCGTATACGTTAGGCCTGTATTGGAGTATGAAGATCCAGTTTGAAACCCACACCTGGCCAAACACGTAAGGAAATTAGAGAAAGTGCAAAGGTTTGCAACAAGGCTAATCCCGAAGCTAAGGGGTATGTCCTTCGAGGAGAGGTTAAGGGAAATCGACCTGACGACACTGGAGGACAGGAGAGAAAGGGGGATATGATAACGACATATAAAATACTTAAAGGAATCGACAAGGTCGACAGACAGGATGTTCCAGAGATTGGACACAGCAACAAGTGGTCACAGTTGGAAGTTGAAGACTCAGATGAATCACAGGGATGTTAGGAAATATTTCTTCAGTCAGAGTTGTCAGGAAGTGAAACAATCTGGGAAGTGATGTAGTGGAGGCAGGATCGATACATAGCTTTAATAAGAGGTATGATAATGCTCATGGAGCTAGTAGAGGCCAGTAAAGAGGTGGCGCAAGGAGATGTGACTCGACCCTTGTAACCACAACTAGGTGAGTGCAACTAGGCGAGTGCAACTAGGCAAAGTGTGTATGTGTGTGTGTGTGTGTGTGTGTGTGCGCACGCGCGCACACACAGGAGCTTGGACTCGACCCCTGCAACCTCAACTAGGTGAGTACACACACACACACACACACACACACACACACACACACACACACACACACACACACACACACACACACACACACACACACACACACAGAGGGATTCCGATATACTAACAGTGGTGAAGCAATCACCATGAATATATTAGTTGTCTCGAATTTGTAAAATAAGGTAGCTGAGTTATAGGCGTTAGGCCCCTCAAGGAAGGTTCCTTGATGTTGGTGAGGGGCTCTTGATTTAGGGAATTGGATCCGTGCTCCAGTTCCCTGAATTAAGCCTGAATGCCTTCCACATCCCCCCCCCAGGCGCTGTATAATCCTCTGGGTTTAGCGCTTCCCCCTTGATTATAATAATAATATAGGCGTTAGACTGTAAACGTAGAAGCACACCTTTATTATTAGGGAACATTTAATAAGATTTAAAAGATTTAACTTTATTTTTGACAAGTTTAACTTAAAAATCTTAGATACCTATAAATAATGTTGGGATAAAAAGACCATAGAGATTAAAGAAATCTCAGAAAGGTGAATAAATAGTGTTGAGATTGTTCTTAATTTAATATTCACTTATTTTGAGCATAGGAAACTGAAATAGAGAACAAGATCAGAGTTACTATGGAAGATGTAAGTAGAATGCTCCTGAGAATTGGATTAAAAAACATTTCGGGGATGATAAATGAAAGGCCACAAGTGCAAATAATGTGACATTTTATTGTGGCAACGTTTCGCTCTCCAGGAACGTTGTCAAGCCGTTACTACCTTGACATATTGTCTGAAATTCTGCCAACGTTAATATTTTAGAGACACTTCAAATGGTAATTTTTTTTTTTTGATGAGATGAGAAAGGATTTAGACAGTGCCATGACTACCCTCACGTGACTTTAGTCTTCCTGCGCCCCACCAAAGTGCAGGTGCCATTAAATCAATCTTACATCTAACGCCCTTGTCAGATTTTTCCCCAGACAAATAAACTTACAAGAGGAAGTGAAACTATGTTAGACTGACGTTGATGATCACGCGAGGCCAAGTCAACGATAACGCCAAATATACAAAGCAAAATAATGAATCAACAAATGAAAGTGGTTACAAATCGACAAACCTGAAACTAACAATAATGTGAAATAACAAGGAATTTAGAGTAGTTTGCTAAAAATAAAGTTAAACCAAAAAAATAATTTTAAAATCTCCAAAAGGTATCCCAGAGGTGCTTGAAAAGACGTCTAATAAATACGTGAACTCAAGACAAGGTGAAATATTTCACCTCGTGTATGAAGCCACTTCTGTGTGAAGGAGTAGCGCAGGTAAACAGTCTTGCGCGATACTGTATAGCAAGAAAGCAATCCTTTGTGATACAGTTTGACAGAAAAGACTTCATTCATAATGGAGTTTGACACACAGTGCAGATGAATATCTAAAGAGAAATGCTTTCAGAGTAATATTCAACAAGAAAAGAAATAAACATGAAAAGCTTAAAAGATGCTATATGACGTTTAACAAAAAGTGATAAAAAACGGCTAATTTAAGCGTTTGGGAGTAACATCCACTCAGAGAATAGCCTTCAGCTGAAAATAGCAAGTGTATACATACAAAGTACTGTAAACGTTTATTTGTGATCTAAGTACAGCACTAACACACACACACACACACACACACACACACACACACACACACACACACACACACACACACACACACACACACACACACACACACACACACACACACACACACACACAACAAACACACACACACACACACACACACACACACACACACACACACAAAGATCACAGTAAACAGGTGATATAACAATATGCAAAACAACCACTGCGAATAAATATTGAAATTCAAAGCATTTTTGTGATTTCACGTTAATGATAATCTGAGAAATCACGAAAAAGCTTGGAATTTCACTATTTTTTCACAGTGGTTGCTTTACACATATGTATGTACATATAAACAAATTATCAGCTGATATATAATGGATCTACTCACCTCACAGAATGGTAGGTGTTCGAAATCATGGCAGGTAAATCCCAAATTTCACAGGCCGGTGTGCTAACCATTGGACTCGCTTGCCATGGGTGTTATTCCCACCAGTTCTGTCATTTATATACAATTTTGTTGTGTTTTCGTGAGTGATGGCGTATTTTGAGAAGCTATTTTTGAAGAAAATATCATCCTTGAGTTATCAAAGTATCTAAAGAAGTAAGATATAATCAAATTATCAGCTTTAATATAAAAACATAAGAGATGCTAAACAAAACGAAATTATTCTCTTTGATATCATATGACACAATATATTTACAAAAAAATTACTGGGCGAAATCATTTACCAATCAGTATTTACATTATAGACTCCTGTTTTATTACCAAAAATGTTATGTGAAAGAATTACATAAATCATAGTAAATGTTATGTGAAAGAATTACATAAATCATAGTAAATGCGTTTAAACTATCAAGCATCACACTTAAGTTTTAATGGAATAAATCTTGGAAAGCCTATGTACCTGCCATGGATCAATACGTTAGCGTTTCTCCTGTACACTAACATCGAAAAACATTAAGCCCTAAGTGTATATTCACTATCAGCGAATATATACTGAGATATGTTTACCTCTCGGTATATACAAACTGTCCTTGGTGTAAAAGTAAGATTTAAGCAAGTTGAGCATGCATTGTTAACACTCTAGGTAGATTCTTCAGGCATGTCTATTAATCTTAACTGGTCAGTTAATAAGAACTCGTTTACAGTTAAGTCCTTTCTAAACTTTTCTCTTATACATTTAAAGATTTTTTTCATTTATGTTAATGTAAAAATTAATAATTTTGTACCAAAAGAACCTTAGAAAACTTACCTAACTTTATTATAACAAGCGCAATTTAATTTAGCCTAATCAAGCTAAGTATATTTTAGATAAGTTTACAATAATTTAATAAACAAATACAATGAAATATACTTGTTCGTTAGGTTCAGAAATTATTGCATACACAAATTCTCGCTCGCTTTATTCGGCGAGAAAAGCTTTGCTATTTAAGCCAAAATCGCAAGTCTTACCTATTCGGCACGACATTATATATCTAAGGGAAACCGTGGACAGTGACACAGCCGCACACGCTACCCTGAGAACTCTCCCTGCTTTAGTTGCTCTCTTGCAACGTTGCACAGCTCCTGATGATGCACTGAGAAGTGTGAAAATACTTGAGCTACAGATTTCCACTCCTCGTGTCTTGTTTTGCATAGTTAAAAATCGCCCGTCTGCGATTGTTTGCAATATATATGTACATATATATATATATATATATATATATATATATATATATATATATATATATATATAATATATATATATATATATATATATATATATATATATGGAGGTACCACCTCTATAACTGGACTGGGAACCCTCATCCTCAGAGAAGACAATAAACGTACCTCAGGGAAAACTCAAGGTTCTCCCCGGAGCTGTTTGAATATTTTCTTCTCCTACCACCCCCTATATTTTATATTCTATGGGAAAATTTATTAGTACACAGAATACATTTACAGAAAACACAAACATGAATACAGTGGTACAATATGTTAAAGATTATGGATTTCCTCCAGCTCCTCCGAAACCGGACGCGAGTCAAGTACGCAGCAAGCATTTCCCCTCTGGATGGCCACACTGAGGCGCTGGAACATGAAAGTGGCTGCCCTTGGGTCCCTGGTGGGGTCGATGAGTCTGGAACCCAATTCTTTAAGGAAATGTATGGCATTTTTTCCCCATGATCCCAAGGTCTCTGATCCCACTGGGACAAATTGATGCTGTTGGCTTATGTCCCTGTACTTGCTGATCTTGTACTCCTCCCTGTGGTCAGCAGCTCCTCCCTGTCGCCCCACACTGTGACGGATATAGGTGTCAGCCAGTGTGGACACACAGGTATAGTCCCACGCTAAGAGCGTGCCATTCTTCCAAGGATAGATGGTGATCCCGTTGGGGCGGTTTGCTGGGTTGTGGGTATTGTAGACTGCTAGTGATCGGGGCTCCCTCTCGACTGGGCATCCAGCTGTAGCAAGGGTTCTATTTATGATGTCATTGACCTCATTGTGTCTTGCATGCCAGCCCTTGGTTTTGGAACAGTTAAGACCATTTAGACCATATTGGTCTGCTTGCGCTTTGCCGCAAATACACGTATATTCCGTGTGAACTGGGGCAGCAAGGTGCAGAGCCACTGCAATATGGAGGGTCTTAGGGTCGAGGCGCGTTCCCATTGCCGATGTAGGAACTGTTTGGAGGAAGTCCCCGGGATGATGTGCACTCACAGCCTGGAGATGGGCGGTCTTCCTGTCTGATGTTACAGCCCTGAGCATGTTGGCAAGCACCTTTTCAGCGATCGGGCCATCTCAGCTTGACTGTGAGCCAGTGCTGCACTAGGGTTTGGTGCTGGAGCAGCAAGAGTCTCCCATTCAGTGATGACACTGGCATGTGTATATGTATGTATGTATATATATATATATATATATATATATATATATATATATTTTTCCCAGTAAAAGTAGGCCTTAGACAAGGATGTGTGATGTCACCGTGGTTGTTTAATATATTTATAGATGGGGTTGTAAGAGAAGTAAATGCGAGGGTCTTGGCAAGAGGCGTGGAGTTAAAAGATAAAGAATCACACACAAAGTGGGAGTTGTCACAGCTGCTCTTTGCTGATGACACTGTGCTCTTGGGAGATTCTGAAGAGAAGTTGCAGAGATTGGTGGATGAATTTGGTAGGGTGTGCAAAAGAAGAAAATTAAAGGTGAATACAGGAAAGAGTAAGGTTATGAGGATAACAAAAAGATTAGGTGATGAAAGATTGAATATCAGATTGGAGGGAGAGAGTATGGAGGAGGTGAACGTATTCAGATATTTGGGAGTGGACGTGTCAGCGGATGGGTCTATGAAAGATGAGGTGAATCATAGAATTGATGAGGGAAAAAGAGTGAGTGGTGCACTTAGGAGTCTGTGGAGACAAAGAACTTTGTCCTTGGAGGCAAAGAGGGGAATGTATGAGAGTATAGTTTTACCAACGCTCTTATATGGGTGTGAAGCGTGGGTGATGAATGTTGCAGCGAGGAGAAGGCTGGAGGCAGTGGAGATGTCATGCCTGAGGGCAATGTGTGGTGTGAATATAATGCAGAGAATTCGTAGTTTGGAAGTTAGGAGGAGGTGCGGGATTACCAAAACTGTTGTCCAGAGGGCTGAGGAAGGGTTGTTGAGGTGGTTCGGACATGTAGAGAGAATGGAGCGAAACAGAATGACTTCAAGAGTGTATCAGTCTGTAGTGGAAGGAAGGCGGGGTAGGGGTCGGCCTAGGAAGGGTTGGAGGGAGGGGGTAAAGGAGGTTTTGTGTGCGAGGGGCTTGGACTTCCAGCAGGCATGTGTGAGCGTGTTTGATAGGAGTGAATGGAGACAAATGGTTTTTAATACTTGACGTGCTGTTGGAGTGTGAGCAAAGTAACATTTATGAAGGGATTCAGGGAAACCGGCAGGCCGGACTTGAGTCCTGGAGATGGGAAGTACAGTGCCTGCACTCTGAAGGAGGGGTGTTAATGTTGCAGTTTAAAAACTGTAGTGTAAAGCACCCTCCTGGCAAGACAGTGATGGAGTGAATGATGGTGAAAGTTTTTCTTTTTCGGGCCACCCTGCCTTGGTGGGAATCGGCCGGTGTGATAATAAAAAAAAAAAATATATATATATATATATTATATATTTAATACACACACACACACACACACACACACACACATATATATATATATATATATATATATATATATATATATATATATATATATATATATATATATATATATATATATATATATATATATATAGAGAGAGAGAGAGAGAGAGAGAGAGAGAGAGAGAGAGAGAGAGATTAAGTTGGGAGCCTTGTACTTCCGTTTCTTGGCAACAATTACTCAAAAAAGATCTTTAGCGGTACTAGTGAAACCGATTAAGGATTCACAAGAGATAGCCATACTACAAAATAAAACACAGTCATCGGTTATTCCCATATTCTTCCGTACTTCTTATAGACCACAATAAAGTAAACCTTTGTTTTTAGATGGGCTGTGATACACATCACTGGTTTACCAATGGTTGTTTTATCCGTTCTATCCAGCAATGGTACAAAAGCAGCAATACAGTACTAATACCCTTCACTGTTACTACAGTAGTTGATTAATCAACTGAAAATCATCCGCACCAGGAGAGAGAATTCTTTTCCTTTAACACTCTTCCGAACACGTACATATCGCTCACCCTCAACAAAAATGTCGATAATGAAAGAAAATAACTATTGTCGTTGGAGTAGTGGTAGGCTTACTTTCTAATTGAAAACTCTGGCTTTGTTGGGAATGTTTTCTTATCGCTGCCACAGCAGGAATTTCTTGTCCTGATGAAGATTCCTACTGCCGTTGAAGCTTGCAGATCTCATCGGAGGAGAAGACTGAGCTATGGCAATGTGTTACCGAGCTTCACTCGGTAACACAGCCATAGACCCACGTAAACCACAACATACCCTTACCAATATCCAATATTTCACTGAGCTCCCAGAAGTTAAGTCATCATGACTTGAAGAAGCTCACCTATGAGACACACACTAATAAATAAATGTTGGCTCTGCTGTAAGTGCTTTCGCATTCTCCATAGTCGTATGTTATTACAAGCGTTTTACCTGACTCCCTTAAGAGCACACTAACATTTCGTCAGGAAGACACTGTGGCAGAAGCAAGCTAAGGCCATCGACACGGTGATCCAGTTGTATGATATTAGTAACAAGTTTTCTGTTTACAGAAGGAGCAAACTTAGGTCTTCAGTCTTAAGAGTCTGCTAAATAATCTACTGGCATATCTCTTGATAAGAGAAGAAGCGAGCCAAGACCTTCATCACAGAGACCCAACTGTGATGAAGGTCTCCTAGTCACAGGAGGAGCACACATTACGCGATTACTTGAAGTAGACTCAACTACTGAGCAGATCAATGGTTGCTTCAGCGTAACAATGAAAAGAACAGAGAAAAGAACTGGGAAAAAACAGTGAAAAGACAGAGTAAAATATTTCCCATCAATATATCGGAAATTAAGTCGGTCTACTCTCTTCTCAGTGTAAGACAGTGTAGCGTGGAGGCCGGGGCAGCGTGGAGTCCAAGGGAAGTAGCGTGGATTCCGAGGGGTAACGTGGAGGCTGCGGGGGAGGTAGCGTGGAGGCCAGGGGGTAACGTGGAGGTCGGGGAAGCGTGGAGGCCGTGGTAGCGTGAAGGTTGGGGTAGCGTACAATAAGGAACGGTAATATATACTGTAACAATAACTCTGTACCAGCAGAATATCATAAAGAAGACAGCACTATATCCAGAAGACAGCACTCTAATGTGAAGGAAGATAACACTGTACCCAGAAGACAGCACTGCACTGTGAAGGAAGCTTACAATTATGCGTGAGATAAGAGAGCAAACATGAGTGGGCTTCACGGGTCTACAAGAGCTAGTGTGATAATAGCCTACGCCAGCCTCCTCATTACCTTTGTCACCAACAGCTGCTGCTTAGACTAAATCACCCACCCCACCTGCCAGCGACGGGGGAGAGAGAGAGAGAGTGAGAGAGAGAGAGAGAGAGAGAGAGAGAGAGAGAGAGAGAGAGAGAGAGAGAGAGAGAGAGAGAGAGAGAGAGAGAGAGAGAGAGAGAGAGAGAGAGACTGAGGGAGGGAGAGACAGACTGACAGACAGACACAAACACAGAGATGTAGTGAGTGTGTAAGTAATCATTTATATACAGCGTATTCTAGGTTATCGTCACGGCAAATTGCTCTTCCTTGTCGTCACTGAACATACATATTTCATCTTGTATCTCAACGTTGTATTTTCCTTGTTTAGACTTTACCAGATCGTTATTTACAGACTTATTCCTACTGTATTTCGCCGGTGAGAATTCAAGTGTCACTGGATATTTAGTGAAGTCAGACTCGTTAAGAGAGATGCATTTGATCCTTAAATTTTTAAGAATTAATGTTCATTGCTCCTCTGGTGTAATATTAAGTGTGTAGTAAACCAAATCGTCCAGTTTGGCCTGTTTACCAAAGGTTCACCTTGCCGAATAAGCCGAATAAAAATTTGTTTTTTTTTCTCATAAATCAGCGAAAATCGATCCCAGCGGTACGAAAAATATATGTTGATTGTAAATTATATTAAATAAACTGAAATTAACTTACGATACAGCAGAATTTAGCTAAAAAAAAAAGTCCATTAGTTTAAGGGAGTTTAGATGAGGTTACTATGTCAGTTTTGATTCAAAAATAAAAATCTTCACATCATTGTCAATGAAAATGAATTAGTTATCAATCTGTAAATTTTTTTCTTGAAAAGTGCAATTATATAATATATATATTTGGAGGGATATGTTGTGTATCTCTATACGTATATGCTTTTAAGCTGTTGTGTTCTGAGCAACTCTGCAAAAACAGTGATTATGTGTGAGTGTGGTGAAAGAGTTGAATGATGATGAAAGTATTTTCTTTTTGGGGATTTTCTTTCTTTTTGGGTCACCCTACCTTGGTGGGAGACGGCCGACTTGTTAAATATGTATATATATATATTATATAAATATATATACATATATATATATATATATATATATATATATATATATATATATATATATATATATATATATATATAATGTGCCGAATATGTAAAACTGGTCAATTAGCAAGAACTCATTTAAAATTAAGTTCTTTCCGAAATTTTCTCTTATACGTTTAAAGATATATTTTTTCATTAATGTTAATGTAAAATTTTTTAATTTTGCACCAAAAGAATCTTAGAAAACTTTCCTAACCTTATTATAACAAGAATAATTTATTTTAGCCTAACTCAACTAAATATATTTTAGATTTGTTTACAATAATTTAATACTAAACAAACACAGTGAAATATATTTTTTTCGTTAGGTTCAGAATGATTTTGGCGAAATTATTGCATACACAAATTTTCGTTTGTCCTATATGGCAAGATGAGCGTTGCTATTTAAGCCAAGATCGCAAGTTCTGCCTATTCGGCACGACATATGTATATATATATATCGGCCAGTGTGATAATAAAAAAATAAAATAAAAATATATATATATATATATATATATATATATATATATATATATATATATATATATATATATATATATATATATATATATATATATATATATATATTGTGTGGAGGAAGAGGGGATTATGGCACCCGCAGATTTTATGCGACAGTTTTTTTTCCCCATGATAATCAATATCGTTGTACATCGTTTATATCAGTAGCTGCATATCCTATACAGTTCAGCACTTCGACATGAATGTAAAATCCTTGTGTTTTCTTTAGCAATTCCTTGTGTTTGCTGAAGGTTCTCAGCGTACATAAATATATTTTACTTTAGGCTCAATAAGGTGCAGGTTACGAACCTTGCACAGTTCAGTCCTTGCTAAATTCAGTTCAGTGTTCACACATTAAAGTCAATATGGTGTCTCCCCCGGCGTCACTCCGCAGCTCTTCTACACCCCCCCCTCACTCGAAATTTTTTGAAGTGTCCAAATAACATCACATTTTAATACACTATTATATTATTTATTCATATATTCTACATTTAGGAAATTTTGAAAAAAAAAAAATTCCACACTAACCTTACCTAATCTATAATAAGTATAACTGACAACAAAAATGCAAAATTAATAATGGCCTTAGTTGCAAGGCATGAACGTGTCTGGGCAAACGATTAGAGAGATCAAAATCAACTTATCATGGTTTGAGGGATTAAAAAATGTGAGCTACTGGTGGCGGTGATTGATTTGTACACACTAATTACTATAGCTATGGTACTGATTTCGTTAGGCCTTGTTGAGACACTCTGATCTCGGGTTCTAACCCCGCCCGTGGTATGGTTTTAGTACACAAGGATTGTCTCTAATTCACAGATACATTGTATCAGCGATACAATATAATTTTTAAAGAAAGCTCTCATATACACAGCTACACACCACTCGGATTATATATAATGTGAGTTACAAAACTCTCTGGGTATATTCATATAATCAGTGAGACAATATTAAAATTCCTTTCACTTGGCTCTCACTAATGTGGTGTTCTTGAGTAAGTCCTCTTCCTGATAATGCTATTTCCATGGCTTCGTCTTATGAGGGGACGTTCTCTGTCCAATGACGTGATTGTCACGCATTTCTTTTCTGAGACTTTGTATTTCTCTCAATTTCTCTCGGTTTGCGTCACAGGCACTAAATTATCCGAACTGATCACTCACTCTGTCGGAAATATGACCACAATCACCGGTACTCTTTCTTTCTCATAGAAGAGTTAAGGGTTCAATACGTTATCTGAAGAAATAAGTTCTTCCCAGTAATCAGACTTATTTAACAATTTTCCACCTTTGTCACAGTCCTAAATTTATCTAAATAAACTCCTTGAATATATACTTTGGAGACACACTATCCTTTCTTCTCATTCCACGTGAAGTTCCACGTAGCTAGGTGTTCAGCATGTTCCTGTCTCTGGTTCGCTCACTCTCCTGGTGGTACAGATGAGAAACAACGCTTAATTTGTTGAAGTCTTGCGTTGTATCTTGTTGAATATATTTGGATCTTCGTAATTAACTCGTGTGTCTTCAAATGGCTCATTTAGCTGTACTCATTGTGTAAGTACTGGTACAATTTAATGATACTAGAGACCTCAGTGACTGCCTTGACATTCTGTATTTAATATATTTAGCAATAATGTAACACTAAAGGAGTCCCCGCTTTTATTACTAATTATATACAAATTTTATATAATACATGCGCATATACGTACCTGTATGTTGTTCATGAATTTACTAATACTGATTCAGTCACGTAATATACATATACTATTGTTCAATAACACTGCGACTAGCCAAGGAGTCGAACCCATGCTGCTTTGGCCCGCCTCATGGTGAGTGAAAACTCATGACGCTTTAGTCCACAGGACCGCACATTCCTTAAGTATGGCGCATCCCACCATCGAAGGACATACGGTGGTGTGGATGCCTCTAAGCTAATTTTATTCTACTCTCTGGTGTACTAGCCCAACAAACAGTATATTATATTTGCATAGTTCTTATTAATCAACACCACTTGTTGGTGGGTACAATAATACACTATTGTAAAACAAACCATACCCCCGGCCGGGATTGAACCCGCGGTCATAGAGTCTCAAAACTCCAGACCGTCGCGTTAGCCACTAGACCAGCTAGCCACAATAAGATTCATCCAACTAGGTATATTTCTACACCATAGGAAGGTTAGCACAGGCACCACTGTGACCACAAATGCAAGTTTTTACAGACGAATCTCCAGCTAGCGTGGCCGTGACGAACTCTAGCTCAAGTCCCTTCACTGCCGTCAACATGACTCAAGAAATCGTAATGACACGATTGCAAACAAACCATACCCCCGGCCGGGATTGAACCCGCGGTCATAGAGTCTCAAAACTCCAGCCCGTCGCGTTAGCCACTAGACCAGCTAGCCACAATAAGATTGTAAGTGCCCAGGGTTCAGTCCTATCACATTTACTAATAACCTGCTAGGTACAGTAATGTCTTATTTAAAATCAAATAAATCAGTGTTTAAGTGTACTCTTTAGCCTTGTTTATACAGTAATATGAGAGTCCATCTTGACACAACTACTGAGTAACTTGCTTTAAGTTGTTAAATAATTTCAAGTGCTGGTTCTTCACGATTATTAAAATGTAATCATAGTAAAGTGTATTCTATGTGTTTGTGAACTGAATTTACTTAATATTACTTATTAAAATACACAAATTGTAATGCATTGGTCACTCATTTAAAAATTTAAATGTACTCTCGTATTAATCTTATTTTAAAAACTGAATTTGATTAGTTTCATTATCTTACACATTAAAAAAAAATATACTGATTATTCATACATACACTGTAAAGTACTTAAATTTTTCGACAGTTATTCGTAGATGTAATAAAACATTCAATACATCCTGGATTAAATAACAAATTCGCTTTATTTTATAGTCCTCCTGGAACATACACTGTATTCTTATGACACATACAGTACCAGGGTAAAAGGTACGCAATATACTTTAGAAATCCACAATAACAGCATCTCTTACCTTGTTGGGTTAATGACATGACAGCTCACACAGCATACGGTAGTAACATTTTCTCTTTGAATTATTAACGCCTACTCATTACGCCCATTGTGCCTACAGTAACACGTTAAGTAGTACGAGTACAAAAATGTACTTTACATATTTATTGAATGTAATATATATATATATATATATATATAATATATATATATATATATATATATATATATATATATATATATATATATATATATATATATATATATATATATATATATATGCAAAACAACCACTCTGAAAGAATAGAGAAATTCCAAGCGCTTTCGTGACTACTCACATTATCAAGGAACTATAGTTCCTTGATAATGTGAATAGTCACGAAAGCGCTTGGAATTTCTCTATTCTTTCAGAGTGGTTGTTTTGCATATTTTGAAATCACCTGTTTACTGTGATCTTATTGCATATATATATATATATATATATATATATATATATATATATATATATATATATATATATATATATATATATATATATGGAGATGGGAAGTACAGTGCCTGCACTTTAAAGGAGGGGTGTTAATGTTGAAGTTTAAAAACTGTAGTGTAAAGCACCCTTCTGGCAAGACAGTGATGGAGTGAATGATGGTGAAAGTTTTTCTTTTTCGGGCCACCCTGCCTTGGTGGGAATCGGCCAGTGTGATAAATATATATATATATATATATATATATATATATATATATATATATATATATATATATATATATATATATATATATATATATATATATATATAACAGAAAGATGGACAGGAGGCTTGAACCGTGGTCCCAAGCTTAAGAGGACCAGCACTTTACCGCTTGAGTTACCAGTGGAAAATTTCGGAAGCAGTACTTCTGTACATGAATTCCGTCAGAGGCATCAACTGGAACCCATCTGACAACTCACTTCAGCCCAGCATCTTTCGCAGTATATCTATCCTTACCTCCCTCAAAACCATATAGTCTGTGATCTCTGTTAATCTCGGGACCAAGGTTCGAGCCCCTTGTCCTACACTGCAAAGGAACCATCGGCCTCTGC